>NW_005842215.1:685652-686545 GCF_000455745.1 Alligator sinensis
TGGTGGGCCGGCCCAGCCATTGACAGGGCTGGGAGAGCGGGTAGGGGATCAGGCCTGTTTGATTCAGAGATTCGGCGGTGGCCAAATCTCTGAATCAGATTTGGCTAAATCGATTCAGGACACTGATTCAAATCATCAAATTGAATCACGGTTCCCCAGATCGGTCAAATCTGAATCTGAAGCGAATACTAGCTTCTTCGTACAGGCCTACGATCTATCCCTCTGTCTCCGAATACTTTCCCAGGCTAGGGACAGACATTATATAATAACTGGTTTCAGTGATCAGAAACTGGTTTAAACCTTTAACAGAAGAAATGTCCAGTGCACATAAACCAGTTTGAAAATGGCTGAAACTGATTTGAGATAAACCTGGTTGAATGTAGTATCAGACTTAACTGATTCAGGCCAAGCCAGTTTATGCAATGTTTGTCCCAGACCCCTTCCTGGTTTAACTTAAATCAGAGTCCCCCAGTATCCTGACATGCGTCTGGGCTAGGTGGGGCTCTCTGCTCCAGAGAGCTGGGCTGGCCCCTCCCTTCTGCTCCCTGGCTGCAGCTCTGGCAGAGACAGCATGTACAGGGCATCTGCCTGGCTCCTCCCCCTCAACACTCCCAGCTGAAACAGGGATTCCCCCCTCTGCTCTGCCTTACACAGGCACACCTCAGCATTAGTTAGCATACCACATGCTGGCTACGGTCTGTGCTGTGGGAGACAGGACAAAAGCAGACAGCAGTGTTGGCTTAGAGCTTTTGAAGCTAAATCAACAGGTAGTAATGTCCGTCCATTCCTTCCTTGGAAAAAGTTAAAAAGAGCTTGAACTAATGATAGCAGCTTTTGTTTTCTTAATGGGCTGATAAACACCGTGTTATCTACTCCCTACTGGGCTGCTCGGG
>NW_005842215.1:686576-701365 GCF_000455745.1 Alligator sinensis
GGCGGGGGGGTAGGAGGAGGAGGGAATGCCTCCCTAATCAGACTGTCCTTTCAGGGCCTGGCCATGACTCCCCCCCCTCCCCCAGATCAGCACTCTGGAAGGGAAGAGAGGGCTGCTCTAGGGCTCCCAGCTTCTAGCCTAAGCCACTGCAGGCATGTGCCTGCATTTTTGGAATGAAAAGTGAATATTCCTCTATCCACCTCCAAATCAGTTCAAGCTTTGCAGGTTAGACTAAAAAAGGTTAATTCTGCAGGATAAAATTGCTGACTTGGGTTATAAAGCTATGCAAGTAATTTCAAGCATATCTTCATGAGACAAAGCAGCTCAGAGAATGATTTCACCAAAAAAGACCATCAAACACAATATTAGCTCTGTAATTTATACACACAGATTCAGACTCTGTGAGTAAAAGTCAGGGACAGAAGGCTTATACCCAGTATTAGTTCAGCAAAATGTCACTGTCCTGCAAGAACTACAAAACTAAAAACTGTTATTATTTATGAATGCACAGAGTGCTCAGCTTTGCAGGATCACCTATCATAGAGTCCAGTTCACTGTAATTGCTGGCAAGCATTTCACAGACATTGAGTTCAAAAATGTCCACAATAGCATACACTGTAACCCCTTCCATACAGCATAGCCCCAAAGATCACTGAAACCATGACAAATTAGGATCTTTAGTACAAAGCATAAAAAAACCGTATGATATCCCACAGAAAGAGAGTAGGTGTCAAATTTACCACAAATGCCTTGGGCTTATGCAATGGTAGAGGATGAAATGTGAACAAATTACCCTAGACCTTGCACCATGCCATATGCTAGGAAGAAGGCAAAAATAACTCCAAGCCCTTTTCAATTTTACTTACCTGATCCCACATCTGGGATAATGCCTACCTGGATCCCAAATCTGCCGATTCCATTCATCTTGAGCATGTGAGAAACGCACCCATCAGACATCTGGGAGGTTTCTCAGTACGGCTAAGAATACCAGCACAGTTGAGCCCCAATCTTATCTCTAGCTTCAGAAAGTGGTGAAAAAAACCAAAAAAACAAAACAACAACCCACTAGAAAGACTTGTTATGCATTACAGATGGAAAATATTCTGTTTGATCCCAGCAGGTGGGCAGAAGCACTAAAGCATGGGATTAAGATACTGCACAAAGAACCCCTTGCTCTTAATCTAAACTATGGCCTTCTTGCGACTGGATTGAGAGAATGGTGACGGCAGTAACATTGCAGAAAAACATATAACAGGAACTGAAAAAAATCACGTATCCACCCAAAAGCATCAGAGAATTTTGCACTGTGATATCAGGAACAGCACTGCAATGTACAATGAAGATAGCAAAGAGGGATTTCTGGCTCTCCAATACAGCTGTGTGAAATAGCGGAACAATTTTTGGTCCAACAAGGTATGCTTTGTTTAAACAGCACTCATTTTTCAATAATTTTGAATGCTAATGGACAGGTCTTAGATCACAGTGTTCACAAATCTCTGGTTTGTCAGGCACAACAGACAAATTTAGCAAACAGCAGCCAGATGTGGTCAGGCAGTAATCACTCCCAAGTTAGTTAACAGGCTGTGGTTTAGTAAGGGAATAGAGTGATTTGTTTATACATGTGCAATTAAATTGACCAGTACATTGCAAATACTACAGGAGCCATAGCAATCCAGACTCACTTGCTATAAGAGAGCTATTCCTAGAGACCCATACAAGATCATTTGCTTTCACTGCTGTACTGTCCAAACAGCAATGTTGCTGCCCTCAGTTACAGGTAAAGGGCCCAAGGTTGTCAATTAGTGGCTTTGTTTTGGACTAATAGCAAGTCTCCAAGGTTGGATTCCTGAAATCAAATACGACAAAAATCACAGTGCCCTGGAACTTGTGACAAACTGTCCTTAAAAACAGCTTGAAGATCCCCATGTTTCTGCACCATTTCAAGGCAAAAACAATTTTCAAAAATACATTTGAATGCCTGCAGGTTGAGACTCGCACAGAGGCAGAAACCTCATAACTGACTAATTTAAAGATCATCTTCCCTAATTTATTGTCTACACATCACCTCCATACCTGAGTGTTTCTATGTATCCAACCCTCCACAAAAATTCAAACCCCCCAATCTGCATTTTGAGTCTTTCCCTCTATAAACACACAGCTCACATTCACTGTTAATAGGGCACATGGTTAGAGCATGTGCAAGATGACAAACAGCTCATGTGCTGATAGCTTTTGGCAAAGCTGCATTATTTCGCAGAGGATACTCCATCTGTCACTATATTCAGAAACAAGAAACTGACCTCAGTAGCACTATGGAAGCCCCAGCAGATTAACATTTAATGGTGCTTTCAGCTTCAGCCTTTATAATGTTTCTTCTTTCAGAGGGCAGACAGAAGAGAAAGCAAACAGTGTGCTGTGTACAGCATGTGGGCCTCATCTCAGCCATCTACTTTGATACAGTTGACTCAGAAATGCTTGTTTGCTAAATCTGTGAAATGAAACAATCCCATATATGCATTTCACTAGGCCAGGAAAAACAGTCATTCTTTGCACAGCTAGAAGCAAAGTCTCTGTTTTGAACTATAGAACACTGTTATCAAAACTATTCAAATAGGTTAGACAAAAAAGGTGTGATTCTTAGAAGCAGGAGAACCACTGTACTCAAGCACTTCAGAGGACATCTTCAGGGTCACTGTAATGTTGGTGAGTGCTCTCAACTCATTTTTCATAGATTCAAAGGACAAATATATTAAAATGATATTAAAGGGAGTTCTGACTTGTGCTCCAGGAGTGGGGATGCTCTAATTAGAGCAGCTCCAAGACCTGCTCTAATTAAAGCGCCTGCAGAGTCTTGTGCATCACCATCCCCGCGCTTCGTAACGGTGGCAGGGATGCTTTAACTAAAGCTTGTTGCACTGCTGTCATTTTGAAGCATAGGGATACTGATATACAAGATGCAGAGGCTGCTGGAGATGTGCTAATTAGCATGCTCCAGCAGACTTGATTAATTGAGGCTGTTCCGACATGCTGTAATTACATTGCATTGGAGCAGCCTCCCTGCACATGTACAGGCACCCAAAGCGCTCCCAAATTCAGAGTTAGTTCAGTATCTTTCTCCTTTGCCTGCCTTGCTGCACCTACACTTAGTTTGATGAGGCTGAGAAGATACTTGATGCTGTGTAACAGCAGACACTGGCCCAAAGTACATATAGCCACAGGCCCATATCTTGCAACCACATCTGCAGGTATAGACAGATGTAACAATTATAGCAGTTTCAAATTATGCTGGTATAGGCTGTTACAACATTAATGTTACATCTGCATGCTCATGTAGCAATCCACAGTTAAAATTATCCCAATGTAACTCACTTCTATGGCTACTGAGCACGCAGCTATGGGAATTAGGCCCCTGGCAGATGTTAATTTAATTTAAGAGAGACATAAGATCTGATCCCCATCCCAACAAATCACTCATCCTGCCATGCCACACATTCATGGTGTAACTCTGGGTGCGACACTACATGCGCCCTCACCTGATTAATGGGATCCTGGGGTACCCAGTAGCCAGTAGCCTTGCCCCAGCCCCCCTGGGAAGCTGCTGCAGTGCCCCCAAGCGGAGAGCCTCCCCTTACAATCAAGCACCCTCGCGGACAATTCTCAAACTATTTACAAGATTTAATTATTTACAACATAACAAATAATCATTAAATAAGCCCATGGATATACCGACTAATAAACCCTCAAGAACTTATTTACACAGTCTCTCACTTGCACACGGTGTTCTGGGGATCCTGTGTGCACTGCCCCTGGCGGGGTATCTCAGGGAGCAGGACTGTCTGTGTCCCTGCACGTGGTCTGTGGACGCTCCCTGGCGCTGGTGTCCGCCTCCGTGCTCCTGGAGTCTCCAGGCAGCAAGGGTCTCCAGGCAGCAAGGGGCGACTCCTCTTCTGCAGACCCTGCAAGACAGCCTCTCCCTGCCTTTGGCCCCCTTCCCCGGCTCTGCTGTGAACAGTGGCCTGCAAGGAAACTAGGGCAGACTCCGGCAGCCCTCACCCCCCCCCCGGCTCTGCTGTACTCACCCAGCCACACCAGCTGCAGTCAGGTCTCTCCAGGCCTGCAGTCTCCACACAAGCAGTCCCTGCCTGATCCTGTCAGGGCAGCTTCCTGGGCCAGAGAGAAGAACTGGATACTGTGTCATGTTGCAGCTTCTCTGCTGCTGCTTCCGCAAGGCTCTCTCAGGGGCTCTCGAAGGGACCACGGTGCTGAGACTCTGAATCTGGTCTCCAGCCTGTCCCTCAGCCACCTCTCTCTCTCATTCCCCCACCCCGCAGGAAAAACTGCTCCCCCTTTTATCCAAGCCTCTCAGCCAATCCCAGCTCAGGGCCCTTCCCAGGCTTTTGCTAACGGCTCTTTCAAAACTGTGCTGGGGTTACATCACCCCTCCCACTTCCAACAGGGCTGCTCCCAAAGCAGCTTCACTTGCCCTCAGAGCCTACAGTGTCCCCTCTGGGACAAACTCTGTCTCTCTGCCAGGAGGCCCTTCCCATTCTGTTCAGGTGGGTCCATTTTTTAAAGGCTGCTACACTGGCATGATGAATGATTTTGGGGATCAGGTACCAGATCCCAGTTGTATCTATTCAACTTGCCAGTGCATGTGGAGCTCAGGATCATGATTCTGGGCTCTACCTTCACCAGCAAGTGGAAAGCCACACATGGTAAAGCCTGGCACGGAGCTGCCCAGAACAGGACTCTGCAAGTACCAGATAGTGGGAATCAATGGGTCTCCTCTACTTGGCAAGTTCAAAGCCATGTTCCTGGGAATCCAGCAAGTCATAAATCACACCATAAATGTACTGTGCACCAAGGGCCTTATATTGTGAAGGCTGATGCCCAACAATTCTTCCTCCCTGTTTTAAAGCAGGTGAAAGTTAAGTCTGTCTACACCTGAGGAAAGAACCCTGTTATATGGAGCCTCAGTTGAAGTCAGCAGGATTTTACATAAGAACAGAGGCCCTCTCCATACAGATAGGACTATGAATAAAGCCCAAAGGCAAATTAAAAATCAGGTGCCCATTTATATGTGGGGACCCACAGGAAGTACGATGTTTATTGGCATAGCACTTGATGACAACACTGATGTGAGTTAGTGCATGTGGGCCTCAGGGAAGGAGTGTGTTTGGAGGAAGATTTGGAGAAGGAAGGAAGCTGGCACAACATGAAAGCAAAGGTAGAAACACAAAAGTGAACTAAAGGCAGCCATGAGAAAAGACCAGAAATATGGGCAGGATCAAAGCTCTGTCATTTGGGTGACAAGGACAGATAAGAGTCTTGAGTGTGGTTTGGTGGGAAATGAGGATCTGGATGAAAAATTCAAACCAGTACGAGCACATGCTGAAGTCTTACTGATAGAGCCATAAGGCAGAAGATGATTTTCCTTGGATGGACTTGGATTTATTTCCTTGAATTTATTCTGGATGGACTAGAGAGAAGCCAAATAGGAACAGGAAGAGGAGCACAGGAACAAAGTACTATGTGAACCTGTAAATGTACAGTCCAAGGGGTCCATGCTACTGACAACCTGAGCAACAACAAAAAAACATGAATTTTGCATCTAGAAACTTTTAAGAGTAAAAGTGGTTTTGTGCTCCTGCAGGATCTAAACAATTGACACTCACCAGCACCCTGACAGCAATGAAGTGGTTGCCACAGCAACTCAGATCATGCAGGCTTTTGTGCCTAAAGAAATTAGATCTTTCAAAAGTATTATGGATACCTCAGAAAATGGAAAAACACCAAAACAAAACAAAACAACCCCAAGAAAACTTAGAATTGGGAAAAAGGAAAGGGGGTGGGGAGAGTTTAGACTATAATATAGATGATGAAAGTATAGTGATGCCAGATCATTGTAGAACAGTGGTGCTCAACCTTTTGGGCCCCATAGGCAGGAGGGGCAGCACTCAGTCCACCTGCAGGCTGGATCTAGCTCTAAGGAGGATGTGGTGGGGCAGCCTGGCCCTGACCTGGCTGCACAGCAGGGTGCAGTCAGTCACAGCCTGGCCCTGACCAGCAACATGGAAGAGAGGGGGCACGGCCTGGCCCCAACACAACTGCACGGAGCTTGGGAAGTTGGCAGTATTGATTGCCACTGCTCCCCCGCCACTATATTTCCTGACCCGTGGGGAGCCCTGTGGGCTGATTGTCATGGTTCTGTGGGCCAGATCTGGCCTGCAGGTGGAGGGTTGAGCATCCCGGTTCTAAAACATGAGTGAGAGCCAGAGAACAGAATATACTGCAATCTGTCCACTGGGTCTGAAAGAAGCAGAAAAGTATAGATCCATTACAGAAAATTTTATTCCCAAATTGCCAAGCCTTGAATTGGACAAGCCATTCCAGTTCCAGTGATGAGAGAGCTGGCTTTACCGAAAAACATGTTTTCCAATATACTGTGGGAAGCCAGGCTGCATCCCTTGTTTCCAATACCAGAAGGCACTTCAAGTAGTCTAAGCTGTGTATACCAAGAGCTCATATCAGTCCTACCATTACTCACCCTGGGAGAGGCTGAACAGTGCAAGGTAATAAATTTGGTCAAAGATACCTCAAACTAAGCTTTTTCTTGCAAAGGGAGAAAACTTAAAAAAAAAAAATTAGTAAGATCTAGGATTCTCTATCCAACTCCACCCAACAAAACTCAGAGCTACTTTTGGCCTCTCAAAAAGTCTTCAAGGATCCAGAATTAGAAAAGCAATTTGATTTAGTCAGTGCAATAGAGGAAATGGATACTTCAGCTCAATGTAATGGTGAGGAAAAAGAAACTATGTAAGAGTCAGATCTGCTTCCCATTGACCAAATTCCAATATTAGCACTTATACTGTGGCAGCAACTTAAGGACCGCGGTAATCTCTCTTTCACGCGCGCGCGCACACACACACACACACACACACACACACACCCCCACCCACCCACCCAGGTTCCTGAATGTTCTCAAATTAGTTTGATGATCATTTAAGTGTGACAAACAACAAACAGGAGAACAAAGAGGACAATGAGGATAAAACTTGTCATATAGTTACACAAGCTAAGGGTATGAACAGCTGAACCCAGGCGCCAGTGTACTTTACATTATAAATTCTACAAGGATCTGCCAGCCTTGGGTAGCTTCACCAGCTGTCTGAGGACCAGGTAATAGCTTATTTGCTTTTAACAAATAAACAGCCCACCTGGAATGGATAGAAAGAGATGAAATCCAAACTGCTGTAAATCACACTTTGATTCTTTCAGAGGTAATCCTCCACTGGTTTAGGTGCACTTACCCCATTACGGGGACTTGTGTCACCGTTCCACTACTTTTTTTATATCAGTGTAATGCCAGTTACACCAGTGTAAGTCTGTCATCTGTCTATGCCCATGGTAATGCTTCCATTGAAAACCACAGGAATATCATTAGGTGAGCAAAATTGTGGGTGCCACGTACTTACAAAACATATTCATATCAATAAACCCCTTAACAACACTTCCCCCTACCCCCACCAAAAAGAGAGATCCACAAGACTAAAATAAGCATGAAGAGAAAGGTTGAGGTCTTTTTTACCCTTGATGATAAACCAGGAAAAGATAGATTACATTTAGGTACCGCTTCATTTTGTTAACAAGATATAATTGAAAAACACATGCTCAAATGATTGCCTGCCATCTCATCAAATTAGTTACAAAATCCATTCATCATGATCAGATAGGCTTTCCAAAAAGACAACACATAGAAGGATGCCCTGGAACATCATTCATTTAAGATAGATTTCACCCTGCCTGTAAAACCGGCTTTGGGCCAGGAGCTTTTGCAGAGTTTGGTAGAGGGAATTCATTCCTTAGCCCTTGAACAACTCATGGGGTTAAAGCACAGTTCTGTTTAGAATGTTTTTTCTGCTAATATGCTAGATTAACTGCTGCTCCCAAACATCATTTCCTTGGGGACTTTGGGCACCTGGTTCTGTATCCTCCCCTCTCCCAATACTAAGGCCTTTCCAGGCTGACGCTGCAGATGGGTTTAAGCTGATGGGAGGCAAAATGAAGGGCCTGCATATAATCCCTAAGAATGGCAGGATTTGGCCTGTAGCGCAGAAAATGAGATTCTTGCCTAGCTCCTTAATCTATGATTCCGCCAAAGAAAATGGAGACAATCCCAACCAATATCAGGAAAGCACATAAATCATAGATTCATAGATTGTAGAGTCGGAAGGGACCACAATGGATCATCGTGTCCAACCCCCTGCCCCTGGCAGGAAAGACGACCGAGGTCAGATGACCCCAGTCAGGTGACTATCTAGCCTCCTCTGGAAGACCTCCAAGCTAGGTGATAGCACCACCTCTCTTGGAAGCCCATTCCAGATCCTGGCCACCCTTACTGTGAAAAATGTCTTCCTAATATCTAACCTAAATCCACTCTCAACTAGTTTACACCTGTTATTCCTAGTCACTCCCTGGGGAGCCTTAGTAAACAGCGCTTCCCCTATTCCCCGTTGACCTCCCCTAATCAATTTATAGGCGGCCACAAGATCTCTCCTCAGCCTTCTTTTGTGCAGGCTGAAGAGATTCAGCTCTCTCAACCTCCCCCAGTAGGGTCCATCACGAAGGCCACTAATCATGCGAGTGGGCCCTCCTCTGGACTCTTTCAAGATTCCCCGCATCCCTCTTGAAGTGCGGCACCCAAAACTGGACACAGTACTCCAACTGTGGCCTGACCAGTGCCGCATAGAGAGGGAGCATCACCTCCTTTGATCTATTAGTCATGCACCTGCTAATGCACGACAAGGTGCGATTGGCCTTGTTGATGGCCTCGTTACACTGCTGGCTCATGTTCATCTTAGAGTCAATTATGACTCCAAGATCCCTCTCTGTCTCCGAGCTGCTGAGAAGGACGAAGGACACTTCCCAACTTATAGGTGTGGTGGGGGTTCCTCCTTCCCAGGTGGAGTACCTTACATTTATCTTTATTAAATTGCATCCTATTTCTCTCTGCCCATTGATCCAACCTGTCCAGGTCAGCCTGAATCTGCTCCCTGCCCTCCGGTGTACTAACTTTGCCCCATAACTTGGTATCATCAGCGAACTTGGAGAGGGTACTCTCCACGCCCTCATCCAAATCGCTGATGAAGATATTAAATAATATCGGTCCAAGGACCGAACCCTGCAGGACCCCACTGCCCACCTCCCTCCAGGCCGACAACGACCCATCCACTACCACTCTCTGGGTGCGGTCCCTGAGCCAGTTGGCCACCCACCTGACCGTGTAGGTGTCCCAAGCTTCCCAATGAGGATAGGGTGCAAAACTGTGTCAAAGGCCTTCCTAAAGTCCAGGAAGATGACATCAACCTCAGCTCCCGCGTCCAGACAGCATGTGACCTGGTCATAGAAGGCTACAAGGTTTGTCAGGCAGGATCTACCTGTGACAAACCCGTGCTGGTTTCCACTCAGCATCATTTCCCCTGCTGGGCCTGCACAAATGTGTTCTTTGATTATTTTCTTTAGCATTTCAGTGTAACCCAATCTGAAAAAGGCCTCATTCCAAACATACAATATGTTTTGTGGATACAACTGAGTACTCAGGAAGCAATTGATTTTAGGAATCAGCAATACACTTTAGGCAGAAGTCTTAAGTATTGCATTTTGCTCCAACAGATTTCTTTTCTGAAAGACCATGATCATTTCATAATTCTAGGACAGAACCATGAAGATTAATAAAAAGCAGAAAGAGGATTTTAATCAACCCAGCCAATTGGTTGAGAGTTTGGATTATGTTTATGAATGGGAAAGTGTGATATGAAGGGGAAAGTGTGATATTAAGACTGAATGAAAACTACATTGCCACTTACTCCACAGAATGCTCCTATAAATTAAATTAACAGTAAACTTGAATTTGCAAATCCTATGCTTGTACACACACACTGGTGTAACATTTAATCTCAATTTGAAAGTATGTGCCCCCTCATCAAATGAAGTTTGCTTTAAGTCATAAAAGGCAGCTTCCTTATTCCAGTGACAAAAGAGACGAACTATCAGGTTTCACTATTTAAACATACTGGAACAATTCCCTTCTTTGGAAGGAATAATGTAGGATTCAGGAAGACTGGGAAAGGACCAGTTAGGAGAGCAGAAATATAGTACATAAATCTCCAAGAGGAGGGGAAGGAGGCAGGTGTGGCCTGACCCATGTAATACTGAAAGTAACCCAAAAACAAGAGAGGTGCATTTCAGACCTCAGTGTAGATTAGCAGGAGCCAAATGAAGGCCTCTTCTCAGAAACTCATCTTCTCAGAGAGCGAAGGAAGGATGCTAGTTCACTGCTGCTCCTCTCCAGCAGATCTTGTCTGTGGCCAGCTGTTGAATTAAGGCCAAACAATAACAAAAGGCTTCTGGTCCCCTACCACACAGGCTTGCCTGCATTGACTACCCAGCACGTTTTAGTCCTATAGCAACCAAGGTTAAAATTGGGTCAGGGCTACTATTATATCAGAGAGATGACTTTGGCTGAAAAATGATTTATGTGAAAATTTGGCAAAATGTCTAATGAGCAGAGAGAGGTAGTTAGCCAGGTTAGACTGAAATCAGGGTAGAGAAGCACCTAATCAGAGGTGTATAGCATGAGCTTTTTTGAGCCCGAGCTTACTTCATCAGATGCTGCGTAACAAAATGAGAATCTGATGAAGTGAGCTTGGGCTCACAAAAGCTCATGTTGTACACCTCTGATTTTAAAAGTCTAATGTCAGGAAAACATAGTATGGGGGAAGCAGGCACAGTGGGAGTCAGACTGCCTTTGTAAAAACATGAGCTTGACTAAGTTATAGGAGTGAATTGTAAACATCTGGATTTGTACTGAGTCCACATTAGGCATATGTACAAACTGAATAACCTTGTTGACATTTTTTAAACTCATTGCCAATCTGGTCATAAGTTACACAGTGACATATTGACACTTTCTGGTTTCTAGGACAGGTTCCATCTTTTGGGTCACTTAAGCTATGTACAGACATTCAAATAGCCTGAGGCAGAATTAATTTAAGCTACGCAGTTTTCTGTAAGTGGTATAGTTTTGATCGGTAGCAAACAGAACATATATTTGCCCTTTGGTTGGGGAATTGTGGGGAAAGGGGGAAGGGAGATGCAAATCTTAGACTGGATTCCACCATTTTTAAACCAGTCTATGAATGCTGAACTTCTGTGCTGTTATAGGTATAGACCAGTTTTGTGTGCCAAACTTCTGTTCTGTTATAGGCATAAACCAGTTTCTGATCACATATGCCAGTAAAAGAGTAATGCCTGGACCTGGCCATAGTGTTATATTTTATAACACAATGATTTGGGTCTGCCTATGTAGAAGTATAATCTCATGAGAAAGGGACTAAGACTCGAGGTATGTCTTGTATGTAATCCAACAGGCTGCTTACAGGATGCATTCTGGTAATGCAAGCTTTCTTATATTCCCTTGGGTTTTGGAATGCCCTGTTGATTAGTTTGAGTGGCAGCAGAAATTTAGTTCAATATTTAAACACAGAGATTGAACTGCATACCACATGGATGCTTCACACTGTGTTCTCTTAAACTGCACTGTTGTTTTGGTCAATTGATTTTATGCATCTGAAATGTATTCCATTACTGCTGCTATCTGGGAGTAAATTGGGTTCTTTATAAAAATATAGCTTGAATAGATTTGTCCATTCACACACAACAATCTCAGTTTGAAGAAACTAATTAACAAGCACATAAACAGTAATGATTTGTAGTGCATACAGGAAACAGGTTGGGGTATGGAAGAGGAGTCCATCCCTTTAACAACCTGAAATATTTAACTATGTGCACATGGTCATCCAGTAAGCATATCACTGCTGTGCTTTAAAATGTTTCCTGTGCATAGTCAACATATTTACATAATTACATAAATATTTACATAAAAGACTGCAGGGCCCCAGATCAATTAGAGCCTTGCATTAATATGCTAAAATCAAAGCATTCAAATCTGAGGCTATGAAGTTAGATATTTGAATTCATACATAGAAGAGGTCTGATTTCCATATGAACTTGCAGCTGAAAGACTCATTCTCACTTTCCCTTACAACTTATTGAGATTGAAAATCTTGATTTTAATTTAAAATGGCATATCTATTTCAAGTACCTTTGTGGCATCCATTGGCACAAAACCCAAGGATTTCACCATCTTAAATGTATTTACCTTTACCACAACTTCAGTGAGCTAGAGAAGTGCTATTATCCGTGTGTTACAGTTGGGAAACTGAGAGCCAGAGAAACTAAAGGACTTGCCTGCAGTCACACAGGTAGTCTGTGGAGAAACAGAATTGTAAAGTCTTCAGTTAGTTCCCTATGTATCAGACCCACTGATTAAACGTGGCTTAACTAACTGGTCCGACACAGCACCGGGGTTCTGGAAAATTTGAGATGCATTAATTCAGACCGTGTTTACTTTGAAGCAAACTAAGTCCTGCTTTTAAGTGAAACATGGATTTTCAGGTCATTTGAATAATAAAAGGAGAAAGGACAAAGTGAATGGTTTGCTAGGTATAGACATGCTTTAGAGATTTTCTTGAAATATTTTTACACTGTAGATTGGAAGCGTCTTTACTCAATAAATTACTATTTGAGATATGATAGAAAAATGCATAACAAAACAGAACTAATTGCACCGTTTTTGCCATATTTTTCCATCCTGTGGTCCTTGGTTTGGATTCCTTTCCCTGAGAAGTAAACTCCCCCTCCCCGCTCCATGCTGGACACTAGAATGGTTTCAGTGTGCAGATAGCTGGGGCCATGCCCATCAGTGGAGCAAGTCCACAATGGAAACTGTCCTTTCTTCCTAAAATATGAGTTTTCAGATTATGTATGCCAAGTACTTACAGTGTAACAGCAGAGTAGCATTAAACGATTGAAGCAACTATATCAAGTAATAAATTCCATAAAATTCAACCTTAAAAGTACTGCTGCTCACATCTAACCTCTCAGATCCCGTGGGCTTAGGTGGTGGGGGACATCAGGGACCCAGTCAGGGCAAGCAGGGACTGCAGGCCCAATGGGATCCTGCCAGCCCCTGGCTGCCCTCAGTCCGGGCCACCTACCGTGTCCTTGAGAGCATGCAAGCTGGGAAGTGACAGAGTCAGCTTGGCTCATAGCCATGCCCCTGCTCTCCAGGCCTCCAAGGACAGGTCAGAGCAGTGCAGATTACAGGAGATATTAACCCATAATGTGCAACTGATCAAAGTATGTACTAATTCTAACACCAATTAAAATTAGCATGTGCCAAGTGTACTGTGCAACAAGGCCCTAACATGAGCTTGGTAACACATATCCCAGACAAATTTGCCCTGGAGCATCAGTAACTTTAGGCTACCTAAAGGGTGCTTAAAACTAGTTCCAGGTTTTAACGTGTGGGCAAATCCAGGGATTAAGAGCTCCAGGAGCTGCCTAAAATTACTGTGTAACAAAGCCCTTTGAATACTGTACAGATGTTTTGTCCCTAGTCCCCTGTCAAGTTAGGAGACAGAGTCTGACGGGGAGTGCAAAACTACTTTCAAACTATGTGTTGATAACGGGGTTTCCTCTCTTCTGTGTCCAAGAAAAAATATGCAATTAATAAATTATTGCTTGCAAATACAACATTGAAGATTCCATTGTGATTAGCAGTGTTCTATTAAGTTGCCATTGGCTTGATCCCATTGTAACAACCAGCTTTAAAATGTTAGTAAACACACACAGCAAGAATTAAAACACTGTTAAAAGACTTGGAACTTAAGGAATGGAGGTTTTCTTCTTAACACTCTCTCTCTCATTTTGGCTGAATCAGTTACATCTCCATAGACTTATAGGACATATATTCTATATTATGTGCATTGTAAATTATGAAAAAAACCTCTGTTTTTTGTAATTACATGCATTTAATATATTAAAGCAGTGTTTCTCAATAGGGATGTGCGAAACAGCTGTTTCGATTCAGGCTCAGATTCAGCCATTTCGGAGGACAATGATTCGTTTTGGTGTTTTGGATCACTGTCCTGTTTCATTTTGGCTGAATTTGTTTTGAACAGGCTGCAAGGGAAGCTTCGCACAGCCCTACAAAGCCAGGCAGGGCTGCAGGGCCTGGGCTGCAGGGCCGCAGCGAGGAGCAGGACAGGACCCTGGGTGGCTCGTCCAGGGAAGGGGGAGGGCCTCTGCCCTCCATGCAGAAGAGGAGACCCCTGCGTGGATCTCTGATCCCTGTCATGCCAGCTCACAGGGCAGGGAAGCAGTGCAGAGCACTGAGCAAGCCTGCTGGTCCCTGCCACATGACTTGTCTCCACAGGGAGCCATGATCCGCGCCAGCATCTCCTTGCCACTGCTGCCCGCCCTGTGCTGCGACATGGGGCTGCGCAGGGTGGGCAGCGGCTGCGAGGAGACCCTGGCTCAGATCTTTGCTCCCTGCAGAGCCAGGTCACACAACAGAGATTGCCCAGCTCCTGGTTCAATTCCCCAGCCCAAGGTTTGATTCCCTAGCTCACTGATCATTCCCCCAGCTCTTCCTGGGGGGCGTGGGCCTCCAGATCTGTGCACCAGGTTTCAGCAGGCTGCCACTGCAGGCTGGGGCCAGTGGCAGCACCACAGCTTTCCTGGCCCACACCGAGTGGCAGCCTGATGAAACCCCACATGCAGATCGAGGGCCTGCACACGCCAGGAAGAGCTGGGGAAATGATCAGAGAGCTGGGGAATCAAACCGGGAGCTAGATGTCAATATCAGAGCAGTCCTTCCCCCACTC
>NW_005842215.1:701621-719069 GCF_000455745.1 Alligator sinensis
TTCCCCATCCTCTTCTTAGTTTTTGTTTCCCTGCAAGCCCAGCTCCAAAACTCCAAAATTCTCCGAAACATTTAGGAAACATTTCGGAGCCTTCCATTTTGATTCAGATTCAGTGTTTCAGGCACTGAAACGGCCCGAACACCTCTGAAACAAAACAGCCACCAAAATTTCACACAGCCCTATTTCTCAACCCATGGATCACAAGAATATTTCAATGGGTCATGAGCAAGTGCCAGAAAAACACATGAAAGCATGGGTTTCCCCTTGCAGGCTGGCATGGGAACAGCTCCAGTAGCTAGATGAAGGTAAGTGTATGGGGAGCATACAGCTGAGGCACCCAACTAACCTCTCCCTATTCCCCATATGCAATAAGTATATAATTAAGACCCTACATAAGTTTATGGTCAGTCAATCAAGACATTTGATTTTTCCATATCTTTGGCTCCTCATGATTAACCATGCAAATAAGTTTCAACCCTATTATATACTAACATAGAGAACTGGGAAATTTCCCAAAATGAAAAACAAACAAAGCCTTGGTTAATTCATGGTTAAAATTTCTTGTGTACAACTTTCACAAATAATTTCTAAATCTTTAGAATATAGTCATTATATATTTTTCCTCATGCTCCATATATACACACACACACACACACACACACACACACACACACACACACACATATATATGAAAAAAATTGTGTATACACACACACACTTACTGACAGCATTCACTATTCATAATGTATTTGTGCATTAAATATATTTCCTCTATCAGCAACCAATATGCAGTTTGAAATTCAGTCACCCAAACAACATTCACTGTAAATGATATTTTCTAAACACAAAATACCATTTCTATGTAGATACTAAAAACTACACACATCCATCTTTCAAAACTGTGCAAAAACATCCCATTATTATTCTACTGTTTTCCCATTCTTCTGTCATCCTAACACAAACCTTAAGCACCAGAAAATATCAGAAACACCAGAAAAAATGGGTCATTTTTTTGCATGGTGAAAAAACCCCACACCACAGGTACACAATTCGTTCTAATAGGAACATCATTGTTGCTGAGAGTGATGTTGGTGCTTGGGTTTTTTTCATAAGACCCAAGGAAATAATTACATGCGGTATGGAGTTAGGAGAAAAGAGTATTTAAGAAGGTATTTTTTTTATAAACTTGTGCTTACATTCATGGGATATTGCATTTGTAAAACTTTCCCCCTAACAAAGCTTTTTCTTTTGGGAAAGTTTATATACAATAAGGAAGAAGGAACACACATTAATGGGAGGCAGGTGCCTGTAGGACAAAAGCAGGTCTCTCAACTGTAACTGATAGTTTATTATCTGATAGTTTTAAAAGCTGAAGCATATCAGGGATCAGCAGAGCTCTGCTTTATTTTTTTCCCTCCATATACTTTATCTCATGGCTTTACCAAGATCAATGGAATTATTTAACATTCACACATCAAATGCTTCATTCATTGTCAGAATTGTATTCTTTTAAACAATGATTGGAAATCCTGAGCCTGGATTACATTCAAGTACTTTTTTTCCCCCTAAAAGTGGATAGCTAAACAGAAACAAAAGAAACACTCTGAAAAACTCTGAAAAAGTTTGCAAAAAAAAAAAAAAACTCCAAAAGACAATACTTCAGCTGTTTTCAGTACCAAGTATATTAGTTTTTTTTCAACAAACAGAATGATAGGCAATACTTTAGTTACACTGTCGATAGAAATAGAAGTAGTAATCAGTAAAAAACATCCCAGCATAATTAGGATCTGTTGTGCAGTCTGCAAGATCCTGTAGGAGAAAAATGAAAGAGATTAATGTAGAAACTAATCTCAGCTAAAACATTATTTTTCTTTTGGTCTCTTTCATTTGAAAAAGGCTTACCGGTGCAGCTACACGGAAATGGTAGGCGCTGTCATACCACGAAGCTACAGGCAGAATCCAAATATGCTGACATCCCTAGATGATGAATTATAGAAAGAGATAAATTCGATAACCTCATTTTACATGCAATTGGAGAGAAGGAGAGGCTGTGAAAGCATTTCACTGCCAAAAGCAGTATGAGTAAATGTGATAACAAGACTTGATAGCTACAGCAAGAGAATTCAGCATGCTTTAAAGACAAAAGGAAAGTGCTGACTTTCAGCCTTGTGAATGGGGCTTATTCTGATCAACTAAAAACAGGAATTGACAGACATCTGGCTCCCAGCATTTGTCAGCTAGCACTGAATAACTGAGCTCCAAGCATAGTCATTGGAGTAATTCCTTTCAGATGTTAGACTTGTTCCAAAGTACTCTGTAAAGTTTAAAGTAAGACCGTAGTAAACAGTGAGATTCTGCTGATTAACAAGCAGTAGCACACGTAGCACTTTGGATGTATGCAGTTTCCTATATATTCCAAGGAAATAAGACAGAATTGTTACAGGGAGAGGTACACACACAGTTTTAGCAATGATGTAATACCCCACCATATGCTAGCATAAGTAATGCATTTTGACTTGGAAACTTTTATCTTCAAGGAGATACTGACAATTTGACAAATTTCCCTTAATTCCAGACAGTAGAATGTTTTAATGATCCAACTTGATACTCCCTTGATGCCTTTCATTTAGTCTAAAGGATGTTATAAATGTCTGCTAATGAAGACAGAGCTACCCACATGGCCTTTTCTGCCCTGATGCAGTAAGCATTATACATATTATAGGTTTTATGTAGGAACAGTCCAGGGTCCAGGAGACTGATGGCCTGCCTACCACTGGAGAATAAGTCTTGCCACCCTCACAATAATCAGCCTGGAAGAAACGCTCCTTGAATGGAAAACATTTTTATTTTGACTCATGCTACCCATGAATGACTCACCATTGTGGTTGCTGGAAACAGTTTTATACCTGCCTGTCAAACTAGTTAGCTTTAGTGTTTTAATGTAAATTTCAGGTTGACATGTGAAGCCAGTTTGACCAGTGTTGTTAGGAGTAAATTTCAACATCACCCTTATGTGAGCAGATGTGCATACTCTTCAAATCTGATACTATTCCAGGGATTTGGGAGCTGGACTCTATGCACTGGCAAGCTTTGTCAGGCACAGTTGAAGGTTATCTTGAGAAGATGGTGAAGGAAGGAGAAAATAGGGCTCCAATTGATCAGCAAAGCAGTAAGTCAGCAATTTGAAAACAATTAAGAGTATAGGGCAAGTGGAGCATATGTGCTGCACAGGCCAGACATCAACTAGCTAATAAGCCAATATGTGCTTGAGAGTTATACTTTCATATAGGTTTACAATATCATTTGTCTGAAAATTCTTTATCATACTTAGTTTGACCCTTTTTTTAAACTGAGATAACCACTTCCAAGAAGATGCAGTGAAAAGTAAAGACCCAGTTCTGTGACGTTCACTGAAGGTAATGGGAATTAAAATCATGTTTTCAAAGATTCCCAGAACTTTGCAGGATCAAATATCCGATGGACTTGGATGGTGGGAAAAGCTACTGCTGAGCTAACCTTTTATTCCCATTAAGACAATCCAGAGAGCTACCTGAGAATAATTCCTACCTGTGCACAGTCAGGGTCTCTGAAATCCTGGCCCCATTGCAATAAACCAAAATTTTACCACTGCTTTCAGTGGAGCCAAGGTTTTGCTCTAAAGCCATAATTCACTACTAATGGGGACAACAGTAGAAACAGTAGTGTAGAGAGGGTTTAGGAGAGTGATTTGGTGGTAAGCACCCGTGTCCTATTTTGTTAAATCGTTCTCCACAAACAATCCTGCTGGAACAGCATGGGATTGGACAAAATGATTTCAAGGACCCTTCTGGCAGTAGTATAATGTGGAGTGGACAAGCACAGCCCAGGCCCCAGACACCATGTAAAGGGAGGGGTGCCAGGAAGGAGGAAGAGTACATCTCACTCTCCCATTCCTTACTTGATTTGCACTTCCCAGACACAAATTGCAGCAGCTTAAGCAGTGTGTCATGAGGCACAAAGCATTCTGGGAATTGTAGTTATATAGCATGGCAGTGGAGTTTGCTGCTGCTGGGGGGGAATGGGGGTAGGGAACTGACCCCAGTTTTTGCCATCGAAATTAGCAATTGTTTTGCCCTCCCAACATGGGCTTTGATGGCAAAAAAGAGGGTGAAAGTCCCACCCCAACCCCCTCAGCATTAGTGAATACACTGCTGCTCCAGAGAACTGCAATTACCAGAAACCCTAGCACTGTATGACACACGCTACCTGCAGTGCTGCTTGCTGCAGCTCCTGCATGCTGCCTAGTGGGGAAGGATGAGAGAGGACTGCCTCAGATGCATTCTTCTCACATTATGCCTGTGCCTTCCAGCCCTATTTTCCTATGATTCTGCTGATATCTACAACCAAGGGACCTTCATCAGTGGGCGAGTGATGGGTCTGAAGATTGCTAGGACAGACACACACAACATAAAACATAAAATAAACTGCATGATAAATTCTGTGAGTCTATGATCTAGACAGGTTAGAGAAGAAATTAAGATCTGAAAAAGGCTGCATATAGGAGGAGGTATAGAGCAGTTTTCTCAACCCATGAGTCACGACCCAAAAGTGTACTACAACAATATTTCAAAGGGTTGTGAGCTGCAGCAGGGCACAGGGGCAATGGGAAGGTGCCTGCCCCTTCCAATGGGGGACAGGCATGGGGGAGAGCTGCATGGCTGGGCTGGCAGCACAGAGGCCAGTGCCCATGCTCAAAGGGGCGGGCCAGGGGGGGTGATCTCTCCTCCTTCCCCCTCCACCCTATGCCAGGGCTGGACTCACTCCACTGCCGCCCTCATGAGCTGAAGCCGCCACAGCCACCACACTCTGACCTGAATGGGGTGGGGGCACCTGGAGGCCCCTCCAGCAGGGCTGAGGGAGGCAGAGGGCTGCGGGTTGGGAGTGAGGGACACCAACATGGCTAGAGGGGCCAGGGGACTGGGAGTCAGGCACCAGGAGGGTCAGGGGATGTGGGTCAGGACAGGCTATGGATCTTTGCAAATGGGTCCCAGTAGGAAAAAAGGTTGAGAACCACTGGTATAGAGCATCATAAGTAGAATTTTTGCTACCGGTACTAAAACACTCACAGTGACAGGTTAGTTACACCAGTGAAAATGCAAACTAACCACCCCAAAATAAATCATAACTTAATCCAAAGCATTTCCCTTGGAAACAGAGTGTGTTAATCTCGGGTTAGTTGAGGGGTCAGCAACGTTTTTGGGAAGAGTGCCAAAAACAGCTTCAACCTTGGCTTGTAAGATGTTGGCTTGCCAGGGGCAGATGGTAGGGGGAGCCACGAGGGGTTTGAACCTTTTTGCAGCAGCACAGCCACAGCCCCCTCACCACTGTCCAACCCAAAGTGCCCGTGCGCCTGCCACCAACAGTGAGTCAAGCCAGGGCAGGGCGGACCCTGGTGTAGCTACTTGCAGCCTCCCAGCTTCCTGTTTAGAGCAGCCTGGGCTCTGTGGCCAGCAGTAGGGGCCTGCCCAGAGTCCAGGCCAGCTGTGGCATGCCAAGCAAAATGGCTTCACATGCCATGCTCTGGCATGGCCCCCATGGTTTGCTGACCCTTGGGTTAGTTTTTCATTTTATTTTCTTTCACGTTTATTCTAAGGTAAGAGAACTTTGTCAGTTGACATATGCTATTCTCTTCACCACGTGCTTGACCTGGAGTTCCCGAGTGTCGGTTCTGCTGACCTTTGCTCCTCACACACTTCTCTCCTTGATCACCCAAGGATACCTTCCTGCAGGAGAACCACCCACAGCTCAAATAACTACATCTGAAGTATTTCCACCCTCTGCACTGGGGTGCAACATCCAGCAAACAAGCGAGTCATGACAAGTCTTTCAAAATTCTATATCCCTGTCTATTAAATATATTGGAACTTCCTAAAAGCATCCATAATGCATCTCTACAACACCAAAAGTCCCCTGCAACTTCAGCATCAGTGATGTCTTAAATATATATGCTAGGATATCTGTAAGGGGCTGCAAAAGGGACACAGCTTTGAAGGGGAGGGGAAGATATGTTGTAAACTGTTTCTGTGCCGAACACTTTCCATGGTCAGGCTTGAGGCGGCACTGAACACATGTTTCTGGACTTGCCCCAGTTTTAACTTTGCAACTTACTTCTCATACAAGACAGAACAAAAGAAGCCAGTTAAGTGATAGCATAGAAATATAACCCCAGCAGAAGCAATGAAACGGTAGAAAGTAATACCTGTGTTTCTACGACAGCCTCCCCTTTGTTTCGGGGTCGTGAATGAAGGGCACAAATATTTCCAATAGTGACTTTGCATTGGAAGACAATTAATGGCTCCGTGGTGCTTCAAGAAACAGAGGAATAATAATTAATGCATCTACTCTATTGCTGTTAAATATTAAAATCCCATCTCCCTCTATAACCAATAAAATAGTATAGGAAGATGCAATAGGAAAGTGTGACGTGCATTCTTTAGGGTGGTCGGAATAAAGGAGATAGGATTATTCTACAAAAATTAAAACCTTTTTCTTAGAAGTGTGGGGAGTTTGTACCTACAGTTTTGGTTCAGCCTATTTGACCACAGAATTAAATATAAAGTCCTGGGTACAAACTTTCCCCATCATATCATATCTAAGGCTATGATATACAGCCAATAGGACAGTAATGGTAATGACATTATTTAGTTTATCATTTCTTAACTCCAGATGGCTTTTAGTAATTTATTTCTGAAAAAAAAAAACCAGAAAAAATCTTTAGGGAAGGCAAACCCTAAATAAGCCTTAGAACAGGAACCTTCAAAAACCATCACAACTTCAACTGTACAGAAATATACACCAAGTTAGAAAGGTAATAAAAACATCCTAGGCATGATACATAAACAGTTATTTCTTTTTTATTAGTCTTTAATTCTTTTTCATTGTTATTTTGAGAGGAAACATGATGCTTGCCTGGCAAAGCTACGAAAACATACTTAATACAGCATTACGCAACACAGTGACTCTAAAACGAAATAACAGTCATGATGTACTGTGTCCTAAAAGGGTAACAGATGTGTATGTGTTGACTTAACTTGATTTTACTTAGTGGAAATAAAAAGCTTTCTATATATTTGCACTATATTCCTTACAGCATTTGGACATGGTAATGCAATAATACCAGTATATTTGGTTTGGTAGAGTGATTTTCTTTCTTTTTTTTTTTTTTTAACAAGAGACACTTATAAATAAATATAATGTAAACAACTGGAAAAATTTTTGCATTCACAATAAATTCTACATCCTATTCTATGAATGAGATGTGTTCATCCCCACACACAAGGGCTCTGACCTTGATAAAAAGTAACACTTCAACTAAAGGTTTATTACAGCTGCTTCAAATAATGCAGCTGTTCTGATGCATCAGCAGGAGTTCTGATGCATTCATTCACATCCTAAAGCAAGAATGTAATACTATATAAAAGGACACCAGACTCGCTCTAAAGAATATGACAGTTACTTCAAAAGTCCTGCCTTGGAATTCCAAGATGAGAAATCCTTGAGCATTCACCATTAGGCAATTGGATTAATGGCCTTGGCCTCTTCTGGAGAAGAGGAAGTGAAAGAAGGATTTGTTAGTTTTGGGAGAGCAGAATGGTACTAGATGTACATCCAGGATAAGAAGCTTTTTTGGAACAAGAAGTTTGCTACTAGTTGTTGTTATTATTATTGTGTGCGTTATCAGAGAACCTATGAGCCATTTGCATAGATCAGTATGGGCTCTGTACAGATGCAAAAGCCTTCCCAAAAAAACTTTACAAAGTAAGTTAGGCTGGGAAAGGAATTGCTTTCTACATATATTTTTCTACATTAGAAAAAACACAATAAGCAAAGGCCCCAATCAGCTATAGGAGCACAACTACAATTATGCATGTTTAATTATCTCAATCATAGGAAAGTAGGGATGGAAAGGACCTCATTAAGTCATTTAGTCCAACCTTGCTCAAGATAAAAATCAACCCTAATCAGGGCTGAACCATCAGCCAGTATAGTATTGGAAGACAATACAATTAGATTTCAACATCTACCTGAGTGGGTGAAATTTACCCTTTTTATGAATATCTACAGTAGCTTTATGAATAATTAAGTGCCACTAAAGGCATACATTATTCTATACTGGGTAAAGTTACCTCTTGGGAAGTTGAAAGTAACTATTCACAGTGTAAATTTAACACCAGTGTGCAGGTCATGTGCCCATAGCTCTAGTCAGTTTATTTCCAGGGTAGGCATCTGGTTTAGTGTAAACAGACTATTACCAGCTTGCCAAGTACCTAAAGCTAAGATGCTATAATAACTACTGCAGACAACACAAGAAGAGGAAGTCATCTGTCCACAATGGACACCCTTGTAACTTACATCAGTGTGCAAACCACTCTATATATGTCCACAACTGGAGTGGTACAGAGACTTTGCTCTGGCCCTTGAACAGTAATGAATGAATAAAAATCAGGCAGAAATAATATCATTATAAAGCATAAACCATGTTTTCTCTTTGGACACATGTACATTGATTATACTTACTTTATTTCCAGTGAGATTTTTACATTAGTGGGTGTGTATTTGTTAATAGGAATAACATAGCTGTAATTTCCAGACCTAAACGTTGACAATAAAAATGACAACGTTAGTGCACAAAGGATTTCAGGAAGGTTTGAATGCATAAATATGGAAATGACATATGGGTTTTATAAGTGAAACATGTAATGGATGACAATGCAAGAAGTCTCCCTTAAAACATTCAAAATAAGCTTTGAAAAACATAATGGAAATTTATCAAAATATTTGAAAGGACAGACAAGCACCATTGGCACGTTACTGCTATTCAATTCATATCCCATTACACTAATATAGTATAATGCACAATTCACCCACCTGCACTGTAGTCTTTTACTACAATAACGACTGTCAATTTTTTGCTGCGTTTCCAAAATCTGCATAGAACTGATTGTTGTATCAATCCCTAAGAACAGTAGGAACATTTTTTTATTATTATTATTATTTCAAGAGCCTTGGGCAGGACCATAAATAAATCATACTTAATGCACTAGTTCCCAACCCTTATTGCCTATATAACAATTCCTGGTGTTCTAAATTCACCAGCAGTACAAGCCTTCTATTGATGAGATTTACCTTCATTCTGCAATTACAGAGGAGATACAGTCCTCATCATGTTAAAGTTTTTCATGGCTTTAACAGAGCACCCTAGATAATCTGAAGCAGGTCAATGTGCCTCAGGTTAAAATAGCATATTTTAAATATTTATTTTATGCTAAAGGTGTTAATACACAGATATAATTTCATTTGAAAACAGCTGTCTCAGAAATGAGTCTGACTAAAAATGAGTCAAAATAGAACAGAACCATTTACGAATCTCTGCAGTTAAAAGCTATTTGTCACTAAAAATATTATATTCATTTCATGAAACTCTTTTCAAAAAGTTTTTCAAAGTATTTCAGTCAACATTTACAAATATCATGCAGTATGATGTAACATGCAACATTTATTTTGATACAACATTGTGTAATATGCACTTACTAAACGGAAAGTGGCAACAAGAATGATCAGTCCGACACAAAGATGTGCCACCTCTTCCCCACTTCCAAATATGGGGGGAAATAGAAATGCAAGTATGAGCTCTGTGATTAGCTTTTATTTAGAATATGATGAACTGGAACAAGTCACATCCCACACTGGAATTTTATCTCTTTGGCACATCTCTAAAATGTATCTTTATTTTACTGAGCAACAGACAAGGAATAAAGATGTCGAGGCAACAGTAAGGAAATACTCTCAGAGAAAACCTCAGCATATAGTTAATATAGGTGCTATGAGGTAGGGCTGTGCGAGGCTTCAGACAGAGCTTCGGATCTGGAGAAGGTTCGGATGCTTTGGGGGTCTAAAGCAGCACATCCGGGTCAAAGCGCTGGCTTCGTTAGGCTTCCCAAAGCGTTTCAGAGTCACCTCGGATCCACCTTGGAGATCTGGCCATAGGGTATAATGGGGAAACAATAAACTATCTGTAACTTTGTTATGTTTTGTCTGATTTGGATGAAATTTTCAGGGTTGGTAGACTCTGCAGAGAGGATGAAGCCTGCCAAGTTTCAAGAAGATCGGTACAGGGGTTTGGGGGGAAAAGCACCCCAAATTCGTGAAAGCAAAACTCACGTCATATCTATGTGTTACACCACAGGGGGGTCAAAACTGCAGGGATAGTAACTCTTACTGAGGCCACAAAGCCTGCCAAGTTTCAAGAAGATCGGTGCAGGGGTTTGGGGGGAACTGCCCCTCAAACTGAGGACAAGCAAAACTCGTGCCACGGATACTTGTGGGACTGACTGTCTGTCTTGGGGCAGGGAGGGGGACACTGCTGCAGGCCTGGCTGCTAAGCTACTGTGTTACCAGTTACCAATCAATCGATCAATCATGATTCACTCAGAGACCAGGGACTCAGGGACCAGCTCAATACACAGGACCTAGCTACTACATAACTTAACGAGCATCAATTAGCACCTACAAAACCAGGCTAAGGAGAGGAAAGACTCAATACAGACAATCAACTGCCCCAAGACAGACATGATCTTGCCACAAATTTTGTCTGCCAGCAGCTAGGGGTGCTGGGCCCCAGAGCCCCCCTGCACCGATCTCCTCCACAGCTGGCAGGCGTTGTGTCCTCAGCAGGGGCCACCATCCCTGCAGCGCCTGAACACACACAGTCACCCAAAGCACAAGTTTTGCTTGTCCGCAGCTTGAGGTATAGTTCCCCACAAACCCCTGCACCTGCACCTATCTCCTTGAAACTTGGCAGACTTTGTGGCCTCAGTAAGAGCTACCACCCCTGCAGTTTTGACCTCCCTGTGGCATATCACAGAGCCGTGACATGAGTTTGGCTTTCAAGGATTTGGGGTATAGATCCCCCCAAACCCCTGCACCGATCTTCTTGAAACTTAGCAGGTTTCATGCTCTCAGCAGAGGCTACCATTCCTGCAAATTTCATCCAAATTGGACAAAAAACAACAAAGTTATAGATATTTCATTGATTTCCCATTATACCTTATGGCCAGATCTCCAAGGCAGCTCCAAAGCCTTGAAGCTACTTTGGCCAGATCGAGGCGGAAACCCGGTCCGGAGCTCCGGATCAGCTCACGGCCATCCGAAGCACCTGGATCCAAAGCCAGATCGGATCACTGCCAACTTGCACAGGCCTACTATGAGGGTGGATGTAAAAAAGCCAAGAGGTAGACAGAAAAGGATGATCTGGTGCCAAAGGAACTAGGGCTCTGGAAACCTGGTTTCAATTCCATGTACTGCCAAAGAATTCCTGGGTCACCTTAAACAAGTCCTTTAGGATATGTCTACATAGCTGCGCACTAACACAAGTTTATCTATGGCAACCTTGGGAAGTGGACCACCAGTAATAGTAGATATTTTAGACATCATGTTGATTAGGTCAGGTTCAGTGGCAGCAGCATCAGTCCCTCAATGCAAAGGATGACAGTCATCCAGTAAATAGAGAAGCCATTGGTGAGTCTGTAGATGATTCAGGAGGCCGATCCAAGATATGCATGTTCAACTGCAAACATGGCAAATAGTTTCAGGAGGAGGGAATAGATCCTGGTGATGTCAGGTCACAGCTCTTTACCTTTGTCTCTCTTGTCTATCTGCTTCCATAGCAAAACGTTTGCTCAAAATAGTCGATACCTTGTAGTACTTCACTGTGCCACTGAGAAAGATTCAATGCTCAAGTCTGTCAGGTATTGATGTTAATATTCCATTACTTCAGACTGGCCTTCAAGGTATCCTTGAATCTCTTCTTTTGCCCACTTCTGGAGCAGTGACCATTAGTGAGTTGGGAGTATAGGACTTGTTCTGGGAGCTGGTTGCCAGGCATCATTATGACATGCCCTATCCAACAGAGCTGGTGCTATATAAATATTACAGGTGTGTGAAACGGGCTGCATTTGATTCAGATTCAGCCCGAATTGGGACAGTGATTCAATTCATTGATTCAGATCACTGTCCCCAATTCGATTCGGCCAAATCCGAATCTGAAGATTTGATGCTGATTCAGAGAATCAGTGATTCAGACGTAGACACAGCTTTAAATGTTTTTTTCTACACACGTCAAGGTACCAGGTGCTCCTCATGAATGCTGAGATGCTGGAGCAGATGGAGCATCTCACAGGAGTGCAGAAGTACTTCCGGTCCACTCGGGAGCACACTGGGGGCCCTCCCAGCAGCTCCCCGGCTCAGCAATGGGCCACAGGGGGACCCTAGGTGCCCCACCAGACTCAGGAGGCACCAGTTGCTGAGCCGGGGTGGAGGGGGAGCCCTGCGTGCTTTCCAGTGCTTCTGGCCCACTTCCAGGTCTGCTGCTGAGCACGCTGGGGAGCCCCCACACTTCTGTGGGATGCTCCATCCACCCCAGCATTGCTGCATTCATGAGCTGCCTGGTACCTTGAGATATGTAGATAAAACATTTAAAGCTGTGTCTATGTCTGAATTGCCAAATCTTTCCGAATCCATTTGGAGGGTTCTGATTCAATTCAGAGAGATTACAGGGTCTCCTGATTCGATCTGGAGATTCGGTCACTGAATCAGGCCAAATCAAATCAGGGACCAAAGCTTCATACAGCCCTAATAAATATGGCTTCAGTGCTAGCGGTGTTTGCTTGAGCCAGAACACTACCATTCATTCTTCTGT
Source organism: Alligator sinensis (assembly GCF_000455745.1). Classification (NCBI taxonomy): domain Eukaryota; kingdom Metazoa; phylum Chordata; order Crocodylia; family Alligatoridae; genus Alligator; species Alligator sinensis. The sequence goes on from NW_005842215.1 coordinate 714,358, forward strand.
CCTTCCAATTGATATGCAGGATTCTCCTAGGCCAGGCTACATGACATTAAAATGTCAACAGCACACCTACACTTTAGCACAAGCTTCACTTAAAGTATAGAAACAGTTCCTATACCCTTTATATGCTTTGCTGGATCAGTGCCCGAGTGTTCAGAATCTAACTTTGGCTGAGAAGTATTGCTTGTGCTGGGAGAGACAAGGAAGTCCATTGTATCTGACCCACTTGGTTAATGACATCTGAATTCAAGCCATTTGTCTCAAAAAGTAGAATGAGGAAACAGATGCAAGGTGAGTTCATCTGAGATGAGCTCGCTGCATAATGTTACCTTTAAACAACCTGCCCACTTCAGGGAGAAGATAAAGAAATCTCTAGAGGGGGTTTGAAGGCAGCTCTGTAAATACGCCATTGTAGTTTAGTTCTGCCAGAAAATTAGAAAATGTAATATATTCCCAAGTTCTGATTTCTCATAATAAGCTAAATATAAAAATAATTCTCCACACTAAATCAGAAGGCATTAAAAAAAAATCTAAGACTTTTAAAGTTTTTAGATTAGAGGTTTAAATAATTGTCCTTTAAATGGCAAGCTTACAGTCATTTCCAAGGTCAGGAGTTTTGTCCCAGCTTCTCTCCAGTGGCATTTTATTTTTGTTTCCTGTGGGAAGGAAAAATATGTATTGATCTCCTTTATAGTCTGTTCTGCTACAGTTAAATATGAGCAATTATAACAGCAAAGCATATACAAAAGAATGGTAGTAAGATATTCTATCCAGTGGGCATCAAAGATACAGCCCCTAGACTGGACCCAGTACTTGGAGATATATCACCTGGCCTGTAGGGCTCCTGGAGAGGCCAGGAACTCAGAGGTACAGCAAACAAGGGCAGGTCCATTGCCAAATTCTAGGACATGGAGCCCCCGTTGGCATGGAGGGGCAAGCAATAGATGTGTTGAACCATGTAGCTCAGAAATGCAATGTTTAATGCCACCACTTGTCTCCCTCCTCCCCCATCATGAGGAGCCCTATGGTTTGGATCCAACCCAGGGGGCCAAAGGAATTTGAAACCCACCTTTTCCAATGACAAGCTAATAAAGGCATGAAGAGATTCCTTTAAAGTGCAAAGCTACTTCATTCAGACAAATCATCTACAAACAGATGCACTTGAACACAACACTACCAAGTGAGCTTTTAAAGAAATATTAAAAGTATAAATGAAAAACTGCTAAAGCAGCCACACAGAAAAGATTTCCACAATATGCATAAAATATAAGTGGCTGTTGTACCAGAGAAAGAGGCAGAGATTAATTCACTTCCCAAGACTGTGCACCTGCACAAATCTGATTATAAAAACATGCTTAGCCAGGATGCCCTGCTGGCTTGTATGGCAGTGACTGAGTCAGTATCTGCCACATAAAAGTAGACCAGGGGAATAACAAAGGCCTTTGAAAATGAGGACTAAGAACACTGGGGACTGACCTAACATTTAGCATGTCAGAGACAGATGGATGAGTCTTCTACACAGAGAAATGGATAGAGGACTACAGTAATGTGATCACCACGTTTACTGATCTTATTTCTGTAACTTCAAGGTTTCCACTCAATCTAGATCTGTGCATGGTTTTTGTAGTATTTATTTTCTTATATTTCATGTATGGATGTAGGTAGCCTATATATCATAAGAATACATAGTCCAACCTAAGGAGAGGCAAACTATTTGTCAGCCTCCGAGGGGAAAGAATAAAAGATACCAAATACTGCCATTTTCTGGTTTATGGCACACACAGGAGTCTGTTCACAAACGTACAGCTGATATGTTGTTGCTGTTGGCTTCTGGGTTTTGTTTTTCATATCATATTTTTGTTTTGTTTAATTTCAAAATGGAAAAAAAATTAAAAAGAAAAATTAAAAAACCTTGTTCCCGTGATGCTCTAGCAACAAATCTGGAGTGCAGGAGAATACAAAAAAAGTACAAAAAATGAGAGAAAAGAAAAAAAATGGGCAAAAAAGTGTTGAATTTCAAGTAGTTTTTATTTTGTTGTGAATAGTACAAATACAGCCAGTTATTCCTCCTATCACAATTACCTCATATCCCTTTTGGTCAATCGGTTTTCCTCTGAAGGAGTAAATTCTCTAGAATTTCCCTCTCCCTTTTGACTAGTCTTGTCTCTCTTCTGTTACTTGCAGTGGAAAATCTAGATATAAAACTTTAGGCCATGCACTATATACTTCCTTGGGAGCCTGTGCATTCATGAAGAAAGAATACTTCTGGGAGAGAGCCTCGCTCCTCTCACAGGGTTGCTCACTTAAAGAAAAACAGACTCTCTTTCTTAGTTCTGCTACTTCTACTTTGGAGTGCTTTGCTGGAATATTCATTATGTTCAGTGGAAGACTGAGCAATTACACCTCAGAGATTCTTTAGATGGAAGATGATGGAAGCATCAGACTTTTAAGGAAAAAGCTGTGAACAATGCAGAGAATTAGGCTGAATACAGAATTTTACTTTGATTTCACTATTTTGATTGGGACAGTGGCCAATCTGAATGTCAGGTTCTTCTAGTTTTTCTGCTAAATTAATGCTATATTATCCCCTTTGATGGTAGAACCAAAATCAAATGCAGAAAAAATAACCCCCTTCTAATATTACTTTTGTTTGGAGAGGCAGAACACCAAGCCAGAAAATCAAGAACTATGGGAAATACCTGCAATGGTATATAATAACTTCTTATAAACAAGAATAATGATTGTAATGATACGTTTAGATACAGATAGCACAGACAGGTTAAATAAGGGACTAAACAAATTAATGGGTGATGGATCTATTGTTAGCTGGACAGAACATTTGGAGGTGTTTTCTCTGGCATCTCTAAACTAATAATGGTGGATACCAGACAGCATAATGAATAAGGGATAGATCACACTAGATCTATCCAGTTCAATGCCCTCCCTCTAGCATCCACATCTGCCATTGTTGGAGACAATACTAGACTAGATGGACCATTGGTCTGAACCAATATGGTACTTCTTATATTCTTATTTATGTAGAGTGATTCTTTTTGGTCACATATAACAGCTTCAAAAGATACATTGTGCCCCCTGTCCCAGTTCACCCACTGATGTTCCCCACTGGATAAGAGTGGGACCAAAAGAGTGTTAAAGAATTCATTCTACTCTTGTTCAAGTACAGGACCCAACAAATCTGCTGTCCTTTCTCCTCCATCTCTGCCTTCAATGACCCATGCTTCCCAGGGATGAATTTTGAGTGTTTTGGAAGCACACTAACATAATTCTAAAATATAATAACATATTTCTATGAAACCATAGATGCTCACATGTAAAGTAATGTTGAAATGCATCATTAGCCCTCATTGTCCTATATAAGGGAAAAAATTTTGGAGGAAGAATAAAAGGAGATAATGGTATTTTGTTAAAAATAGAAAGGAAAAGGACTGTCCCTTGCAATTAGGAACCATTAGGGAATAAGTAAGGAATACTGGGATGGAAGTGAGAGAGAGCAAGGCTCAAATTCTCAAATACATTCAGGAACTTAGTTCTCCTTAAATGAATTAGTTCAGCAGCTACATATTTTGAGGATCTAGCTGTATGGCCTTATTTGGGCAAACAGAACAAGGGAGGAAAGAAGAAGATGCCCAACTAAAGCAAAATAAATGCAAGACGTCCTTATTTGGGATGATTTGCTGGATTTGTTTACTTGTTTGTTTTTTTGAGTTTTTAAATTAATTTCCATGGGTCTTGTTTACACAAGCTTTTGTTTCTGCTCTCTTTGAAATGCTCATGGATCTGTATCCATACTGAAAAGATCTATTCAGTGAACGTGTGTACCAATGCTTGCAGGGTAGAATGTGGAAGTAAGAAAATGGCTGTGTTGAAAATGAGCTCCAGATACTGCAGTGAGCTCCACTGTAATTGCAAATGCAAGTACTCTTCACTGACTATTTTCTTAAATTGGTACAAAGACTCTCCAAGTATACAGGGTTTGTCCTAACTATTTCCTCATGTTCCATTTCCTGCATTTTGTTCTGTTCAATATATTCTTTTTCATTGGCCTTAGATACAACCACATTAAAGTGGTTTGATGAGGTTTTTGTGGATTTAAGTATTGCTGCTGTTACCCTCCATTTGGGAGATCCAGCTACCCTAAACTTGCTGGAGATTTGAAATCTTTCAGTAGCTTGTAGGCTGAATGAATTTTCATTCTTGTATACAGGCTTAATGCTATTTGGAGCTTGAGATTCAAATAGCATCTCAAGCTCCAAATAGACATCAGAGGCCATGTCTACACATGCATTAATGCACTGTGGTTACTGCGCATTAAGTTTAGTACTGTAATAAAAAGTACTAACTAAATGCACAGTAACCAGTGCTACTGTGCAGTAGTGCTGGCACAGGCCTTTTAAGTGACGCTAAAGTGCAGTAGACTAATTCTACTGTGCATTAGCGCAATAGCACAGCTTTTGATGTTATGCACTAATGTGCAGTAGAATTAGTTTACCAAGCATTTATCGTCTCATGTAGATGCGCCCTGAGAGAGAAACAGCTTTGTGATTGTATTATTTTCCTGCTATTTTTCCTTAATATAAAAAGGGCATGCGTAGACAAAATGGAGGCCCTAAATTGAAGCAGTTGATTTTTGAACACAGCTTCAATTTAGGGCTGATTAACGCCCCCATGTCGTGCACATATCCACTGACTTACCT
>NW_005842215.1:719155-722062 GCF_000455745.1 Alligator sinensis
GGCACCACAGCCATGGAGGGAAGCACTAGGCACCCACACAGCTCAGGCAAGCTCCAGGGAGAAAACAAAGATCAGGCTCGCCACTTTTCCTGGGCAGAGCATGCTTTCCCGGGCTGCTGCCAGGCTGCCTGCAAGGCTTCCTACAGAGCTGCACGAAGCCTGGTGCTTCATTCCACAGCTCGAAGGAGCTTTAGTTTGCTGTGCCCCAAGTCATTTAAGGGGCATTACGCTGCAGAATTTCCTACAGCGCCTGGAATTAATACGCAATACACCGCCGAGGCCATTACATCATTAAAGCGGTGCAAAAGCATTTTACCTGCTTTAAAGTGTAGTGCACACACCCCCCTCATTTTGTCTATACATGGTAAAAGATATCCAGATGGGGAGGAAAGATTTACATTTTCTCCTCAAGTTCTTTTATTTACCAGTTAGCCCAATGTTTTTTTTTTAATTGGGAAAATCTTAAGAGTCATTCAAGTTTCAGAGCAACACAAGTCACAAAGGGCACCTATACACGAGTGTGAAGGCTGCTCTGACATGCTGGAATTCCAGCGCATCAGAGCAGACTCAATTAATCAAGTTTGCTGGAGCGTGGCTCTCACACTCCTGCTGCCTCTTGTGTCTCTTGTATTAGCATCCTCACCTTTAGAAATAGCGGCGGGGGTGCTTGAACTAAAGTTCATTTGATGAGCTTTATTTTGTCAACCCCCACTGCTATTTTAAATGCAGGGGTGCTGATACAGGAAGTGTGATGGCACTTCAATTAGACAGGCTCTCAGAGCCACTCTAATTAAAGCACCCCCCCACACACACACACTTGGAGCATGTGTAAAAGTGCCCAAAGGGCTGACCTCTTGAATGTAGTGCGTCATAACCGTCACAAGGTTTACTCCTGCAGAAAGCACAAGGGTGCCAAATATGTGGAGGCCCAAGGGCCCAGGCCTCCCTCAGGAAGTTGGCCGTTACCTGAAATACATAAAACCTTCCATGTGTAATCATCTTAGCCCCCTCCCCCTCACCAGCAAAAATAAAAGTCAGTGCCTATAATAAGAACTACTTGCTATTTTCTCATGGCAATGATTTAAAAACAACTTGGACCAACATGAAATACTGGTTTCAGAGGGGGAAGTGCCCCTACATTAATGCTGACCACTGTGAAACTGAATGCCTGTTTGTGCCTTAATTTATAATGGCCATCTCCTAAGATGGGAAGGTCTACCCTCATCCCAAGGCCTTTGCAGATCTGGGTCCTGGACTTCAGTACTGGCTGCTCCTTTTACATCACTTCAAATCCAGCATCTCCTTCCTTGAGGACTCAATACTCTTTTTCCAGGGCTAAATTCCCAGATGTAGCACTGCAAAGATCTTTTCTTTTAGGGCTAAGGTGGGAAGCAATGCTAGCACAGCTTTGAAAAAGGATATGTCTACGTTGAAGAATTGAGCTATTCACCTAGTTCAGATACCAAAAGCAACTTCTCAGGAAGCACCTTTACTAGCACCCAACAGTAAGCTCCATGATGCTGCTAACTGCTACACTACACTACTCTGCAGTCTGTCATGTAAAGACAAAAAAATATAGTGAGACCTGATCCACAGGGTTAAATGACTCAGACTACATTACTATAGCCCTTGCAAGCACTCATGACCTGGCAGCCTGATTGTTCAGTGCCCAATTCTTAGGCCAAGATGAATGTTGGAATTAACATCATGTGAACACTAAATTCTAACTGCTAATAATTTTAAAGTGGGGGAGTAGAGAAAAAGGCAAGTCCTTCCTCTTTTGACATTACAGTGCCATCAGCTACCAAATGCCACTTTGGCCCATCAAACTGTTACCAATTTAAATGCATCTTACACATAACATATACATAATGTATACTGTATATAAATAATCACAGAAGACATCTATGTGACTAATTTCATGCATAACATAAGGGCATACAAACAGATTTATACACATACAAAAATGTATATATTATAAACACACACACATATTGTATACATAAAAAATAAGGTAATGTAATAATAGATGACTTAATTTCTCTCTCTCACACACATTCACACTCGCACACAATCTAGCAAAAAGAATCTGAAAGAATTCCTCCCAGTCCCCCACTAAAAGTAATTTTCTTCATAGTGCACTACTTGTGAATTGCATCTCTTGATTTGAGTACTTGGAAAATGTAGCCCTTATTTTATATAGAACTTCCATTTTTGTGGCAGTAAAATTATTTTCTACACCCACAGAAAATACCATGTTGTAACAGGATCCAGTACTTTCATAGATTTTCATAGACATTAGGGATGGAAGGGACCTCGGAAGATCATTGAGTCCAGCCCCCTACCCAAAGGGCAGGAAGTCAGCTGGCGTCATAGGATCCCAGCAAGATGAGCATCCAGTTTGCTCTTGAAGGTGTCCAATGTAGGCGCTTGAACCACCTCCGGCGGCAGGCTGTTCCAGACCTTGGGGGCTCGGACAGTAAAGAAATTCTTCCTTATGTCCAGCCTGAAACGGTCTTGTAGTAGTTTATGACCATTCGACCTAGTCGTCATCCCTTGGGGCGCTCTGGTGAACAAACGTTCCCCCAGATACTGGTGGTCACCCCTGATAAACTTATAGGTGGCCATCAGATCACCCCTGAGCATCCATTTTTCCAGGCTCAAGAGCCCCAGGGCTCTCAGCCTGTCATCGTAGGGTCTGCTTCCCTGACCTCTGATCATGCGCATGGCTCTTCTCTGGACTCTCTCAAGCTTCTCCACATCCTTTTTGAATTGTGGAGCCCAAAACCGGATGCAGTACTCCAGTTGCGGCCTCACTAAGGCCGAGTACAAGGGGAGAATGACGTCCCGGGATTTGCTTGAGAAGCATCTATGGATGCAAGCCAGCATTTTGGTCGCTTTACTAGC
>NW_005842215.1:722130-745974 GCF_000455745.1 Alligator sinensis
TGCCCCAAAGTTTGGTGTCATCGGCGAACTTGGCCAGTCCGCTTCTGACTCCAGTGTCCACATCATTAATGAAGATGTTGAACAGTATGGGTCCAAGGACAGAGCCTTGGGGGACCCCACTGGTCACAGGACACCATGATGAGTGTCTTGTTTTAATATTTGTTATAGTAATATTTGTAACTTATTATTTGTTACCTCACCCTCCACCAAAACCAGTCATAGAATCATAGAAAATTAGGGTTAGAAGAGACCTCAGGAGGTCATCTAGTCCAACCCCTGCTCAAGCAGGACCATCTCCAACTAGATCATCCCACACAAGGCTTTGTCAAGTCGGATCTTAAAAACCTCCAAGATGGAGATTCCACAACCTCTCAGGGCAACCTGCTCCAGTGCTTTTACTACCCTGCTAGTGAAAAAGTTTTTCCTAATATCTAATTTAAATTTCCCAGGAAGAATTGGAAGTCCTCACACAGTCAATTCATTGCTCATTGTAACTGAGGGTTAAGATATTAGCTGCTCTCATCTTCACTTTATATCATTAAATCACGACTAGTCAGTGAGAAGCATGGATCTTTCTTATTATGATGTGAAAACACAGTGGCCAGAGTCTTTAAGATATATGAGTACTTAAAGATGCAAGTCAATACCTAATGGGATTTTCAAAACCATACCAATTTGCAGTGGGTGCTAGGCACCTCAGCTCTTTTGAAGGCATCAGTTGGTACTTGTATGCCTCTTTAGACACCTAAATATCTTGAAAAAAATTGTCTTCAAATCTTTATTCTTAATAAAAAAATGAAACCAGAGTCTCAGTAACAAGTTTTTGGTTCTACTTACTTTTCTGGTAACTTAGAACTTTTCTTTTTGTTTGATGAATTGGACAGCAATATATATTGTCACAAGGCAAGATATCACAGAAATTCACTTCAGGGATCACACCAACAGGTGGTATGCTTGGAGAAATTGTGCTCCCATGAAGTGCTGCAAAAGAACAACAAACTAATTGGTGATGCTGTTTGTTTCTTGACTTTTTTGCAGCAGCACTGCAATTGCAGGCATATCAACCATTTATTGGAAGCATAAATATAGTACCTGCCATAGTGGTGGAGGGAGGCAGGATGACAGAAGTTGTAACATTGCTGTAAGAGAAAAAATATTTCATTAAAAAAAATGAATACAGGCATTCTCTACTGAAATAAGCAATAATAATATTACTACTTGCCTGAAAATGGGGCTTGGCCTTCCCTTGGTTTTGCCTTGGTCTTGTATGCTAAGTGCATAAATGGTGGATATTGTCAAAACACTGTAAAAAAAAAAATTCCATAGATTGATACCTCTCATCTCATGAACTCTATTACAAACATAATCTTAACTTCAAGGGCGACCTGATTCAGGAACCACTAAAGTCAATGCAAAGATTCCCATTAAGATTAATGGTGTGATCTAGGACCCATTAACACAAGAACCCACAATTTTGATCTTTTCCTTTCTGAGGAATGGTTGAAGTAATGTATTTAAAAAAAAAAAAGAGTCTCTCCGATGTAGCAGAGACAGGACTATTGTAAATTCCGTAGGAAACATGCTTAATTTTCCCCTTTAAAATTACTGCAGCAATAACGCGAAATATTGCAGTAAGTAAAAGTATTATAAAATGTGTTGTTCTGAACAGGGATGGCTGTTGTCCCTGTTTTGCATGAATGCTTCATGATTATAGAAGTATTCTGACAGTGCTGCATTTATAGCATACAGGTATTCATGTTATTAATTTGGGAATATTCTATGCTCTGAATAATAAGAATGAAGAGAAAAAGCTACATTCATTTTTGCAGCAATTCCTTCAAGGAGTTCCAAATTCTAATTTAAAGTGCTTCTTCCAAACCAAAGCTAACTTTGAGAATCTAATTTTTTAAAACACGAGTAGAAAGAATAAACAATCAATTTGTTGAGATATTTTTCCTACCATAGTGCCATAATAACCACCAAAGCTATTACAGTCATCTGGAAAATCCTTTTGGAGCATGAATCTCTCTTGCCAGAAATGCAAACCTAGAAAAAGTTTTTAGTAGACATAAAATAGTCTGTAACATGTAGCTGCCTACTAGATGGCTAATAAATTGCTAATAAAGCTAATTTTGTCTAAAAATGCTGATATACTTCTCTTGACAGCAGGGTAGCAGAAATACTATACAATATGTGAGCTCAGGAAAATGGAAGAATAGGAAAAGAAAGCAGGCAAAAAAAAACATGGAACTGATATTGTTCATGGAAAAAGCTACTTTTTTACTCATCTCCCCAGTGTGGAAGTAAATTTAAGTCAAATAAAGAAATTAATTGGCAATGCCAACATCTAGATATGAGGGACCTCTAGTATGCATTCTGATCCAGGTAAACAATCTGATGAACATCAGCATTTCAAGCAAGGAAAAAGAAGCGTTTCAAAACATGATCTTTATTGGATAAATAGTATATGTTTTGTCCCGTCAGCCAGAGCTGCACATTGGCACCAGTGATAACAGAAGACAGAAGTACAAAGTGTGCAGGGACAGATTCAGAGGGGTGCAGTGCAAGGCTGGATTAACCTTTTAGTGGGCCCTAGGCAAAAAAACTTGTGGGCCCTGGGTCAGTTGAGTCCCCCCTCCCCACCTCAGCGCTCCTACCTGTGGGGAGCAAGGCTTGGAGCTGCTGTTAGGAAGCAGCCACTGCAGTGGCAAAGCCAGTGGAGTGGAGAAGGGAGGCAGACAGGGCCATTTTTGCCACTGCTACGGAGAGAAGGACCAGGGCTCCCTGCAGCTCAGGTCCCTAGGCATGTGCCTAGTTTGCCTATGCATTAATCCAGCCCCGGCATAGTGGTGTGGCTGTATCCCCCTTTCTGACCACACAGCAGGAGTAGCAACTGGGGACTTTATCCCTGAAGAAGGTAAGAACCCCCTTCCAACTCTTCCCTTTCATGCTTAGGAGGCACGTCATTTACCCTCCCCCCCTCTGCTCCCTCCCAGCCCTCACCTGCCGCTTCTACTGTCCCAGGGGCAAGAGAAGCTCTTTTCCTACTCCACATGGGCTACACAGGAGTGGGGGTCAGCCTGGGGCAGCAGCAGTGGCAGGTGGGTTCTCCCTCACTGCACGGTTCCCCCTGGGTGCTCCCTACCAGCACAGGAGCAGGCCTGGGGAGGAAAAACCTCCCTGTCCACCACCAACATAACTGCCACTGTCCCTGGCTAAGCCCAGGTCCTGTGCCACCTGGCTGAATGGCTCTGGAGAGCCCCTCACCCCCAGACCAGTGGCAGCAGCAGATGAAGGAATAGGGGAAGAGGAGGTGAGAAGTCATACCTGCTTTGGGGACTTAAAAAGTCCCCAGTTGCTCCTCTCATGATGCAGTCAGCCTACCCCAGTTGGAGGGGTAGGGAATGAGTCTGGGAGGGGGTGTTCAGCCACCCCCTCAATACCAGTTGCTGCTCCTGCACCCTGCTTTTCAAAGTTCTGGATCTGCTTCTAAAAGGGTGAGCAGCCTGAAGGGCAGGAGATATTGTACTGAAGTAACTCAACGCATATCTTCTGACTTTGTCAGTCTCTTGCAATGAGACTGTATCAGAATGCAGGGAACACAACTATTACAAACTAAGCCCTATGGCTGTATCTTTCACATGCTTTCCAAACTCCACAACCTCTCCCATCACAAAGCTTGGAACTATTTCTGATTTCCAAGGAATAAACATTTTTCCCCCAAAATCAGTAATGCTTGTATTAGAATCATACATACGCTCTCTTTGATTGTTCTTTTCCTTTGCTGCAGCAGCTGATTATTATGCAACACTAAATAACCTTAGTTAAGGAATTCTGATTGCCTCTACTTCTGTTTTAGAGATATTAATATAATTTTCAATGCAACTAAAAATAGATTTTAACAGGGTATAATATATGCCTATAAAAAGCCCTTTAGCATATTGAAATTATTTCCTCTAAATATTAAAAGTGTTTGTGCTTAAACCTTACCAAAAAAAACCCTCTTTCACTCTTTCTGCCTCTCTCCACACATTTAATTTTACTCACCTTGCTGGGTTTTATAGAAACTGATTTTCTTGAGGGTAGAAGACTAGCAGGTCGACTGAATTTGCTGTAATGTACAAAAACTCATTACCATTCAAATACTTCAGCAAGTAATAAATGGAAAAGGGATGTTTTTCAAGATGGATTTTAATGTCACTTGCTTTTGTGATGGTAACATTTAAAAAGAAAAAAAAATTAAAAGGGCTGTTAGATTCATTTTCAAGAACAAAAGCCTCTAGTTAACTTGCTCAGGTGAATACTATTAAATGCTAAATTTAATTTAAAAGAAAACCTTAAAAAAAGAGAGATTTAGAAATATGAAATGCACATCATTTTCTCATCGAAATAGTAATGAACTTTTGCTTCATAAACGAGGCTTTTGTGAAGTTCTCTAAACAGCAATTTCCAAGTTATGAGGCTATAACAAGAGCTATTCTTGTATCATGTTCTTAGAATACAGAACTCCCAGAAGCAATCACTACTGAGCTACCATTTCAAATATGGAGATATTACTTTTAAGTGACTTAAGAAATGAGAAAGCTTGCATGTACTGCACATGACCTGAATTATAAAAACTGGAAGAAAGCACACCTAGAATTGAACTGGAGTCCACTGTCAGACTAAAATAGCTTTAACTTGTACCAGACCAAGGATGCATTATCAAATCCCTTAACAGAACCATGAGAAAATACCCTGGAGCTGATATGAGGATACCTGACCATGCTCTTTTCACTGACTGTTGACTTTAAACTGCTTATCCGTTTCAGCTTGGCCAGTTTTCTATTCCACAGTTCCAATTCTTCTATCCTGATTTCAAGGTTGTTAGTTAGTTTACAAAGCTGCTTAACTGCACCAACGTTCTCCATAAAGATCTGATCCTGAAGATCAAACATAAAAACAAGAGAGGTACACACAGTGCATTAATCAATGGGATTTGACATCCCCTTACAGATATGTTTAGAGCCCACCCATCCAAAGAGGACTGAAGTATTTAAGATGCAAACAAGTTAATACAACATAAAAACGCAAGGCCTCTTGGGGACTATAAAATCATCTTGCTAGATTGCTAACTTGAGTTGTAAAAGTGCTTATGTTCAATTTGCAGTAAATTGGAAATGAGCTCTTGAATAAGCAAGTGAATGAACTGAAGGACTGTGTAGGCTAGGGGTGTCAAAGATGGGCAGGCTGGATCCAGCCCTCAGAGCTGGATCTGGCCTGCAGATTTTTACTCTGACTGTGGCTGTGATGGGGGACCTTCCCATGGCAACAGCCAAGTGCCTGGGCAAGACTCACAGTGCTGGAGCCTCAGCAACACTGCAGTGTATTCCCATGGAAGCAGCAAAGTGCCTGTGATGCCAGAATTTTTCCCATGGTGCTGCTGGGGCTCCAGCACGGAGATGCTCTACCAGGCACTTGGTGCAGCAGTGGGAAGAAGCCACAGTGCTGCTGGGGCTCCAGTGCTATAGATCTCACTTGGGCATTTGATTGCAGTGGTGCTGGAGCCCCAGCAGCACTGTAGGAAGAAGCCTGGCACCATGGCTTATTCCTGTAGAGGCAGCCACGTGCTTGGGATGCTGGACCTCTTCCTGACCGGTCCCAGACCATCTGGAATGAGCATTGTATGTGTTGAACTTGGCATGGTGGGTTGGCTGTGGGCCTAATCCAGTCTGTGGGGTCCACCCTGCACCATTCATCTAGCCTGTGGACCACTACTACCTTGGTCTGTGGGCACCCATGAGTTTGATACCCCTGTTGCAGGTCATAGTCAAAGATTTGTATTGAATAACACTGGGCTGAATTAGAAAAATTAAAAAGCGCAAGGGTAGACATCCACACTTGGATTTATGCTATTTTAGCTGCACCCTGGCTCCAGAAACTGCTAGCAAAAACCATATTCTGTTGCATAAGAGGAGGGTGGGCAAGCTGCTCCATTATGTGTTGTTGCTATGTACTGAACATGAATTCCCCTGGTCTCCAAGGCTAAGGACAGAAGTTACACGTCATCAGAAACTGGTTTAAACTTGTAACGGAGCAGAAGCTCAGTGCACATAAGCCAGTTTCAAAATGGCTGAAACTTGTTTAAAATAAACCTGGTTGAATATAGTATCAGATTTAACTGATTTGGATCAAACCAGTTTATGAAACTTCTGCCCCAGACCCCTTCCTGGTTCAAGTTAAATCAGTCCCCAGCATCCCAGCATGCTTTGCAGCCCTGGGCTAGGCTGTGCTGTCTGCTCCAGCAGAGAAGGGTTAGGGGCAGAGTGGGGGGAGGTAGAGACTGTTCCCCCCTACCCTCCCAAGGCAAACCCTGGCTGGGGCCAGGGAGGGGTTAAACCTCCTTTCCCCCAAGTACAGAGCTGCCCTACCCTAAACTTACTGCTGGCTGTGACTATGGACTACAAATCCCAGATGCACCTGGAAGCAGGAAGAGGAAGTAATGAGCAACCCTTTAGAGTCTTCCTGCTGTGATTCTGGACTGCAAATCCCAGAGGCCTCAGGGGCAGCAAGAAGAGGAAGCAAGTATAGTCCATGCTGGCTACGTGCCAGAGAGCCATGCTCTAGCACCCCCTGACTCCTGGCCTGAGTCACTGCAGGCATGTAACTGCAAAAAATAAATGTCTGTTCACTTGTTAGCATAAACAATGCATGCTCCTGGTGGCTGGAGGGGCATGGCAGCAGTGGGAGCATGGTGGCAGCAGCAGGAGGGTGGCGGCAGTAACTGGGGAGCTCCCACAGATGCCACCAGTGCTGTGTGGGGGGGAGGGAGGGGTGGTGAGCGCTGACCAGGGGCAAGCAGGAGGGGGATGGCGAGTGGCAACTGCTCGCAGGCAATACCGACAATGTCAATGGCGCCTTTTTGTTGGGGGTGCACTGCCACGCTCAGGGGGTGCATGTGCACCCCCTCTGCATTGCCGGTGCTTATTAGTCAGTTTAATCTCTGCAGTTTAGAGTAACCTGCAAAGACTAAATCGATTCAGCCTTGGGTTTTTTGACCATCTGTACTTAGCCAGGGAGCAGGTCTATATCACTTTCACAGTGTTCCTCCAAGCACTGCCAGGCAGTGTGCACCAACAACCAGCTTCTGCTCTACGTGGCCAAAACCTGTGCAGTCTTCCTCGGGGTGTCTTCTACTGCCACTCTCAAGCACGCTTAGGCAGAGTTCTCAAGGACAGTGGCAGGAGACATCCTCAGAGCAGCTTCACTGCATCACATCCATACTCTGGCATGTGCAGAGCAAGAGTAAGCAGGCAAGGTTATACTTTGTGGTGGTGGTCTTGGAAGCACCATGAAAATAATACAGACATGACCTCAGAGACAGGGAGAACAAGCGAGCACAATCACTGGACAAATGGATTGTTCACATTTCATCATGGATGGGACTAGGAAAGTATTTAATTATGATGGTCCCAATGGCTCCATATAGACTCTACAATCATCATCTTCCATGATCTTTCTGCATTCTGGCTGACTTGTTATTCAACCCATAACGGAAACTCCCTTTTATTTTTTCAGTACAAATTTCACCCAGTACCAGTAATCAACTTTCCCCTTGACTCCCTCTCACTCTTTATGCTACCAAACCTACAATTGGGCAGGTTGCCAACATTCTCCCAGGTATCACCCACCTACACATATCCATTTCTAAACTGAAATTGCCATAGGCCCATGCCAATAGCATGATGAAAGCATGGGGATTTTGTTGTTTTTTTAACCATCTTAGAACTGCTTTCCCACGCTAGGCATAATTGGAATGAAGCAATTATTGTGGTAAATGTTGCTGGACTGCTGGAGGTATAATCAAGTTATGCAGAAACAAGTGCATAGCTTCACTTTTTAAAGCTTCATTTCATTATAAATAGGGTTGGGAACTGGTCAATTGACCAGTCAAATATTTTCAATGGACTGGTCAATTGACTGCATATTTTTTGACCAGTCAAAGATTATAGCTATTTTAGGGGAAAAAATACATTTTTTGTAGTTTTCATGACAGAACTATGATTTTTTAAATTGTTTTTTGACACATTTCTTAATGGAAAAATTGTACTGTGTATTATTTGAACCTAATGGCAATTTAAAAATTTTTTTTACTGGTATTTGACTGGTCAACTGACCAAATTTTGTTTGTCCACTCAAATACCCAGCCCTAATTATAAATATCAAGTGCATTTAAAAAAGTGATGACTGCATTCTACAGAACTGTACATTGTTTAGCATAAAGAAAACCAGAGCAAGGCAACAGGTGGTAAGTTGTGAAATGGACCACTTCTAGGAGACCTACAGTATGTTGACTGACAAGTGACTTCAAAATAGCCTCATGTGCTTAGAACTGTGAAATCAATTATACGGTCACTTGTCCACATATCAATGATATGAAGCTATTGTCCTTTCTATTCTCCTCAAATCATGCATGAATCTTTCCTAGGTAGCTTGAAGCAACCAAGAAAATGACTCACCTAGCAAAATGAAAAAGTGTTTTCTGTGGAAGAAAGGGCAGATTAGGATTAGTGACTCGCTGAAGAGAAGGAAGGTACTGAATACAAACTGGACTAACTGCTTTTCCTATCCTATGAAATTCGTCTCTCAACAATTAATGTATAAATAATTAAATATCAATAGGAGATGACTTTCACTAGAGTCTTTCACATCCCAGGTGAGTGGCTAATCTGATTAGGGAAACAGAAACCCTCATCCCAAATTAGCTAATACCCAGTGGTCTGGGTTGTGTGTAGGACATCAAAGTCCCTGCCCTAATTAATATCTAATTATTTGTATCAAATGAACAGTTCCAACAGAAGCAATTGAAAGAAATCCATGCCAAACTAGCCAATAGTTGACCACCATGGCACTCACCTGAGCCAAGTTTCCTGTCTCTGCTCTGCATGGTTTAGACCAATCAGCAACTTGAAGTTCAGTCACCCATATTACAGACAAGTGCTCTAATTATTGGCTGTTTTGGGGAGGGCTGCTTTCTGTATGTAGACCAGATTCCCCTGAAAAACCCCAAAACTCTAAATTCAACACATCTTCAGAACGGTAGACTTCTGTCTTCCAATGAATTTACTGAAAACAGTACAAAATACATGTCTACAAGAGGCCCAAACGTCTGCCAAAAGAGGTACAGGTCATGGTTACTGGTCAGTTAGTCAGTGTGTGTATAATTGCTGAGCCATGTAATAGTGTCCTCAGTGGCCATGTACAGTTCCTGTAGACTACCACTGAATTTAGTCAGCAGGCAGTCATTGACAATATGCGACATGGTGTGTGTTTTACCACAGCTATAGTCTGGATTGTCGTGAAGACCCCACTGGTGGAGGTTGGCTGCAGGTAGACTTTGCCCTGTCTGGAACCTATTCAGCAAGGCCCACTGACAGCATGGCAGGTTAAAGCCAGGTGGGAAGACTGTAGAATCTATGGTAAGGAACTTGTTCGGTGGTAATGTTGACCTCCATACCTCATACCAGAGGGTCTCCGCTGTGCAGTCTGGGTGCAGCAGTTTGGACTACAGTGGGTGTTGTGATGATAGACATGCAGCAAGTGGATTTAAGAGATAGTCGGGCAGGCTTGGATTGGCATAGATCTTCTCCAGTAGCTTGCTTGTTGCAACTTCCTATTGGATATAAGGGGGAACAATGTTGCCCAGGACTGGGAGCCATGGCCAAGGGGTCAATCAAAGAGTTCCCAAAATGATGCACATCATTGAATGTAGCTGCACATCAACAAATTTGGTGTGTGATGACCAGTTCCAGACTGGTGTGCAGTACTCTGCCATCGAGTACAAGATAGCAAGAACTGACATCCTTAGGGTTGAGGCTCTTGCACCCCATGATGACCCAAGCCAGCTTGTTAAGGAGACTGCTGAGCAGCTTAACTTTCATGGCTGTTTTTTTCAAGCATTCACTGTAGCTCAATGTCCAGCCTAGCATCATGCCCAAGTAGATGGGTTGTGCTTCCTGCCTCAGCCTTGGACCATTCAGGTAGGTGTTCAGCTCCCGGGCAGAATTGGCATAGGGTAGGTGGAAAATTCTGGAAATTATCTTACTGATGCTTGGCTGGAGGTGCCAAGTCTTGCAATAGTTGGTTAGGTTTGTGACACCACTGTTCAGAGTGTGTTCTAGCATAAAGAAAATCTGAGCTTGGAATCTACAGCAGATATCATCAGCATCAATGAATTTCTATGACTGGGTTTGTGGCAGGTCACTGATATAGAGGTTGTACAAGGTCAGAGCAAGGACAAATCCCTGAGGTAGTCCGTTGGTCTATCTTCTCCAAGTGCTCGTCTTCTCACCCATGTTCACCCTGAACCATCTCTTGCAAAGGAGCAGTTTGACAATGTCAGTCACTCATGCTGGTAGGACCCTTGCTATTTTTACAAGCAGACCAGTGTGCCAAACAGCATTGTATACTGCTGTGTGGTCAAGGAAAAAGTGCCTGTCTTGAGCTTCCTTTTAAAACTGTTTTCAGTGAATGTTCCTAGTGCAAGTACTCGGTCATACAGACTTTGACCAGACACACTGGACCAGAACCTATCCAGAGCCCTTCACAGTTCTTGAACTTAATAAGGTTTTGAACAGCATCAAGTCTGACACTGCCCCAGGCTATGACAACATCTCCCCTGAGTTCCTGAAGCATCTTGGCCCATTTGCTCATTCTTGGTTGGTTCAATTTTTCACAAGGGTAATACGCAAAGGAAAGCTGCCAAAGATCTGGCGTGTGTCAAAAGTCATTGACCTCCCAAAACCGGGATAAGATCTAATCAATGTGTCAAGCTACTGCCTGATAATCACTGCTGTCTGTTTTCAAGTCCTGGAGCACTTGATTCTACAGTGCATACTCCAATGGCTACTGGTGAGGTATCCTTACTATTTTTACTTGAACAAACATTGAAAAGGTCTGAATCATTCCTTAAGCCATAGTTGTAGCCTGGGAAAAGAGGGAGAGGACAGGCAGTCTAGAAGAAGTGTATGTACCTAAGTGGGAAATCCTAGGTCCAGAGTGCAGTAAATAAACCATGGGGATATAAGAGGGGATGTAAGAAATCAGAAGGAATTTTGGAATGGGAGAGGGTAATGCAACAGAAATTAGAAGAGGGCAGAATAAGAAAAGTAAGCCCAAGAACAGCGTTATGGGTGTCAGATGAAAGGAAGAACAAAATTTATTGGAGATGTCATGGAGGTAAAGTGAGTGAGGAGGAAAACAACCAAGAAAGGATGAAGGCCAGAGGGGTCTAGCGGAGGGAAGGGGGAACTAGGGAAAAGGAACACACAGAGGGGAAAAACTGAAACAAAATACTTTCAAACTCAGAAGAAATTTGCAGGGAGAGTTAGAGAATATGGGAGACCCATCAGAGGGACAATTACAGAGCAATACCAGAGGGGAGAGAGAGAGAGGGAGAGAAATGTAGAGATGCAGAGGGGAAGGCATTAGGGAGTCAGCAACAGTTGAAGGAGGTTGACCCAATGAGGATAAAATCACATCTTCATTTTATACTGTAATATAAAATACCCTATCAAAATTTCAGGATGGACTTGCTACTTAGTTGAGGAATAAAGGTAACCCACTACCAAAGAATGGAGGACACGAAGCACCTTTTTTCCCGCTCGAAAAAGAAAGCAATTTTGTTTCAGACCATTTGTTTTTTTCCAATAAAACATTTAGATTTTCCACAAAAAACTGGTCATGTTCCCCAAGATACTTTCAACAGAAAGCAGCCATGATTTCACTTAGTCAAAAATACAGTTTCCCAAAGTTGTTTCACCAAATAATTTTCAGTCTTCCCTAAACCAGATTGCTAAGGGGCTAGGAAGTCAGAGGTGGATCCAAGTGAAACTCCCTTGAATAAGAGATCTTTATGAAGTTGTAGCCACTTTGTAAGCGCCTTTCTTACATCAGAAAATGTCTATTCAGCAATAAATGCTTTTGAAGTCACTGAGTTCAAAATATGGCTTTTGAACAAGTACCTAGAAATCACTTGCTCATAAATAGTTATCATTTTCAACAGCTTGAGCAACTCCATTACTAATTCCTTTCAATGGTAGGTATAACTTCCACCCCTTCCCCAGTTTAAACAGTAGGCATGAAAGGCATGGGTTCATTTTCACCATTGAGCAAGATGGAACTCCATCACTGTGGAAAGGTAATATTCATCCCCTCCCTTGCCCAGCAGCAGCCGCCAAACTTGTTCAGATGGAATCTTATTCTGCCAATTAAATGGCAAATGGAATGGAATAGTGGAAAATACTCTAATCTGTTATTGAATCACGAATGATTTATTGATTGAGTGGCCTGAATTTGCCAGCTTATTCACCATGTGGAAGATTTTCCCTGGCCTGAAATTCACGAGCACAACATACCAAACAGCCTGTTTGCAAGTTTATCATGTAAAATGTTTTCTTAATTTCATCATTTTCTTATTTCTTAATAAAATATGATTATGTACAGGAGGATATGGACTATTCCATATTAGTGAAAGATCTTTCATTTGATGGCTTTCAATAGAATACAGAAAAAGCAGTTGAAAATATAATTACAATCAATATGGAATAAAGCAAAAACCCACCAGTCATTGTAACTGGCATAACTGCATAACCTTTCTCATCCCATTTCCAATTTCATATTACTTTGGTCGAGTTTTCCAATCAAGTTTTGTTGAAATTCTAGCCTTATGAAAATCAAAACCATATTCTTTATTTATGATCCCATAAACACTTGCCACAAAATGAGACCGAGAGTATTATCTGCTTTTATGATACTGGCCTACTGGCAGAAGGAAAAGATAAGATGATCAGCTGAATTTTAAGAGCGACTGTTCAGCGACCTATCAAGATACAACTTTTCTCTTATTGCTGCACTTGAAAAAGACAATAAATAAGGAAAAATTGTAGTGCAAACAAAGGCATAATCTTCATTGTCAGAGCTTGTGAATGACTCTGTGTACCACAGACATTTCATATGGCATGATTTTTAAATGATAAGGGTCTAAGATAGATATTTGATATAGAACCCTCAGAATTATCTTTTTGTAGCTTATGTAAAGTAGTTATACAAAGAATAGAATAAGAAATCTGTTATTTGTGAGGTTAAGTGTACAAATATGCAATTCCTCTCTGTAGTGTTAAATTAATTTAACTACTGAGATTCAAAAGAAAAACTTTCTGCAGTTATACTACTACAGCTACAGCAGCCAGCCTTAAGAAACCTCTATCCATATTATATTTGGCAACACTTCATTTTAAGTATCTATGTATTTTAAGCTTTGCTAAAATACTACTATCATGATTTCAGTAGGGATATCTTTACCCATTAGTCAATATAGTATATACCTGAACAGGGAATTCATTTTTTCCTCCCTCATTAACCTTTAAAGCATTGCAATTTGCATGCACAAATAAACAGTTTTGCTCTTTGAAATGTCTTGGATAGTTTTACACCTTTATAGCTGGAGCCCCAGTTATTAAGTCCCAGTGCTGAAACTTCCCTCTCTTCACTGACGAAGATATGCCTGACTAGCAATAATAGTCTAGGCCCCCCACTGTGTTTGTCCCAGGGCCTTCAGAAATAAATGACTTGGCATTAGCAGACACAACAGAAAATAACTTTAGATTCACAAATGAAAGCATTTTCAGCACATTCACGCATCTCAAACCCCACCTCCTATCTTAAAATGAGTTTCATATGGGTAGATCCTTGTGCCCATGTAGAATCCAACTGACCAAAGTGAAGCTTTGCATCGGCTGCAGGTCAGGACTTAGTGATATATCTACTGTCATGAAGCAAGCCCTGTCTGCTCTACTCTGTACATGACAGTTCCTATAAACGAGACAGTACAATCCAAGTGTCCAGCACTGATTTTAGTTTCAGTCTCAGCTAAGTTAATTGTCACACACACACTTTCATTCTAAGAAAGCCTAGTTGCCTCATTTCTGGGATCTGGTGCAGGAGCAAGAGTGCTGGTCAGTGCTTTATGGTGGCACTACCAGGCATGCCTCAGAAGTGATGCAGACATGCCCTCAATGTCCACAAAAACTGGGGCCTTAATTGAATAGAACCCAATGCTTTTTGAATCAGATACTAGAATTCAATCCTGGAGACCACTACAGCACAGCCAGGCAGCAGTCCCCAAAGTGCATTCACATCCCCACGGCTTCCGGCAGCTTGCATGATTCCAGGACAGCAGCTGTACCACCAGGAGTGATGTGCACCTATGGGAGTCACCTGCCGCTGAAGGGACCATGACCATGAACATCTGGGTGGCATGGGTAGCATTTAAAGGCTGTGGCCCAGGAACTGGGGCCAAGGAAGTTTTCTCTGCCTCAGCTCCTGGCCCTGTGGCCTTTAAATGTCACCTGGAGAGGGAGCAGACAGGCAAAACCACTGCCTGCTCCTCAGACTGGGGACCCAGGTCTGGCAAATAAGTACAGAGTTGACTCATTGTTCAAGAAGGGGAGGAAAGCAGCAGAGAAACACCTTCCCCCCTTTGCCCCGCAACACCTGTTCTTCAAAGCGGTCAATTCCTAGTCTGGGGAAGTTGCCCTGACAGCACAAAAGAAGGAGTTCTGCCTCCGTAGGTATACTCTGAGATGCAGACACATTTGCAGTTTTGTGAGCAAAATTACAGTGTGTAAGACTAAGCCTAATACAAACAGCTATTGAAAAGGATATAAAAGATATATTTCCATGGGATGACTACCTAAGTTGTAGTTTCAGTGTTTATTTTCCTCAAAAAGACTTTAAAATGTTTCAACAATGTTCTGATGGTACAGGTAAAGGGAAAGGAATATTTGTTGGTTACCTCCTAGGCATCTTGGGGGAAAAAAATAGTGTGAAGTTAATTTACTAAATAGCCAGGATTATCACTTTAGCTACTCAAGGCAGAATATGATTCAAGAAGGGACCTTTCTTCCTTCAAAAGAAAAGAGCAAATGCGTTATGAATTTCAAAACCCCTATGTGCAATTTTGGGTTAAAAAAATATTCATGTATAGTGACATTTTTCAAAAATATGTTAAGAGTTGTAAACTTTTATGTAAAATGCCATGTGCACTTATGCATCATAAAAATGGAGTGGCAATAAAAAACAATATACCTGGTAACAACGTACCTTATCAACCATGAGGAAATTCTCTAGTTTTTCACCATTTTCACACGTAATATCTCCAACTTCTCTTACCGCTTGAGGCAAAAGTTCTTTCACTTCCTGGGCTATTATTCCTATTCATAAAAATAAAGTTTAGAGTAAAAAAAAAAAGCAATACCACTTATTCACAGATTCGGATTTGTGTTTTCTGTAATGGGGCCATCCTAGAAATTACAGTTTGAGCTTGGAACTACATTTTCCATTTTGTGGAAAATCCTATCATTTTGTTTTTCTCTCTATTCCAAAATGAAACAGAAACAGTTATGATGAAATGCAATTATCAAAATATAAAATGAAATTATTTTTTAAACTTCTGATTGATTGGAACATTTCATTTTGATAAAGTGAAATTTTTTTTTTGGAATGTAATTGATTTTAATCTTACATTACCCAAATAGAAACAAAACTCTGAAACAGCATGTCAAGACTGTATCAGAAATATCTTACACTGATATTTTTTTCCTGTTCATTCCTATACAAAATTTTAATCTCAGGGTGTGTCTGTTTTTCAGTCACTGTAGCATACAGTAT
Organism: Alligator sinensis; assembly: GCF_000455745.1. Taxonomy (NCBI): domain Eukaryota; kingdom Metazoa; phylum Chordata; order Crocodylia; family Alligatoridae; genus Alligator; species Alligator sinensis. The sequence continues at coordinate 737,839 of NW_005842215.1, forward strand.
CAACATGCCTGAGCTAGCTTTGGCCTAGTTAGCTCACGTACCACTAGCAGCCTAAGCTCAGAAGCATGGAGCTCAACATTGCACTTAGTGCAGGCAGCAAAAATAAGATTATTTATCTGAAAAACTGGGAAAACATTAATAGTTCTGTTGAGCCCCATGTTGCCATGGCTAGACTGCAACCAGTACCTGAGCTAGTTCATGTGTAGGCTAGTTTGTGTGATGTCTACATTGTACTGCAATTACAGCAGTGGCAGGGAGTTGACAGACCTTAAATGAACACAGGAAACATTTCTCTTTCAACAAAATAGCATTTTCTGATGCAAAAGAAAAATAAAACCAAAACTTTCCAACAAAAATTTTTTGTCCAGCTCTAGTTGCACTTATTTTCATTTTAATCTATACCACAGTGAGCATATCACTGTAAAGAACACTTATCTGGAAGTGCCATCAAATTCTCCCTTTGTGAACAATTTAATAGACAGCTAAGTTAGGAACATAGGATTTGCTATACTGGGTCAGACCAGATGTCACTATCATCCAGCGTCCTGTTTTCACCAACTGCCATAACCAGGATGGGCAAGAGAAAACAGACAGTTACAGAATATTACAGGATAAACAATTCATAATGGAAGTTTCCTCCTGACCTGTTTCAGTCAATGGTTGGTTATTCCCTGAAATGAGCCAGCTTTTCATGCTTTTTTAAAAAATGGTGTTCAAAGTGATTTCCTGCTGTCCATATAGATTTCTAATCTTTCTACACATCCCCAAGCTTGACATATTACTAGTCACTTGTGAATCACATATCACTCACTGCCTCTAAATGATTATACAAATTTTATGCCCTTGTAGTTCATTGCCTATCTTATTGGTTTTGTGCTTTGACAAAAGGTAAAGAAAAGAATCCTCTTATCTCTGTGAGACCTTCTCCTTCACCTTGTTTCACTCTTGCCTTTCAGATTTGGAGGAGGAATTGTCACTTACAGCATCTAAACATTTAGGGTAGTAGTGCAACTAGGGGCACTGGCAGAAATGACATTTGCCACATGAGTGGCCCCTTGAAAGTATTCTACAGCTGTGCTCTGACAGAAAAGCATGGCTGCAGAACACTTTAAAAATAACTGATCACATGACAAATTAACCTTCATTTAATGGGGGTTCAGATGAAGCCACTCCAAAGCACAGCGCCTTCATTAACTTCCATCTGATCAGGGCTGATGCAGCCCAGCTCTATACCTAGTTACTGTCTGCAGGATGGAAGGGGGGAGAAAAAGCTCTGGACTGGGATTTGCCCAGCCTATGCTAGAGAGGGGACAGGTGGATTGGAGCCCTTTGCCAGCAAGCCCCAGCCTAGAGCTCCCTCCCCTGCTTCTTCCCCTTCCCATTCTGCAGACAGCACCAGAGCTGGGAGGGGGGTGGGGCTAGGGGAGAGAGGCTGCAGACACGCATCTTCTCCTGGATCAGCTCCAAAGTAGCACACAATCCCCCACTTCCCTCAACCCAGCAGCAAATGTCTGTTGGGTCAGGTGAGGTCACTAACTCTTGGCACTTCACAGAAAGCTCCATGAGTTACAGTAGGGAATTGCATGTCTGTCAGCACCCTAGGTGTGGACAAGTGGGACACTCACCCCAGGTTTAGAGGGGACACCAGAATGGGAGCCTCCTGGAGACCTGTATTTCTGCTGCCATAGTGGTCAGGGAGCTCATGCTGAGGCAGCAGCAGCCCACACGCAGGGGCATGAAGGAAACAGGCTTTGAGAGGGGGAGGGGGGCACAGGAGTCTTACCCATGCCAGGAACTCTGAAGCAGTCCTCATCTGTACTACTGCTGCTGCCACCACATGTTCTTGCTCTTAAAGCAGCAGGGTATCTGTACACTGGCTGCTGCTTCTGCTGCAAGAACAACTACATGGGGCTATTCTTGCTGTTGGGTTACATACTCTGCAGGGGTGAGGACAATTCTGGTACCCCCACCTAAAGCTGGTGCCCTTCTTGCCACCACAGCAGCTGCAGCAGCCCCGTGAGAGGAGGTATTTTTTAAAAGGGTGAAATACAGAAAATAATGTAGTTAAAACCTTTAAAAAATATATATCACCTTTGAGCTGACACCAAAAATGGAAAAGTTTCAGCAGGTCACACCTGCAAAAACTGAGATGTGCAATCAGATAAATATAAAATTTTTCTACTGTGTTTTTAACACAGAAACACAATAAAAAGGCCTTGTGCCCTAAAGAATAAGAAGGAAGTGACAGGGTATTATTAATCACTATGGTGCCACATACAAATATAAAGGAATTGGGAAGCTAGAACAAAAAGAGGTTTGACTGAATACCTGTTTCACGAGTATTGTTTATTCCCATAGCAGATGCAAATTCAGGCTTGTAGTCGTACTCAACCAGCCTCATTTTTGCTATTCTTCTTAGCTGCTCATTTGTATCAACCTAATTGCACAAATACCAGGCTTCACATGTTGAAACAGTAAGCATTAAAGGCATGTCAAAAGTTTACTTAGCAAAACAAGGTACCTGACATGTCTACTATCAAATAGCTTCCCATCCTTCATTAACCCACTCTCACTGTGTTCTCACTGACATCTTTGGTTCAAAGATGCACATTCATGCCCAAGTTAAAAAATTCTGCCCAGATCAAACTCAATGGTTCTGCAAAGCACAGCAGTGAATTTATTTTCCTTAGGCCAATATTTCAACAATGCCCAGAATAAAAAAACTGCTTCATGTGTGTCAGAATAATAATCCACACATGTACTATGATGCAAATTTAAACGCCCTACATACTCCACAGCACTCACCTCCTGGATATTCTGTTTCGCTCGACTGTCAGATGGATGCATGACTGTCCCCATAACTTTCACATTCCCACAGACAACCAGTGCTTCATCTGGGGCATCTGTGTTAATTCCTACTTGACCATGACAGACTATGGTTTCTGGAACATGTCCTCGCTGCCACAATACATCACTGTCATTCTCAAACTGCCCTGGGTTAGATGCCTGAAAAAAAATATTTACAGTCAAAGATATAGTAGCATGGATGTACTATTGCTTTATCCAATTTACCAAATGAAAATGAAATGCCATACAAATCTTTCACATTGAAATTATGCTACTGAGCTTTTCTGACACATCAAAATGAAAAACAGAATTTAATAACCTCTAACAAAATGAATCCCACAAAACAGTTTGCAGTGCCCAGGAAACTTTGTTCTTGTATTGCATTTTATTATCGTGGTAAGTCAGATGCTCAGCATATAGGTTTGGTAGGAGAGCTCATAATCCTCTCCAAAATGCCAATAAGCTTTCTCCTAGCCTGCTAACAGGTTAAAATTTAGAAGCGAGAACACACAGCAAATTTTAATCTACCTGGTTCAAAAACTATTCCTTGGAACCCTCTGAACATACAGATTTATTTCTTTTTTATGCTTTTTCATTCCTCCCTAGTATTTATTTCCAAAGCTCATGGTGAACAAATCAGAGAGATGGGTCTGGGCTTGAATTCATATATCCTACATTCCCATGACAAACCCTTCAAACAATAAAGCAAGTACATTATTCCTAGAAAGCACAATCTGGACAATGTTTATATTGACCTCCTCCCTATTAGACTTCCTATTATATTATCTACAGTGGCCAATTACCTTTATTATAATTTTCATAAGCAGAGGTGTAACTAGAAAGTTTTGCACCATGGGCAGTGAGAGTGGCATCAGCTGGGGCAGTGGCAGCAGCAGCTGTTGCTGTTCTTGTACCCCCTCTCAGTAGGCATCCAGGGCGGGTGCCCTGCCCACCCACCTCTAGTTACTGTTGATAGTAAGGCTTTTTGGGACAGGTACCATCTTTCTGGTCTACCTGCATATTGTGCCTAGAAAAGTGGAAACCTCATTTCCGAGTAGGGCTCCAAATTTACACCTCAATACTATATAATTGTATCTACTTCCTTTTCCATTTCTCTCTGTTCTTGTTCGTGCCTTTTAGAATATAAGCTCTTTTGGAAAGGAACTCAGCTTTCTTTTATGTCTGAAAGGCACTTAGCACTTTGTGGGTGTTTCCAGAACAAACAAACAAAGAAACAAACAATACAGCATAAATAAGCAGTTTCATGAATCAAATATCTTTACCAGCTTTGAACATCCTATAACTTATTAAGATGCCGCAGGAAGAAAAGCTGAACAAAGATTTTTTTAAGTGATTTTTGGACTAATAAAAACATTGTTCTTTGAAGTGGACAGGAATAAATTTATTTTGTAATAAGAAATGCAACAAATCAAAACTACCAGATGAACTCTACTTTCATTTATCAGCTGAAACAGGCAAATCTCAACAATATCCAAAACACATTTGCTTAGCTTGAGAGACCTGAAAGGTTTAAAAATAGTAGTTCCTGGAGAGGTCACCATCTGTAAAAGCAAATAATTATAACTGGCATGTTAAACCAACTGTCATTTTCACTGTGGGATCCTAAAATAAACAACCCATTCTACAAGATACTATCTCTTGTTTCAACTTACTTGCACGAGATCAGATAAGGCAATCTGGCTCTCAGGCATACAAGAAAAATAGGATAAATCCTAGGGTTTTGTTTGTGTGTTTGTTTTGTATAATTAATTATTTATTAAAATTGAAATATTAACATTGAATTCAGGCATTAACGTACAAGTAAAATATCAACATGCCAAAAAAATCAGCATATTCATAAAGCCTGTGTTTTTGCAAGGCTATGCCATCTGTGAGAGACAGAATTGTGCACATCTTACTGTTTGCCACAATTAGAGCATGATCTGATATGCCTCTTAACCACTACGCAGTATGTAGTTCCTTCATCTTTCACTCTACTGTATTGCAGACCAAAGCATATGCTTTTCCCATATAACACATTCAGGATGATCTACCACATTATAATAAGCAGTGACTTTATATATGATCCTGCCTTCTATTCCAAATATGTCAGACCTGTTGAATATAGCTAATGACCTTTCAGCTATATTGCCACTAGTTAGAGAAGGGGTTGGCAAACTACAGCCTGCAGGCTGGATCCGGCCCATGAAGGGACTCTGTCCAGCCCATGGTGGGCCCCTCGGTCCTGCCGAGCCCAGGCACTCCAGCCCATGGCATATCCACTGCCCTCAGGCATGCAGCAGGACTGGGGAGGCACCATGGCTGGACAGCATTTCCTGGCAGCCCTGATGACAGTGAGGAGATGACAGTCAGGCCCTGCTAGTGCTGGTCTTCAAGCCTGGAGACCAGCACAGGCAGGGCCTGAGCCCGAGGCTGAGCACACAGCCCTGGCCCCAGCCCTGCACGGGGGGTCATGATGAACCCCTGGCCACAATGAGCGGCTGTGGTGGGAAAAAGCAGGACCAGAACCTGCACTGGGGCTGCCCTGTGGCTTCTCCCCACCATTGCCATTGCTGCCTCCAGGTTGTCCCAGGCCCCTGAGCCCAGTGGGGTGTTGGGGAAGCGCCATAGGGCAGTCCTAGCTGCCCATACAGCTCCCTGCCTGCTCACAGCCCCATCCCACATAGGGAGGTTTTGGTGAGATGTTGCACCAGGGGAGAGGGGCTGCTGACCCAGCCCATGACAGTTTTCCAAAACTAGACATAAAATCTTAGTCCAAGAATGAACTAAATGTAAAAATGAACGCGTCTTCCTGAATCTACAAATAAAAAATGGTGACAAAGCCCCAGCTCACAACAGCCCATAAGGCATGCCAGTTTCTATAGCCAAACATCACATGTGGTTGTGATGCATGTAGCAACATGTTCAGCATAAGTCCACAGCACAACTCAAAGTGACACCTTTAGAGCTGTAGCAAGGTGCCTGAACTACTCTTCTACCATATCCCAGTGAATCTGCAAATATACAACTCCAATGCCTCTGCTCCAGCAAATATTAGCAAAGTGAAATGACAGCCAGGGTCAAGGATACTCCCAAGCTTAGCAACCCATCAGTCTAACCTGGGTAAAACGCACCAATCTTCATGCCAGCATACACAAAGCAGTCAAGTCAAGCAGTCTGCCAAGAGAAAGTACTTTTTTTCTAAGCAACATGCAGTTAACTTGTGGACTTCACTGCCACAGAAAGTGGTGGAGACAGATGTAGCCAGGTTCAAAAAAAGAGACTGGATAAATTCATAGGTGACAGATCTATTAATGGCTATTGAACAGAATGGCTGGAGATGACTCCTCTGGCATCTCTAAACCTGACAGATGCCAGGATGGGTAATGAATAAAGGATTAGATATATCCAGTTCAGTGCTCTCCATGCAGAGCATCCACTTCTGCCACTGTCAGAGATAGGATACTACTAGGCTAACTGACCCAGTCTGGCACTTTTTACATACTTGTGTAGCCAGTATCACATATGTTCACCATTAACTCTGCAGCTTTGGTGACCAGCGACCCATTTCCAGCTGGGTAAACTGGGGAAAGCCTTCAGCCCAAGTCCAGAGTAGAATTTGAATCTCAGAGGCTGCAACAAGATACATCACCCACTTTGCCACCACACCCCGCCAAATTATAGTACTGCAGTCAATTTTGTTGCTTCTAATCAAAGTTCTCTGGACAGCAGCAAACCTGCCAAGGGTCAGATCAGTTCCATGGCACTGTTGCTTGAAAGAAAAAAAAGAAAAAGCCTGGCTGCAGTTATTCACTGGAGGAAAGGACTGAAAAATAAAAGTTGAGAGAGAGATTTTGCCTCAGTAATGTTTTATATGAATTTATTGAAATGCATATTACAGCCACCACCAAAAAAAGAACATAGTCAAAGATCTGGGACTTTGACAAATGACTACACACCAAACTAAACTGCACAGAAATGCAGGTAACCAGGAGAGCCAGGTATTTCATAACTATTTTATAGATAATATCATCCTAAAAAAAATGTTACTGCCTATTTTAACTGTATTATAATCATCTCACTTCTACCAAAGTTGAATGTGAATTATTTCCAGCAATTATGAATGTTTTCACACAAAGTTAATGCAAACTTGTACCTACCCTCACAATTATCCTTTCAGAGACTTGTGCAGACAGCAAACAGGACTGGTCCTGAGAGAGAGCATATAGTCCAACCACCAGCATGAAGTATCTAATTTGAAATGTATTTAAATGGTTAAAAGATAAAATAAAATAAACTTTTTACAAGAAGGAAGTACTTTTCTGGAGGAATTCTGCAACATTAAATCTGTAATAGTTCTTGTATTTTAAGTATTACTTATGTTATATTATGGAAAAAAGAGGGAGGCATCTTACTCTGCTTCACTCCCTCTCTATTAAAACTTCATTTAATAAGGCCCATTGAAATCAACAGAAAGACTTCAGAATTGTTAACCCCAAGTATACAAGAATCAGGAGTCATATCCCCAAAGATCATGAAACCAGCAAAGCAGTTAGGTGCATGTCTTTATTTCTCTTCTGGTTTCTGAGGCCTTAGGACATAACACTCAAGTCACATTTTCCAGCATTCTTTTCCAAGAACCCAAACCTACTTGTTTCTATTATAAACACCAGTATTCTCATAATTCTGTGACCCCAGGAGCTAACAGTGCCTATAAACGAGTACAGAGGCTGAACTGATGCACTGCAATTACAGTACTTGGTGCAGACTTGATTAATCGAGTCTGCTGGAGCATGGTGATTACTGCACTCCAGCAGCCTCTTGCATCTTGTGCATCAGTGTCCCTGCACTTAAAAATGGTGGTGGGGCACTTGAGCTAAAGCTCATCGAATGAGCTTTAGTTCAAGCACCCCCACTGGCATTTTTAAGCACAGGGACACTGATACACAAGATGCTGTAGCACTGTAATTAGAGCAGCTCCAAGACCTGCTCTAATTAAGGCGACACCTCCGGTTCCCCTCACTGCAAAGCACATAGACTTCATAGACATTAGGGCTGGAAGGAACCTCGGAAGATCATCGAGTCCAGCCCCCTACCCCAAGGGCAGGAAGTCAGCTGGGGTCATAGGATCCCAGCAAGATAAGCATCCAGTTTGCTTTTGAAGGTGTTCAATGTAGGCGCTTGAACCACCTCCGGTGGCAGGCTGTTCCAGACCTTGGGGGCTCGGACAGTAAAGAAATTCTTCCTTATGTCCAGCCTGAAACGGTCTTGTAGTAGTTTATGACCATT
>NW_005842215.1:747814-752508 GCF_000455745.1 Alligator sinensis
TTGCTGACCGACTTGCCAGCTTTTTGGCGGATGGTGAAGGTGATCAGCTCGTGGTCGCTGTCACCCAGCTTCCCATCGATCACTAGGTCGCCGACTAGGTCATCCCCAGTAGCCAGTACCAGGTCGAGCAGCGCTTTGCCTCTCGTTGGCCCATAGACTTCTTGAGTCAGGTAGAGGTCATCCACGCATGAGAGGAAGCTTTGCAACCGCTCAGATTTTGCTGAGCAATCTTCCCACGAGATGTCCGGGTAATTGAAGTCACCCATGACAACCATGGTCCTGGAGCATGTGGCCTCAGCCAGTTCCTGGGCAAACTCGTGGTCAAGCTCAGGACTTTGGGTGGGAGGTCTGTAGTAGACTCCCACCATTGTGTCCCCATGTAGAAGTGCCCTAGGGCTTTAGGGCAGACACTAACTGTCACAATACTCTGGATAAAATCACAAGTCTGCCACACTGAGATTTTCACCCATGTCAATAAATCATGCAGTCCTCCCTCCACACACAGCATCACCACACACAGAAGAGTGCTTCAATACCTTTGGTCAGGATTAGGTTTCCCCTTTTTTCTCATGTTATTTGCTGTTGTTTCACTGAAATGTAGTCTTCCCAGTGTTACTTTGGTTACCTGGTCTCCTGGCAGATCAATTCTGAAACAGAAAAGGAAACAACATAGGTCATAGCAACCACTTGGATCCTTTGTTTGCATTCAGGTTTCTTCAAGATGATTAAATAGCTCACATTAAAAAAACCCAACATCTCAGAAAAATGAAAGGGTGATACAGACATCTCAGGATAAGTGGCTAATAAATGTAATGCACTTTCTTCTTTTACAAAGCACTTCAGTATCACATTTAATCAGTCACAACATTCATTTTCAGAAGATAAATCGGGTTGAATATAGTCAAGCATGCACACGATACAGGACAACATTGAGAATCCTTCTATCAGAAGCATGTCTGCCATCTCCACGGACAGAGCCATACATCATAGGTCCAATGATGTGTATGGGTATCCATTGCTAATTTAGATCTGAATTGTATATTATTAATGGTAAATTTGCACATCAAGTAAAGGTTAATTTCTCTGTTATGGATACTTATCTACAAGTCCTTTGTATACAAGATGTTATAAAATACAGAAAAGGCCCCTATTGCCAGTACTAATGATTTGATCAGAGATATTAATCACTTCTGCTACCCAATTCCCTCCTGATGTAAATCAATGTTACACCATTGTAACCAATGAATCAGTTTACCAAAACTGAAAATCTATCCCTGGCAAAAAATAACCATGATAGAGATGGTTTAGACCTAATCTGGCTCCCCATCCAAATCAGAATTCATTCGTGCAGGTTTCGACGAAGAGGGTTAATTGCAGTTAAGTCATAGTTACGTTTCATAAGATATTTTTCAAACGAGGCATTTTTATTATATACGTTATCTATATTATGGAGTTTTGGTTCTTCTATCTTGGCCAAATGTTTTTGATTAGATTCCGCCCCCGCCCCCCCAACATAGAGATGTAGGTAGAATTTATGCATAAGTCACATCAATTGAATTTTCCTTTGACCACCAGAAAACCATAAGAATAGAAAAATATTGAGCCATGAGACAAAGTCAGTCCCTCTTGTCTGACTACAAGTAAAATATTTACACTGACCACAAAGAGGAAATGTCCAACAGAGTTCATGCTACCAACATACATATGATGTAAACACAGCAAACACTGAACAATAGGTCATCACTATGAACTCGGCCCTTCCCAAAATATTTCTTTTGATACACATTATATTTTGCCTCTAAAAGGAAGAGAGACAGGGTTTTCTTTTGGGGTTTTGTTGGGAAGGTAGGGGTTCAATTTCTCAAAAGTATATATAGAAAGTTTGGAGAGCTGTTTGTCTTCGGAAGAACATTTTAAATAAAACTCAAGAGAACCCAAATTCCATGACTCTGAAACATAACACAAGTGCTTTTTCTACTGCATTACTCATTATGATTATGTACAGATAGTCAAAAAGCCAGAGGCTAAATCAATACAGTTTCTGCAGGCTTCTCTAAGCTGTGAAGCTTGAACTGATAATGAAGTGAACTGATGTTAACTAAATCAGTTAAGTTTGATATGGATTCATCCAGATCTATCTTAAACTGGTTGTGGCCATTTTGAAACTGGTTTATGTGCACTGAACTTCTGTTCTGTCACAGGTTTAAACCTGTTTCCAATCACTTGAACTGGTTTGTGTGTAACGTCTGTCCCTAGCCTATTTAATTAATACTCTGGGGCTAGATCTCCTCACTTTTCATTATGAAAAGCCATCAAAAACACACAGGAGAAAACCAGGGTACACAGATCTGGTAAATCAATGAGATTATTTGGGGCATCAGTGCCTCTCTCTCCAAATAGTTCTAGTTTCTCCAAATCTGCTTTGCTTTCTTAGTGACGTGCTGTAATGGAGCCGTGCTATCTAGGGTTACTCCATGTACTGCAGCTCCTACTGCATCTCAAGTGTTGAGGTTATAAGACGTTAGGCTCTCTGATTTTTTATGGATTTCCAAGAGGTTGCTAGGGACAAAGGGAAAGCAAATCTATAACCAGGACAACTGCTTAAATTGGAAGGAAGTCACTACTAGAGCCAAAACAACAGATTTCAGCTATTTGCGAAGAGAAAGCAGTAACAGTTCAGGAGAACGTATCTGAACATACAATAATGTATTGTGAAATAAAGAAATAAAACTGGGGGTTTAGAAAGGAGACACCTGTTGTTGACACAAATAGTTCAACAATCAGCAGGGAAAGGAGAATGAAATAGATTAAAGTACAAGAGGGCAATAGATTTCTGTACATTTGACTTATTGTAGGGTTAAATGAAGTAGTGAAAACAGGACAGGTAAAAAAGGACATGTAGCTTCAGCAGAAAAGAATGCTGGACACAGCATCTGATGAAGTGAGCTGCTGCTCACAAAAGCTTATGCATCCCTGATTCACTTAGTCTACAAGGTGCATCTGTACCCTGCCTTCTGCCTGACTTCAGACAATCACAGCTAATACCTCTCTTTTAACAAAATGTTTGTTATGAGTGCCCAAGCCAGCAAGCTAGAGAGTCAGTTTCTCTCCCTCACTCTGTGTTTCTTATTGAAGCTATTCCACCATGTGTAACTAAATATTCATTGGATTAGAAAGGATATGAGACCCCATACTCCAAGGAATATTTATATACAGTATTTATATCAAGTGAAACAGGTCCAAGTGGAGAAACAGAGAGACCACAGAAGATCAAATACCCTAGTGGTTATGGCACTAACCTGGGATGTGGTAAATTGTACAGAGGTCTCCCATCTCTCAAGAAAAAACCATGCCCACCAAATTACAGGCTACAGTGGAGTGAGGCTTCCCACCACAAAACATTTCAAGAGGCTTTGGTTTCTTTCCATATGACAAATATTGCAGAGAAGTTTTCCCTTTATTTTACTCCAAAGACAACATACTCCATAGTAAGTAGCAGACCCGTTACCAGCTCTCTCAAGTAGGCTGCTTGTGGTAAGCATGATTGCAGTGCCTGGTCACTGGGTGATGAGGAAGCCAGTTTGTACTGAGCAGCTATTGACCGGGGGAGTGAACACACAACTGGTATACTCATGTAAGCTACACCACTGTCCAGTTAATCCCTACTTTTTGAGAAGCACCTTTACCCTAAAATGGGGGTGGGATTTACACTGGTACACAGCTGTGCACCATAGACCCACTTCATTTTTACTTCAAAGTGAAGTCAACTTAATCTTTAGTAAAGTGCCATATGTCCACATCCTCAAAGGTTCTCTCAAGATGGGGGCGGGGGGAACTTTTTTCTGACCAGATCTATTCGGAACATGACTGATACCACAGAACAACAGAGGTGGTGAGGGAGTGGGAAAAATAAATGATTTTCCTTACTTAACGGGATGAAAAGATTTTTTGCTTCGGTCCGACTGAGACTGCTCTATGGCAATTGTTTGATTTGGGGCTTCCACCTATATTCAAGGGGTAAACAAGCATTGTAAGTGCAAAACTGAAATAATGACAGGAAAAGTTAATGTTACAGTGTGAATAGACTGAAAATCAATATACATTTTTGTTTAAGAACTGTAAAGTCTCCCTCAGCCACCAAAAAATTACATGTGTAGGAATTACATACATTACATACATAAATTACATATGTAGGTGGCACCTATGTAAACACACAGGTGCTACCAGATCAGACCTTTATTCGGCATTAACCAAAAACCTAGATCGCAGTGTGGCCAATAAGTAATGGATGTTTCAAAGGAAGCTGTAAAATCTTCATAATGGAAGATTATGTAATAATATGCAAAAGAGGAAAGCCTCTTACTTTTGCCAAACTGTTTGCAGTCAGTTGCTATCCTGAAGCACATGCACACATATTAGGGCTGTGCGAAGCTTCGGTCTCTGATTTGATTTAGCAGAGATTCGGTTCGATTCAGTGGCCAAATCTCCAAATCCAAATCAAATCAGGAGACCCTTTAATGTCTCCAAGTCAAATCGGAACCTCCGAATTGATTTGGAGAGATTCAGAAAGATTCGGCGATTCAGATGTAGACATAGCTTTTGTATGTTTTTTCTACGCACCTCAAGGTACCAGGTATGGCTTGTAAATGCTGAGATGCTGGAGCAAATGGAGCATCCCACAGGAGCATGGGGGG
>NW_005842215.1:752539-764429 GCF_000455745.1 Alligator sinensis
GGGGGCCAACGTGCTCAGCAGCAGACCCTCAGAAGCACTTCCAGTACATTTCTGAGTCTACTGTGGAGCATGCTGGCCCCCCCAATTCCCCCCTGGCTCAGCGACTGGTGCCTCCTGGGTCTGGAGGGGCACCCGGGGTCCCCCCCACAACTGTTCGCTGAGCGGGTGGGGGGGAGGGGGGCTCCGCGGCGGACCCAAAAGTACTTCTGCTCCACTTCCAGGTTCACCACTGAGCATGTTGGGGGGACCCCCCTGCACTCCTGTGGGATGCTCCATCTACCCCACCACTGCAGCATTCACGAGCCATGCCTGATACCTCAAGGCATGTAGAAAAAACATTTAAAGCTGTGTCTATGGCCAAATTGCCGATTCTCCAAATCAGCATCGAATCTTCAGACTCGGATTCGGGCCTTCCAAATTCACAATTTTGCAATTTTTGTGGAAACTGCAAATTTGGCAGGTCCCTTGTGAAAAAGCCTGGTCCCCCTGAAAAAGCAGGAAAATGGGGGGGGAGAATTAAAAAAAGGGGGGGTTGCAAGCAGAGGTGTGAAGCCCTGGTATCGGGAAGCATGAGGAGGGGAAGCAAAGGAGGGGAGGAGATTTTTTTTCAGCAGCCCATGGTGCCCCACCCCCAACACACACACCTCTGATTGGCTGAGGGGCCGTGGAAGTCCTGCTCTCTTCAGAGACTAATAGATAGCCACCTGTCAATCTCCAGGGAGGGATGGGACTTCTGGAGCCCCTCAGCCAGAGGCATGGGGGAAGTCTGCTGTGCTCCACCACAAAAATGATGCTCAATGCTGTGCCAGGACCATGAAATCTAGAGGCAGCCTCCATGAGCTAGGTAGGTCCCTGCGTATAAACAATGGGTGCTGATAGATATGGGGGAAAAACAAACCAAACAAAAAACAAACAGAAACCCATCACTTTACAGGAAAAGGAATCATGTCAGTTTGACCCGGCTCACTCAGTGTCTGTATAGCTCGAGCATTTTAGCAGGGCTTTTTGGTGCTTTTATCCAATAGCTGATTGAATCAGTTATTAGATAAAAGCACCAAAGAGCACTGCTGAAGCATGTGAGTTATACAGAGACTGGGAAGCTGGTTCAAACTGACACAGTTCCTCCTTTGGGCATGCGCTGCTCTTGGTGCAGGGATGCACCAAGCTGAAAGTACAGCACTGTTTGTTTGTTTTATTTTTCACGTCTGTAAGCAGCCAGTAAACGCAACTAGTGCAAGGCAAATAGCTCTACAAATTTAGCTCTTTCTTTGTTTGTGGACTGTTCAAGAATAAATTTTTATTTTACCATTTTTTTGTGAATTACATGCTCTAGTTGGTCTTTGTGGTATCTGATTGGCCACCTGTGTTACGTATTCTCTGATTGGAAGACAAACTTTGACAAAGAGGAAGGAAATCAAGACCACCACAGTACCCATGTAAATATTTCTTCATATGTCAGCACAATGAGCAGCAGAACAAAGAGGTCAGTCACTCATTCTATTAATCCTCAAACAACTAAAAAAAGGGGGTGCTCATAAATAATTAAATGAATTGTTATTCAATTGCATACTAATACCTTTTTCATTATTCACCCTAGTACACTGGTAATCACATTAGAAACAGAGACACTTGCCTTAAGTCCAAAAGCTTTCAGGTAATACTTTTCTATCGGTTTCAATCCCACTTGAGTTTTGACATATTTTGGATTCCCAGCAACTCTAACATGGATTGTGATTTGAAAATGGTTCTTCTTCTGGCAAACAAAAGCATCATCTGTTGTTGAAAAATTAAATCCTTTGTCTGTCACAATGCAGTATCCTATATCAGGACTATGAAAACAGGAATAAAAAATAGCAGCTGTAAACACAAAGACATTTCACATCCATTTATGTGGTTTTATATCAAATTTGATTTTTACTGATTAAATGAAAAGGGGAATATATAATCACAGTCAACAGTCCTACACATGTTTTGTTTTTTTATCCTCTTTGAGGTAAAATAAGAATGCTTTAAATATTAATAGTATTTTTACTTTCACACTTTGGATACATGAAGGTTAAGAATGGGGAAGCCTATACAGTTTTGTTTATAAATGATGTATAAAAGATCTCCATGCTTTCTCCAGCACACACAAGCTGATTTCCCAGAGTTCAGTGTAATACAGTATTACTATAAATAATTAAGCCTAAATAGTGCCTGCAGTATTGTCATGCAAATAAACCAGACATCTTTTTTTAAAACCCTGAATTCCAACATCCAAGCTTCTACCGGAGCTTTTGAAGTGTAGTAAGGTTTTATTCAGACCAAATGAACCATTACTGACAAACACTGTAAAAATCACTATAATGCATTGTTTTATGGCATTTGTCATACAGAATATAATAGGATTCTATTCTGCTCGTCAGGAGGGCCAATTTGTCAGCAGTAGGAAGAGATAAGTTTTATATCCTTATTTTTCCTGATTCAGAGCACATGGGGCAAAGGTGTCAAAAGATCTTTCTGAGAGAACTGATGAATTAGCCATCCAGACAATGGTTCTGGACTGCTGATTTAAGTCATTGATAATCTTGAAATAATAGGACTACATGGAAAGTCTTTCTTGTGTGGAGAATAACTTCCCTCGTTAAGTTTGATAATTCTGATCCCTGGTCTGATGCTACTATGGAGTTCTTCATTAGCCTGGCCACTAAAGACGGCTTTTCAGAACCAATCCATTCATTTCCTCATTATAAGTTAGAAGAACTTAAATGAATAGATTTTATAAGAGACTTAAGGAGTTGATTTTTCTGCAAATGATGAGTGTCCCTTTCACACAAATTTGAATAATTGATTTTCTGAAACTGGGAGTAAATTATTAAATCATATTGCCATGAATTTTTATTTTTAATGTCTATCAGCTCTTTAGAACTACATCACTTAAATTTCTCAAGCCTCCATATATACATTTAGAAACATCTTTTATTTACGCATGACTGATGACTGCATGATTGTGTAACAGTACAGATTTAGTTGCAAAGTCAATTTGGTAGTTAACATCCTAAAGGCTAGTTCAAAAAAGTTGCTTTAACAAAGATGTGGGGGTTAAGAAATGAAATGGCAAATCTCTGCTTCCTATCTAGAGTATTTAGACTGAAATTTAATCTGAATAGTACCTGCCTAACTGGACTATTATCACCTTCACCCAATTATGTGCAATATCTAGGACTGATCCTGAAAGAGGCTTCAGTAGGAGCTGAGGTCAGCCACCTTTATTGACTAGCTACTGCTGCTAGACAATTTAAAATACTATGATCCCAAGTTTTATTTTCTCTGAGTCTGAGCCACAGGTAGGGAAGGCAGTAAATTGGTGGCGCACTCGTGTAAAAAGGCATAACACTTGCCCGAGTAACTACTATAGGCAGTGGTCCTCCACTGCAACCATCCTGGATTACCAGAGGTGAGGGGTCTAGGACCATGCTCTTCTTCAACCAACTCAACATAAGCATGCCTCCTCTTGGCTTGATTAGCAACACTGGCATTGTTAATCAAGCCAACAGCATTTCTTTCATAGCATTTGGTAGACGGTTTATACTTGGTTTGTGTAGTGACCCAAGCTGTATGGGAGAGGAAAACAAAAAAAAAATCTCCCTTTGCCCTTCTTCCCTCTCCACTCAGATAGTGGAGAGAGAAATTGATCCACAGAGTAAAATGATAGACTAACAGCCTAGTCTTGAAAACTGCCCACACTTGAAGGTCATAACATAAGATCCACGGTCAGAGAGCTTGGCTTGCAGGATCAGATCATAAAAGCTTACATCATTGGAAGGTCCATGGATACAAGTGGTTCAACTGAATTCAGTGAGGTTGCTAACATGACTGATGTTTATAAAACATTAAAGATCAGTCCCTTTATGTTTGAAATGGACATATTTTTTCTGAAAATGCTGAACACACCTCTGAAAAAAAAAAATCAGACTTTTTTTGAAGAGTCTCAGACAGGGCATTCCAGAAACTCACAAAAAAAAAAATCACAAGGTGCTCCTGAAAATCTTGAACTAAGGCTTAGGAGTTAAACAAAGCTTGAGAAGCTTCTAGGTAGCACTGGGCCACAGAATTTCCAAGCAAGAGGAACTATGCAAATATAGAATATTAGTTCAACCTCTTCTATGCTTTTCTAACCAAACTGGCACTTGAGACAATTCATTTCAGAATTCAGTCCCCCCCTGCTTTGGCTTATGAAGGTGAAGATATCAAAAGTTGGGAAAAAGTAAAAAAAAAAATTCTCTCTCAGAAACAAAACTACAGAACCCGAAGAAAAGGGCAAGTTAATTTGGTTGGGTTTAATAACATTCTACCTACATTTATCAGAGACAGGTTCTTCAGAAACCAACAGGATTTAACAACATTAAACCAAGAAAATCTGTACATTGGGAACATAACTACAGCATATCTTGGGACAAAGACTGATGATTTTCCCCTAAGTAATACAACAGCCCTTTTCCCGAAACAATGGTCATAATGAATCTATTTAGGTTTGTTAATGGTTACCATCATATTTATTTATATTATCAAAGTGCCTCTGTTTATTAATACAGTTTGTCAGGATATTCATTTAGAGCATCTGTTACAAGTTTCGCACTTGTGGGAAACTGAATAATTGATCAGATTGTCATCTCAAGTCATCTCAAAGACAAGCCAAATGTAGCTCAGAAGGAGCATTATGCCTGGTAATGAGAAACCACTTCTACATATACAGGGATCCAGATCACAAGCTTCTCTCCAATAGGTTGTTCATTGGTTCCAACAGCAAAGACAGCAAAGCTTGAAGTGTTACAGATACTAAACCACCTTCTCACCCCCTAGGACACAGTTGGCCAACCTCTGGCATGGGTGCCACAAGTGGCATGCACAGACTGTGTGGAACACAGCAGACTGGAGATGGAGCAGGCAACAGTGTCAGGGATGGAAGATAGGACAGGGAGCAGAAAGCAGAGCAGCAGATTGGGTAAGGGAAAGGGACTGGAGTGGCACATGGGAAGAATGTAGGGATAATTTGTGGCATGCCTGCTGAAAAGGTTGGTCCTCACTGCTTCAGGGTGCACAAACAAATTACAGCTGGGGGGAGCAGGGTATCGCACAGAGCAGCTAACAAATTGTAACTTTCTATGCCCACTTTTACCCCACAGTAGAGGTGCAGGAGGGCAGCCCCACACCTGCTGCCATTGGTATTTTTGTGCACGCTCACCCTAAAAGGGACTACCTGGGGCTGCTGCCTTGGTTGCCCCCTGCTTCATTACGCTACCGCCCCAAAGTGAGTGAAAGCTAACCCAGGGTAATTTAGCTGTGTTTTACTGAGGTTTGTTCAGTCACCCAAGCTGCATGGGATTGGAACAGAAAAGCCTCCTTTTACCTGTCTTCCTGTGACTCAGGTAGGGGAGATGAAATCTGATGTAGGAGTTTCACTTTAGCTTTCTGCAATGTAAGATCAGGAACTGCCAGTTACTGCAGGTCAGCTGGTTCTCAGCAAGTCCCTACCCACTTTTAATTTATTACAGTTTGTTCATTTGTCCATATACACTGGCCCTTCACAACAGGGTTGAATAAGGAACAGCATAAGAAAATTTGTACAGCTGCTCTGACAGTGTGCCTTGGTATGAGACTTCAGTAGCTAGTGTGGATACTGGTTTACCAACATGGCTTTTCAAAGTGGTCTTTGGCTTTCCCGCACATTTTGGGAGGAGTAGGTCTGAAGGGAAATATTTTAGAAGTCTTTGGTCACGGTGACTAATGACTTACTTCAGCACTAAGAGATGAACAAGCCAACAAGATGGAGTTTCTATTAAAAGAGCTCGCTGCCCAAACAGTACAACAGAGGGAAAAAACAGGTGGAGGGAGGGAGGGCAGGGGAAAAGAGTGAACAAGCTGTGACCTTTCCAAGGGATTTTATTTTGTGTCAAACAAATATTTACAATTATGTTGTGTAAAGAAAACTTTAAACTGGTGAGCTGGCAGATTTTTGGTAGTGTAGATAATGACAGCCTATTCTGCAGTAACAAAATGCATATTCACTTTTTAACTTAAGAGAGTTTTATTTAAGTCCTTAGATCAGGACTTGTGTACCGTATGTGCAGGAGCTGTTTGTGCCAAGTTGTCTTGATAAAAGAAGCAAAAAAATCAAATGGATTTGAGTTAGCCAGGAAATGCTTCTGGCCCTGAATGCACCAGATCCTGTGTCCATTTGCTATATTAAAAAATATACCCAAATGCTTGGCATAAGTGTGCAACCACTGCTTAAAATTTGGTTATCTGATCTCTAGGCAGATTCAGGCTCAGTCCTGATTGTTATCTTTCTCCACCTCCAGTTTCACTTTGAGGAAGAATAACAAATGCTGAATCTACAAATTATGTCTGCATCACAATAAAAAACAAATTCAAGAGCGAGCACTAATGCTTACAGTTTTTCATAATTACAGTTAAATAAGCTGCTCCAGTGAGAAGTTTGATATGGCTGCCATGTTAGAGCCTGATAGCATTTGTCCACAGCGGCTATATTCTGTTCATCACTGTCATATTCTTGCATGTCAATGGCACAATCCTTAACAGTCACTGTAAAGAGATAAAAGTGACAGCTCATCAGCTGCTCACATGACTAGCCAACGTTCTGTAGAAAGATCAACACGCAAAAGAAAAATATCCCTCGTTTTCCTTTATACTATACACAATTATTTTGACATCTTAGAAGTGGTTTTTAGCTTCTATGCTTTCAGAAATGTTAGGATCACAGGAAAGTAGGACTGGGAGGAACCTCACAAAGTCATCTAGTCCAGTCCCCTGCTCAAGGTAGGATCATCCCTGACCAAACCATCCCAACCAAGTGTCTATCTATCCCGCTCTTGAAAACTTCTGAAGATGGAGATTCTATAACTTCTCTAGGTAGCCTGTTCCAATGCTTGACCACCATTATAATAAAAATGTTCCTCCTAATCACCAACCTAAATTTCTCCTGCTGAAGGCTGAGGCCATTGCTCCTAGTCCTGCCCCTTATGGCCACAGAGAAAAACTCATCTCCATCCTCTCTGGTATCAAAGACTGTAATCAAATCCTTCCTTGGGCTTCCTGGGCATTTTTACACATGTGAGCACTGCAGTGCCAGGCGTTCTGAAAAGTGCCCAGTGCTGCAACACTTGCAGATGTATAAGTAGCAAAATACACATCAGCACTGAGAAAATGGCAGTGGCACGCTTTTGAACCAAAACACGAGAGGTGCTTTAGTTCAAAAGCACGCTGCCGCCATTTTCTGTGTGCTGACATGCATTTCACGACTTATACAACTGCACGTGGCACAGCACAGTTCGTCTCAGCTTGCATGCAGCTGGATCTCTGGTGCATTATGGGACAAAAACATGTGTGTAAATGCCCATTCAAATTAAATAACCCAGTCTTTTCTCATAAGCCTCTCTTTCCAGGCCTCTCATTACTTGATATATCACTACTATTACTTGAGTAGTACTGCTTGTTTTACCTTACCACCAATATTTACTTTGAAAAAAATTAAATTTGTCAAGTAAGCACTTTTTTAGCTTTTTTTTTAGCAATATCTAACAAAGAATGAATAGGTGTTTGGATTAGAGCTCCCCTCCCCTTTTTATGAATTGCATATAAAAAGTCTGCCAATACAGACTAACAGACATCATGAGGCTCCCTTCCCACATTCAAATATTCAAACTAGCTTGCATATGATGTTTTATAAAGATAAATATCCAAACTACCATTTTGAGGTATACAGAATTAACTGTGATGCTTGGAGATACAAACACATTTTATCAACTCTGCAGAGAACTTCATATGAGAGACAGCTAAATGGAGTGCCATCAGGAATATAGCGGATACTCCAGTGAGATAATAAACTAAGAATCTAATCTGTACGTAGCTTGATGCAGCATAGTGTGACAGAGTACATTACTACTGGAATTATTCCAGAGCTGCTGTTTGCAGCAACTGTGCTTCTGACAGACAGCTGTGTGAGCAGGGCAACAATATTCTGCAAATGCAGATGGATTTTTAAATTCCTTCCCTTCTGCCATGTTTTCCCCTTATATGTTCTCTCTCCTCTAACACCTTTGCTGTTGAGTTTTTATGTAATACAGATTTCTCAAGACAGCAGTTTTCAAAGCTCCATCACTGCTATTAAAAACAGAATTTTAAATATGTGTACAAGTATTTACATCAGAACTGCTTGCTTACCCATTATATCAGGGAGCAACAAGCAACACCATGTGCCTTATTTGACCAGTCACAATTAAGCAACAAATAAAATATCCACAAACATGGGTTTCCTATCAACCCATACACTAGTTGGGTAAAGAATCTATTAAACATTGATCAAATACTTCCATAACTTATTCTGCCCAAACAAGAGCCTAAAATTCATTTTTTTTTCTTTACAAACTAGTCATTCCCATAAAACCCGCAGGCCATGGAAGATGATCCATTCCTTTATAAGACTGATAAATCTTTTTGTATATATGAAATTACTATAAACTCAGCATTCTTATTTTGCCAAAATACCAAACTAGATTAAATCGGGGGGGGAAGGAGGGAAGGAAGATGAAGCGAGGTTTGTTTGTTTTTTTCTGAATCAAACGTACATGTTGGCAAATTCTCTGGAAATAAAAGGAGTTATTATATCACATAGCAAGTGGAGCTGAAATTAATTGACCTACATGTAATATTTAAACTTAGTTTTCAGTTAAACCGACCCTAAATGGTTTCTTGGCTTTACTCAACTTTGTGCCAAATGTGTCAGCAGAGTATGAAACTGAATGTATTCCAAAAGCTAAAGCACACTTATTGTAGTGCACATGTTTTGTAGTGTGAGCATTTAAAGCTTCATCCCAAGCCTCTAAATATAGATAGTTCCCCAGTTCTGAAAACACTGTACAGAGAACTGCTTTAGCTTCTAGTGTGGATACTGATCCGCACTAGCAGATTAATAGTCGTCATCTTTTCTGAGCCACTGAAAGCTTGAGTCTCAAAATATCCTACTTGTAAATGTAAAAAGATCTACTGTTTCATGTTGTTGATGTATTTGCTCACCATGTCTGGAGTTGTCTGGCCATATTGGAGAATCAGTGGCATCTTCCAACAGCTGAGAGAACTTTCTTTTTTTGGTTGATGCCAGAGAAATACTTGAGAAGAAAGAAAGAAATACATAGGGCACAATTCACTTGAACTTAAACTTGAATATCACAGAATAATTATATCCTGATATTTCTAACCAAATTTTCACCAAGAATATGGCCATATCACCACTGTGTTATATCGGAAACCAACTGACTGGTATACCTGTCTCCATACCAACAGCTCTCATCCTAAGCACACCACTCATCTGTAGCCGAGCTCTGCATTATTACTCTATCTGCTCTAATCCCACTGACCACCATAAGTGCTAGAACAGGGATTCCTATACCTATGATACAACCTAGGACTATAGCCAGTCAAATCAACGGAGTGACAATCAGACCACCTCAATCCTCTCTCTCTCCCTCCTCCCCACAATTCTGAATTGCTACAATATCAACACTGGAACAAGGACAACAGACTCTCTTTGGTTGTCATCTACAGCCCCCAGATTGAACACCGTCATTAATGACCTCCAAGCCCTCCTGGAAAATGATCATCATCTCAAGGTAGCCATGAGGGACAAACCTTTCCTAGCTTACAGGCAGCCCCACAACCTCAAATACCATCTCTCCAGCAACAGATTACCTAACTCCTACTCTCACCAAGGCACCAGACCTTGCTCCAAACTCAAATGTCTGCTGTGACTCCTTACCGACACAGATCACATCAACACTGGCCCAAGTGCATGGATTATAACATCCGAGGTTCATTTACCTGCACTTCCACCAATAACACCTCCTTACAGTGCCCCTTTGCTGTCTACATTGGGCACACATGGTGATCCCTATGTATAAGAATGTCATATCAGTGTTCAACCATTGATGCCAAAAAGACAGACAAGCCTGCAGCAGAACATTTAACCTCCCTGATTCCATCACTTACCTCAGAGTAGCTGTTCTTAGACAACAAAACTCTAAAAACAAACTTGAACAGGACATTACAGAACAAGAAAACATCCACAGACTGGATTGTGTTAAGTATGGTCTAAACTAGGCATGTTCAACCTCCGCCCCACATACCAAATGCAATGGCTCTGTGGCCCACATCTCGGTCACAGGACTTCCCAAAGCTTGGGAAATTTGGCAACAGGAAAGCAGTGGCCACCCGCCCCTGCTGCCAAATTTCCATGCCCCATCCACCAACATAGCTAGAGCCAAGCCAAGCTATGTCCCTTTCCCTTTTCCCCCTCCCCCTGGACTGGATCAGGGCTGTGCCCCATCTTCCCCCCCCCACCCCATGGGGCTGGGTTGGGCCTTGGCTGCCCTCCTATTCCTTCTACATGGCCAGGTGGAGCTCCACTGTGCCGGTTCTGGGTACCAGATCAGGGCCACACCTGGCTCACAGACAACTGGGCACTGCCCATCTAGCCTGCCAAGGAAGAAGATTGAGCACCACTTATCTAAACCAAAACTATGGATTCTTATCCCATACCTGGATTAGCTTTTATAAGCCCTACATCCCCCAATGAGTTACCCAACTTGTATTTCTCTCTCCTACCCACCCTGTCTCCTGCAGCAGTGCCCGCTTTTTCCCCTCGCCCCTTCCCTACCGTTTGTATTCTAATCACTGCTTTCTATTTAGCAGCTCTGCTTCCAGCAGTCCCTTCATAGCATCTAATTAAGCAAGTCCTCTGCTTACAAGTAAGCATACATCTCCTATTTAGTTAGTCTATAAAATGCAAATCTATCCTGCCTTCTCAGTTTTATTTTTCCAGCATTTTGCAACTTTGCTCTTAAGCCCAACGCATCAACTTATGGTTGCATATTAATTCAAATAGGTAATTTGGACTGTGGGAGTACCTATTTGTCTTAATATGGACCAGAAACTTGAGATTGGCTTTGTGGCTTCTATACCAGACCAGATATGCTATCACTATGGAGTGGATACCTCTCCCTTTCCCTCTGGTTTTGACCAGAAATTCCCCATTCGTGATGCAGTTACGCAACGGAAATTTAAATTAAGTAGGTACATCCAATGACATGTTTCCGATATAACAAAGTGGTATATTCTGTTGAGAAACAAGTTAGTAAAAAAACAAGAATCTTGACTGGCTTTGCCCAGCTGAGTATCCACTTAAATTGTGCCTCAGGGAATCCACGTCCATATGAGGGAGAAGACAGAGCCAGAGGTTTTCCCCCAGTATGGGCACCCAAAAGCCTGATGTAATCAGGGGTGATGGATATAGGCCAGAATAGGCTACCTCTTTATAACCTGGGAGGTGCTACTCTCCCAAAGCCAAGATATTGTGACAGGCACTAAGCTCAGGATATTTATTTTCAGTGGTATTTGTTTTTATTATTAAACAACTAGTGCATTTTGATGGTTAAACACTATATCCTGCTTTATTTCTGAGTAAGATGAATTGAGTGTTTTTGCCTTGTGCTAAAATGTTTACAAAAACTGTTTAAAATAAAGCCCTTGAAATACGTAGTGTAAAATTCCACAGATATTTCATCTCTGTAGCAGCTTACCGTATCTCTCTAACCTTGGAGCTTTTTTATTGAAGCAAATTGCTTTTGGTTTTAATCTGATATATAATCTTTAAAACATGCTTAAAAAACAATAGACCAAAAGTAACCCATAAATGTCTAAATCATGCCACCCTGTGGAGAACCATGCACTCACAGGTATTTTTTTTTGCAGACTGCTCTCTCATGTAGAAGTCGCTGCCCTTCAGGGTAGCTGCCAGCTCCTATTCCCCCCCCCCCCCCCAATCTTTTGTTAATTT
>NW_005842215.1:764460-767194 GCF_000455745.1 Alligator sinensis
CCCCCCCATAATAGTATTATAATTTACCCAGTAGAAGCATAAGGAGGTCTTGGCTGAAGGTAAGAATAATTTAAATTCAAACAGTTGGATGATGTTGAGTTACTCCAGGGAGCCACAGGATTGTCTGTCTTCAGAGAGCAGTCTTGAAGAACATCACCGGGATGTCCAGTGGAATTGGCATCGGAGAAATTCTCAGAGAATCTGCAAGGAAACTTACAGGGCGCCCCTACAGAAGGGAACGGGAGTGAAGGCCGCAGTCCAGTGGACCACGCAGCATCGTAATGTAAAGCTGCAAGGAACACAAATGAAGTGTAAACATCAAGGGAGTAAAACGCATCCTTTCAAACAAGGTAAAAGTAGAAGTTGAACAACCCACCCTTCAGTTGTGGGGGAGAACATGGTTCTGATCCCGAGTCTGGCGGAGAATCTGGTAACCGACTCTGCCTAGTAGAAACAAGAGGGACATTTTTAATTTCCATGATTAAAAAAAACAAACAAACAAACAAGAAATTATAGCTTATAATCACTCTAAGCGGCAGGGGACAAGTGGGGAACCAGTTACAAGCACTGACATGCTAGGGGGATGTGGAGGCCCAGAAAATAGCAGTTGCCACTTCCACCCAGGGGGGCAAAACTGACCTGTAGCACCTCTGCTTTACACTGCCTCGAACTACACAAGTGACATAACACAGAGACTGGGTTGGCATTGATCCTTGGGCTTCTTATAAAAGCAGGTCAACCTGTGGCACAGGTGCCACAAGTGGCATGGGTAGCCTCTGTGTGTGGCACACAGCACATCAGGGAGGGGATGGGCGGTACACTGGCAGATAGGGCACGAAGCAGAAAGCAGAGCAGCAGATCAGGCAGGGAACACAGGACTGGGAGTAAAAGGTAGAGCAGGTAGGAGAAGGGGATTGGAGTAGCATTTGGGGAATATGCAGAGCTAATTTGTGGCATGCCTGCCAAAAAGGTTGGCCGCCATTGCTCAAGAGTATGGATGAAAGATTAACAATATCTTCTTCAGCAGTCTTTACCATACTCTAACCAGGTTTTTTTGGCTGATATTCTACAGCAGCTGGGAAGTTTAACTGATTTACTCCATAGGCCTCTAAAACTTTGGCGGTGTGGAAATTAAGAGAAGCAAGCAAGGGACACAGAGGAAACAGTATACTATAGAGTGTAGTGGAAGAGGACAAAAACTAAACTAATATGCTTGATTCTAAATTTAATTTAGATTGGGACTGCAGCAAACTCACCAGAAATGCCAGGGAACTTAGAGCCAGTTTTCAAGGCCAGATCTGGCCATTTATCAAGGTCCCAGGGCAATCTATTTTGCTAGCTTTTTATCCTATACCCTTATATAATTGTTCAGTTCAATTTGGAAGAACTAATTAGTTGAGAGAATATTTTTTTGCAAACCAAAAATCTTTATGATCAGGAATGATCAAGATTCTTGGTCTTTACACACAGCATGGCTGAAGCAGAGTCAAAAGTAGGTGAACTTCTTATGAAAATAATTTGTCTTCATGTACTTGTCTTAAAATATACTGTATATTGAACTCCAGCATCACTTTTTTAATATATGGGAAAGCTGCCCAGAGGAAGTTTGGATCATTTTAAAAATCTGAATAAATAAAATAATAACTTATATTACTAAGGGTGTCTTGTTAGGCATGTAATTATACAGAAAAAAAATTGCTAATATCACACACCATTAAATGAAACCTGTGACACCAGCATCCATTAAGATGACCTGCTTAGCTATTGCCAAGTTCACGTAAGGTTTGCTTTTACCGCCATGGCACAGAGCTGTATATACAAGAGACTGATCTCACAGCAAATGGTCTGTTAATTGACATGTAGCTGTATCAGTACCTCAACAAATAAACTTGACCTCTCCGACAGTTGCATTTGCACAGTACAAATGCCAGTGGTACCCAATGTCTACTAATTTATCTTCCAATTCCTTGTTGTCCCAATCCCAGTAAATTCCTGGTATCCCAGTTACAGTGCTTTACTTAAGTGAGGAATTAGGTATTTTAATACAGCAACTGTGTAGGAAAACAGAGAAGCAGTTATGAGCTCAGCAATAACTCAAAGAGCCATGGATATTACAGCCTCGATGGAAGAACACTGGCTAAGAACCAAGAAGTTTCATGGGACCTATAACTTAATTCTAAACTGATCCAATACCCAAGCACAGGAGATGAAAGTTTTAACATTTGCAGAAAACAGTCAGAAAATGTGACTTCTGCCGAGTTCTCCATACAGGCTTGTAATTTTAAAAGTATCCACTGAGAGATGCTTGTGGACAGTTTGCTTTCAGTCGTATATATTTTTATTTCATTGAAGATTTTATTGGGCAAGTGGGCGGGCAAGGTAGGGTGGCAGTGTGCGCGCATGTATTGGAATACAACTGTCTGTCTCTTTTACTGAAATAGCCAATTCTATACCAGAGAGCACACTAAGCAACTCCCTTGGTGGACTACTCACAACAACAAGCAAATGCGCAAGTCCTCATTTGCAAAACCAAATTGCTCATGGAGGGAAAATAGATACTACCTTATATAATCCCCAGGCCACTGTGAGGAAAACAATTTACTGCAAGGGAAATGGATCCTCCATAACTGCCAATGTGCATACATTTAGGTGCAATAAAAGGAAGCTAAAGTGTAGTAATGTAGTTCAATTTTAGCATGTTACCATGCTTTAGTTTCATCTGTTATAGGGAAAG
>NW_005842215.1:767225-769019 GCF_000455745.1 Alligator sinensis
TAATGTGGGCAATTACTACAGTCAAAGCCATGGAGTAAAGACCCATCCCCTTTTGAACAATTTACTATAGGGTAAATGTCCATAGCCTCTGGTATAGGATTTGCTTTGCCCCAGTCAAAGGTTATGGAGTTCCAACAGCTGTAACGATGGCTCTTTATTTCAAAATATAGAGACCGGAGATCCCAGTTCAGGTCCAGATTCAGTTAACCAAAATGCTGGCTATGACACACATACTCAGACTGGGATTCTCAAAGGAGCCTAAGGGAATACATTTCCTATGTAACATAACGATCATTTATCTAGAACTAACAGAGCTCCTCAGCTAACAGAAGAAACAATTTAAACCCAAATTAAAATTCAGAGTTGTGTTCTTAACTCTTTACAGTTTTATATAAAAGTCAGCATTAAAGCTTTCTTTGAAACACTGTCTAAGAAACTGATGCTTAGGCAGTATAAAGCTATTAACAGTTAAAGAAAACTAATGGTGAGGGGACTTTTCTGGTACTATATTATTTATATAACACTTGCTGTTCTCCAATTAAGTTAAATAGAAAACAGTTGTTTGAAGGAATACAGTAACATTAAAAAAAAGACATAGATGTCCCTACCTGTGCTACAAACATCTTGAATACTGACACAGAATTTGGTGATCTAAAAGTTATTCTTTCAATCTTGTAATTTTTTTTAGTTTAGCCAGCACACCAGAGTAATCAGTTTTACTTTTGTTTGCTGACCACTTTACTTAGGTATTCACATATATTTCAGAATTTTGTTATTTTTGTTTTTGTAAACTTATGTTTTTACAAACTATACATTTTGAGCTAAGTTTGACTTGTTGAATGCTACTTTAGCATTTAGTATTAAAATTATGTTTACAGTTTTCTTTAGAGCATTTCTAGAGCTTTTAAATATTATGTCTAATATTTTAAACATTGTTACCCAACTTCTAGGAAACTAGAGTTAGAAAACAAATTAGCCATTTACTAAAAATACTAGTTTTCCAATGCACTTTGAGAAATTTGAACTGTAAATCTTTAGGGGTGGATTGCTATTAGTCTTTCTGCATCTAAAGAGCAGGTTTCTAGCCGCACTTTTGTCATTTATGTGCAATTTTATACCATCCACAATTAAAAACATGTATTGGGAAAGAATCGGCAAGATTCTCATTTGTGCCTGTGCCCATCATTTTACGTAGTGTTGCTAAGGATGTTTAAAAATGGGATTCCAAAAAACTTCATAGATTTCATAGACATCAGGGCTGGAAGGGACCTCGGAAGATCATCGAGTCCAGCCCCCCGCCCAAAGGGCAGGAAGTCAGCTGGGGTCATAGGATCCCAGCAAGATAAGCATCCAGTTTCATCTTGAAGGTGTTCAATGAAGGTGCTTGAACCACCTCCGGTGGCAGGCTGTTCCAGACCTTGGGGGCTCGGACAGTAAAGAAATTCTTCCTTATGTCCAACCTGAAACGATCTTGAAGTAGTTTGTGACCATTCGACCTCGTCATCCCTTGGGGCGCTCTGGTGAACAAACGTTCCCCCAGATACTGGTGGTCACCCCTGATAAACTTATAGGTGGCCATCAGATCACCCCTGAGCCTGCGCTTTTTCAGGCTAAAGAGCCCCAGGGCTCTCAGCCTGTCATCGTAGGGTCTGCTTCCCTGACCTCTGATCATGCGCGTGGCTCTTCTCTGGACTCTCTCAAGCTTCTCCACATCCTTTTTGAATTGTGGAGCCCAAAACTGGACACAGTACTCCAGCTGCGGCCTCACTAAGGCCAAGTACAGGGGGAGAATGA
>NW_005842215.1:770974-774765 GCF_000455745.1 Alligator sinensis
CTTGCAGGGATGTGTAGTTTTCCTTAACATAGAGAGCTACCCCCCCGCCCCTTTTCTCTACACGATCCCTCCTGTACAGGGTATACCCATCTATCCCCGTGGTCCAGTCATGGGTGGAGTCCCACCAGGTCTCCGTTATCCCTATGACATCGTAATTGTTTGCACTGGAATAACTTAATCCAGTTATTGTGTATTCACTGTACAGTATGACTTTTCTTAATGTCATACTTATTTATATGATTATATTAAGCTAAAAAAAAGTTTTTTCTAAATTTATTCTGTATAATTTTCTTTTGCTGCATATTTATCAAGGCTTTCTGTTTTTATCCTTTGACAACTCCTGATGAATTTTCACATAAAAAATTATTTTTCTTCTTATACACACATTTAGCAGTACAAAGAAATGCTTTATAATTTTATTTCTGATATGCATAGTTATTGAACTGTATCATCAAGTACAGTTAAAACACCATTAAACCTCTAAAATACACTATGCTTTGAGTAAATTTTGCTGCACATAAATAAAGTTGTCACACTATTTAATGGTAGTTATCCACAGAACTAAAGGAACTGTATAGCTATTCCAATTGCAAAGCAAGAAATATAGTCATGTAAGTAATATATGAGCAGTGGAATCTTTTTAAATTTTTTGTAAAAGGACTTGAATAAATCAATGTAACCTGGTTAGTTTCTCCATGCTTAATTATGATAAAAAAATCAAAGTCCCTGAGCATTCAGCTAGAGTTTTTTATTCTTAGTTTTAGCTATGCCAATAAGAAAATAAGGAGTCAAGTCACAGATCATGAATAAGAATGGGTTAATGATAGCTGGACTTAGTCCACTGTAAATGTATGCAGCATGTGATTGTACTTAAGATGCAAAATATTGTCAGTTTTTAATTTTTTTAAACACCCTTCTTTATCCTGGTTCTTGGCAGTTCTCAGCCTTTTTATAATAATGAAGTTGCATTTAAATGTCAGTCATCTGGCATTTGTTAGGATGGATTTTCTGGGTTTTAAGGTCTTTGATGGATTTGTGATCTCTGGTAGGTTGTCCTTGACTGTTCTCTACTGCATGCTCTCTTATAATTCACTAGATTTTTTTATACATACACACACACACACACACACACACACAAAAGCTCTTAGTTCTGCATAAGACTGTAAGATGAAGGAACCATTGATTACTCCAACATTTCATACCATGTCTGACAGATTCCAATTTTAGAGATTTGATATTTTCAAATAACTTAAGATAAAATATTATTCACTCCCTTGAATAATGGTACCTGGTAAGAAAATTGTGCTTGTTACCTTCTCAAACTCTTTTTACATTCCTTTATATATAGTTTTCAGAAAGGATCATTTTAAATAGAACAGATTTGGACATCAGGCAGCATTGTTACATTCAGATTTCAATCATATATTTATAATAGCAGTACTTAAATGTGCAAATGTGGTGGTGCTCAATCAGGATGCCACAGCCCTATTATTTTCCCTTGGTAATTTTTTCTGACATTTTCTGAGGGTTGCACTGGGTCTCTAATAAGATTGAGAACCACTGTGTTAGAGGCCTCGGTGTTCATCACTTCAAACTTACAGGGCTCCACATTCAAAGTCACTACCAATGAACTCTTCCAACATGCTTGTATCCACCATAGGATTCTCCAAGGCTCCATGCACATCTTGTCCTACAATTAAAAACATGGAAGAGCTTGAATTCCATCAGTGACATCTAAGATAAATCAATAGTCCAGATTCCAGTGCAAGTAGAACCATGCTGTCTGCTTTCTAACATGTACAAAGGACAAATCACAGCAGCCCTGCCTTTAGCAAAGCCCCTTCACACAACAGAAGGGACCCATTTTCATTTGAAAATCCAGTTGCTCTGTAAGAGAAGACATTGGGAATGTAGAAAGCAGTAAAGACATCGTAGACGGTGGCAGAGCAGTTCCAGACATTGGAAATTTCTTCACATCAGTTTGAGATCTAATGTTGCAACACCAGCACATGCTCCATCCAGTGAAATGTCAAGTCCAGGTCTATATTTTGAATTCTAGAAAACACGTCTTTCATTTCATAATGATCAGCAGGTTGGGGTTAATACCAATATAAGACAACTGGCTTAGAAAGCAAATGTTCCAATATGAAGATCCAGCATCTACATTTATAAATTTGGTTTTGAAACATTGGATTTTTATAGCTATTCTCCTTTATGTTTATTTGACTTTTTAGAACAGGAATAAACTATTTGAAATTTGATGCTGAGCTTTGGCTTCCTATTAATCTGCTAAGACCAGAACACTGACACATCGGATTTAGTCATCAGTAGAAAGGTTCAGTACTTTGTCCTTTGTTGCTTAGTAACTGAAGGCTATAAAAGGATTTTATGATTATAAAGTCTATAGGATTGAGAACTTTGAAAGAGAGTCAGGTGGAACTCCCCTGAAAGACACACACACACAAATATTTTGTAATCTAATTTTGTAATAAGTACACTCTAAATCAGGGGCATCAAAGATATGGGGCACAGGCCAGATCTGGCCTGGGGAACCGTAACCCAGCCTGCAATGCTGCCCTGAGTCTTAGAGTGGACCCACACACCGCACAGGGCACCCATGCAGGACTGGGTTAGGATACCCACTGTATGAAGCACCCGTGCCAGCCCCACAGCCTAGGTCTGGCAGGCAGGGCTGGTCTACAGGACTGATCTGTTCATGGACTGGCCCACACCATTTATCCAGCTTGCAGGGATGGATGAGTTTGACACCCCTGCTCTAAATAAGTAAGGTGGTGTAGACAACACTGTTGGGTTTCTATGCATGTCTATGCTGCATCAGATAATCCTGGGTATGCCTCTGTAAAAACACCTCCACCACCCACTCCCTGTGTGCCACATGCTGAAAAATCATCTTGTAGCCATTACAGAAGCTCTGGGCACACACCACAAAGCAGATGTTACATCCCCTCTCCTCACTATATGATACACATAAAACCCAGCTGGGGCCAGCTGCTCTTCATGGCAGCAATGCTTACTACAGACAATGGAATAGACACGCCATAAAGGGGTCCATCAATAGCTTACCTTTGGCTCTCTACTGCCCAGGCTCCTCATTCCAGGAGGATTCACCACTCGTAACTTTAGACATCAGTTAACTGTAAGCAACATCTAGATCTGAGCCTGTCAGCAATTCCCTTCTATGTGCATGTCAGTGCTTAGGTCTGAAGTGTAAAACCTAAAATGACTTTAGGAAACGTGAGATTAGGGAATCACTCACCCATTACTGAAACAAAAAGTTCTCTCCATTTTCTCTAAGTTTAACTTTAAAATTCAAATTGCAGGCCTCTTCTTGACAGCCAGGGCCTTGCCTCCAGATATACTATTAAAACCTGACCTCTGCACAACAGGTAACAGCTTGAGGAGGTGCCGTCTCCAGCTCCTCATTCATCTCGGTGAAATTTAGAATGCAAAACTCAATAGGAATCCCCAGAAATTTAAATATAATGAACAGAAATAGCAAAACAATGTTTTGAAACCGCACACCGTGCACAGATGGAATTTGCACATTTAAAAGGAACATAACGGTCAGGATCATTGCTGATTTTTTCATTTGAAGATTACAATTCATCAAAAACTAAAACCTTTTTGGCACAAGCTTCTACTGAAACTTTCATCAGGAAGGTTTCTTAGGCATGAGAGAGAATAACATCGCCAAAGCAAGTGGCTCCCTGAAGCTCAAACTCTGAAGGGGAAGATGGTGCAATCCACCAACAGCACTGATCTCTGAACCG
>NW_005842215.1:774822-776931 GCF_000455745.1 Alligator sinensis
TGAACCGCTTAACTTCCAAGAAGTGCTTCCCTTGTCCATAGATGTGTACCCCACAAAGGGATCAATTTGAAAAGCTACTTCCCCAGAAGAAACTCCCTGGAAGATCCTCACTCAACAGCTCTCAGGGGCTGCAGTATCAAAGATGTCTGCTGTAGGGGAAACAAATCAGATCGAGAAGGAGAAAGACAAAAAAAAACTGTCCCTCTGACCAAACAGCTCCTTGCTGAGTTACTGTCAGAGATCATATCTTTAAGATCATCTATGAAGGCCATATTTGATGAGGTTAAAGCAGAAATAAAATGAATTTGGGGAGATAAAGGTAGAGGAAAACTAGCATTCAGCGGTAAATCGGCAAAATAAAATCGTGATTTAAAAAAAGAAAAGAAAAAAATGGCTTGTAGAGACAACTCAGGAGAAAGAATCAAGAGACAAAAATAACATGAAAAAAGAGGGCTCCTTTAAAAGCTGTGGAGAAGGGAAAATATATAAAACAGGTTCTTCACTCCTTCCTTACAAAGAAAGGCGACAGTCCTTATAGAGCACACAGAGTTCTCCATGTTCTCTTCTCCCCTGCCAGCTCAAACAAACCCAGAAACTCTGGGAGGATATAAGGTTGTGGATAGGCATTGCCTTAGTTTCAGGAAACACAACCATTTCCTGGCACAAAAAAGTGAGCATACAGGCATTCAAGCAATTTTTGGCAGAAAAGCCATAGTGATTCTACCACAAAGTGTTAGCTCAAACTGCAATCATCACCACCACTGCAAGAGCTGGGGCTGTAACAGTAACACTATTGGGATGGCAGGGATAAGGAGAACAGTTAGTTTTCTTGGTCCCTACCACCCCTGCAGGTGTGTGGGTGTGGGGGGTAGCACAGGAGGAGAGCTGTCTCTGGCAGCTGCTGCATTTCATCAGCTCTCAGCTGATCATTTACAGCTTTCCCCACTTCCCCAGCAAGAGAGAGGAAAGGCTGTCAGTGATTGGGTTGTCCTGGGGGTGGGAGAGATGCAAGGAGCAGCTCACTATCACCCCCTGGCTAGAGCGCGTGGCTCTGAAGCCAGTTTGCAACTCCTCAACCAGGGAGCTGGAAGGCCTGTACGCCCAATTTCTCACCACATTTCCATGGCATGGAAAATTCCCCTGAAATTCTTAGCACTGCAGTTGAACTCATGTCCATAACCTAAAGTACAAGTGGTTCAAGACCTGTCAGGCTGTGTTAAGGAAAGTGACAGAACTACGTGAGATTACAGCACCTCTCAGAACAACAAATATAATATGGATTTTTCTTTTTAAACTTCTTCCCACATCAAGCACAGCAGTATATTATAAAGAAGAAAAAGGAAGGCCTTACAATCGTTGAGAAAGTGAGCTTAATGAAAAGCACCCTGGAAACTTAGCTTACGTAATGCAGACAGTGACAAGTAGCACCGTACTAGCGAATGGCAAACTGTTAAACCACGGAAGAGGAAGATGCCAAAAGTACAAGGGGGAAAAAAAAAGACTGGGAAAAATCACAAAAGCAGGGGTATTAAAGAGAACTTGAGCAAGATTGAATTATACAATGATTAAAAGAAAAAAGATTAAAGAAAAAGATTAAAAGAAAAAAATGAAGAGGGAACACCATAAATTATTACGTGGTGTCATGCCTTGATGTGGGAGTCAGAAACCTTCCAGAAAGGAATTCGATACTCAGACAGGGAAGGGTTAAATAACCTTCTTTATTTGACTGGTAGGATGAATGGCCACATTTTGGGAAAGACGTAATAGGTAAAACAATAAGGATCATTTAGGGATCCAAATGAAAGAACTTGGACTGGGTAAACATTTAAATTGACAAGTAGAACTAGGCAAGGGTGCCCACCATCACCACCGTTGTTCACTCTAGCCATGGAACCAGCTACTACAATAATGCAGGATTCTCAGATAAAGGAAGGACCAGTGGAAGATAAGATAGCTCTCTATGTAGATGATGTGCTGCTTTTTGTAAAGCATCCTCTTTGCTCCTTAAAAACAATAGTATTCCAGATAGATGCATCTCACTCTATAGATATAAAATTGTAATAAGTTAGAAATGTTAAATGCTGGCATTTGTCAGAAACTGAAGCAGGA
>NW_005842215.1:776962-807151 GCF_000455745.1 Alligator sinensis
ACTTCATAAATTTAAGTGGATTAAAAATGCAATGAAATACGTAGGTATTAACCTTACAGAAAAGCATGAGGATTTCTGATACTTTACAAGTCTGGTCTAAACCAAAAGTGCTCAACCTCCAGCCTACAAGACCATATCATCTGGTCCTTGCATCACCCTGCAAGTATGAAAATTTGATGGTGGGGGAGATGCAGCAGCATAGAGCGTAGTTCCCGTTTCCAGGCCCATTGAGATCAGATGACATAGCCCTGCATGCTGGAGGGCACCATTGTATGGTGAGATCTGGTGTACAGGGTTGGCCCGCATGTGGTGTTTGGATAGCACGTGTGGCTAGACCAGCATACCAGATTGCACCATGGACTGGCCCCACACCACTCATCTGGACCACAGGGCCAGAAGGTTGAGCACCACCAGTCTAAAATAACAGTCTTTCAAAGAACAGATAAGAAGGTAGGTTTCCTGGATGGGCAGAATAGCTACCATTAAAATGAACATACTCCCAAAACTTCACTTTTTATTCCAGTGTTTACCTCTATGTATACCACAGAAAACTTTAAAGGCTTAGCAAGCGGTTCTCTTGAACTTCAATTGAAAAAAAAAAATAAGAGGCCAAGAGTGAGTACATCAGTATTACACAGGCCCACCCAACATAATGGCATATTATCACACAGTTCAACTGAAAGGCATTATAAACTGGTGTAGAGAGGTTAGTCTAAAGACAAGCAGAAGGCAGGAAAGGGTGGCACCTTGAAGACTAACAGGTTCAGAGACATGAGCTTTTGTAGGCAGCAACCTACTTTGTCAGATGCTACCTTCTGCCTATAAGCTGGTGTGTGAAATCGTACTTCAAAGTTATGAATTGCTATAGAATAAGAACGGTGTGAGGAAATAAGTTTCCCAGATATAATGCAGGCCAAAACACTGTAAAAACTAGGGGAGCACTGATAGGGATTTTTTGGGTCACTACCAATGGCTGATTTTTAGCAAGCCATATTGGCCGATACCGATCCGATTTCGATTTGCAGCCGGGCAGCTTGGAGAGCAACATCTGGCTGGGACAGAGCCGTGAGCAGTTTATCTTAGGGGTGCGGGGGGTGACTTCTGCTGCTGCATGCACCCAAGACAACGTGGGGGTTGTGGCCCAAGATCTGCATGTGGGCTGGGGCCAGGGTGGCACCAGGCTCTTCCTGGTGGGGAGCTGGGCCAGACCTGCACTCGGGCAGGTGGCAGTGGTGCTGGGAGGAGGGATTTTGGGGGGATACGGTGAATTTTGGGGTGGCTGCAGCTCCCCCCCTGTAGCCCCACTCCCAGCGCTGCCATAGCCTGCCACAAGTGCAGCCCCAGCCCAGCCCCACACCAGGAAGAGCCTTGCACTACCCCGACCCCAACCCACAGCAGCAGCCAGCCCTCCCCCTATGTGCAGATCCAGGGGCACATGCCTCCTATGCCCTCTTCAGGTGCATGCAGCAGTGGGAACCACCCCCCAGACAAGCCACTCACAGCTGCATCCCGACCTCTGCCCCGGCTGTGCAGCATCCCTGCCCCTACCCCACTCCCTCCTTCACCATGAGGGTCTTGATCTGCTCCCTACCCCACCCCCCACACACACTTCTCTCAAAACAGACTTACCAGCTGGATCTGGCCACTCTCCACAATGCCAGGCTGTGCTTCTGACCACCTGGAAGCTTCCTTTTAACAGAATGAAAAGCTAATATCCTTCCTGTTTTTTAGCTGCTAAATAACATATTGCTCAAACATAGAAGCAATCACTACTCTCATACACTCCCCACCCCTACTCACTGAAAACATGGTCTGCTAAGATTAGGGACATCCTAGTGATGGAGAAATTGTCCCCTCAGGTAAGATTATTAGAAGAGAGACAAGAGGCACAGATATTTAGAAATACAGATCCCATTCCTAACCTACACAGAGAATAACCATTTGCCAGCCAGTAAGCCAGAATAATGAATGTCATATTTATGTTATGTCAACTATAGTAGGCACTAAGCTGTTTAATGGTGATATACTATAGCATTTGCTTGCATTCAGTTGACCACAGGAGACAAAGGAAATGAGTAGGTAAGACTGCCGGAGGCAATAAGTTTAAGGTGTAAAAAAAAGACAGGTCAGTGAAAAGTCAGCTGAAGGTTGCTTAGAGTTCATTTAGTGTCTATATACTAGTTAGAACTTGTTTAGGACACGGAATACTTTACAGAAGGGATAAAAATAAACATATTAGGTTAGGTCCTGATTAATACTATCAGGTACATCAAAGTTATGTTGTAACCATGACAATCCAAGAATTATGCGAGAGGCATGGATTTGGGGGGGGGGGGTGTTATTTAGTCAACTACACAGTTGTGATAAAGTTAGACAAGCCTCTAAATGCAAGCTTGTGACCTGAAGAATGCCTTGTGTTGGAAAGCTGGTCTATCCCAACCATGCAGTTGTTCCAATAAAAGATCACCACCCAAAAAAATCCTTGCTTCTCTCATAGGCAGGCAAGGTTTTTTGGGTAGATGTGATTTTTTTTTTTTAATTAGATCAGCTGAGTAGGTGGAAAAAAGTTCTTGGCAAGCTTTCATGCGCAATCACCCTTCTTCAGGCATAGGGAGTCCCAATGCCTGAAGAAGGGTAATTGCGCCTGAAAGCTTGCTAAGAACTTTGTTTCCAACTTCTCAGTTGCTCTAATAAAAGATATCACATCTACTCAAAAATCCTTGCCTGCCTATGTCCTTAGACCAACATGGCTACAACCAAAAACCCAGTTTGCTTTTCATATATATTTTCTAGCTTTATTTAGCAATCTTTTGAAGATAATCGAGTTAAAAAGAAAACCAAAAAACTAGGTTAATCTCCAAATCTTTGCTCTTTGACCTTGAACTATAGTTCTTCCTGAATAGTCAGTCCATTACAGATGAGATGAACCTAGAAAAGCACTTCTTTAAATCACAGTTTTTAAGCCTTGGTAATAAGCCTTATTTCCTATCAGGCTGGCCACTTATTTGAGGCTTTTAAGAGTTTAGGACTTAAAAAAAAAAAAAGATTAAACAGAATTCTTGTTTTTCAGCCATCACCTTGCAAGACTGAGGACTCTAGCTTCTGTAGTAATGAATGTAAATACAAATACTGTAAGAAACAGAAGGCAGTCTAAACATCATAGGATGTTTTCTCTGTGCTCATGAATTGCAAATAACCACATTCACAAGTATGTTCAGTTGCCAGTCCATCCCAAAATCAACATCAAACCATAGGCTAACCAAAGTTTAGTTAGAGGCAGTATTTGCATCTTCTTTTGAATACATGATGCTTAGTAGTCTTGAAAGCCAGCATTCCAGTGTTGCTGTACCTTCAGAGCTCAAATCAACATTGAAGGCTGGTGGCATAAAAAGCAGTGAAAGACTGCCAACTTCAAATTTAACAGGTGTTAAACAGATGTTCAGTTTGGTGTCTCAAGATTTTCACCTTATTTTAAAGCCACAAGTCTGAATGCTTATGATCAGCTCATAGTTGACTTCACATTTGCTGAAGATAACTTCCGCAAGATCATACAAAACCCTGTGCTGTTCTTTAAATATACCAACTCCTGTTAGAAGTTTACTTTTGGATTTAGCATTAGTTACAGGACTCTAGATACTAATTTCTGTCATAGGTGTGGTTTAGCAACCTTTTATGACACTGACTCACCGTAAGTGACCACCATTTCTTTACATTATACCTGTATTACAAAGGTATGCTGTATTCATTCTTTTGTGCATTAAAAGAACTTTCTTTATACCAGTGATTCCTCAAGCAGGGTGCCACGGAACTTAGGGTGCTTCTGAGATCCTTTTAAGGGGGCCATCGGGTGCTGCACAATTTTAGCACTGTCAGGTGTGCAAACATGATTTACATGATAAACTCAGGGCCCATGTCCAGACAAGCGCAGGCATGCAGTATGTGGCACTGCAGAAACATCTGCAGTGCCACATACTGCACATTCGGTTGTTCTCTGCAAGGGAGCAGCACTCGGTTGTTTGCTTGGTTTTTTTGAGCCCTGGATATCCAGGGCTCAAAAAAAGCCTGGAAAAAGGAAAAAAAGAGCAGAGTGGCATATGCAGGGGCAGCGCATGCCGTTCGAAACTGGAGCCTGGCTGGCCAGAGCCACACTCTGCTGATGGCCGGGCTCTACAATCAGAAGGCCCCCAGGACAGGCTGCTGTGGCCATCACGGTGCTGGCCCCAGCCTCCCCTACCCCACTCGGGGTAACTTGCCAGAAGGTGCATGGCACAAGCATTCCCAAGGAACAAGTAGTGGTGGCACAAGGTGCGCTGCCATTAGTTGTCCCCAGGGAACCAAACATCCATGCACATGTGGACACAGCCAGGGATTGCAAATAGGAATCCATAGTGTTTAAAGTCTTCTGCCCTGCTTTGCTCTTTCCAAGTTTTCTGCAACAGAATTGCTCTGTTCTTTTCCTACGGTTAAAAAAACAAGTTAAATCTAAGAGCTGACATTTTCTGAGGAATACCTTGTCTATCAGAGTGCCGTGAATCTAAAAAGTTTGAGAACCACTGCTTTATACAATGTTATCTTCCAGGATGTTCTCATTATTTGACATTACTTTTAATAGAGTTTTCATTCCTTTGTCTGAGCAGATACTGTACATCCAGTCAGCTACATGGATTACATTTCACAACTAGCAACTATTATAGTTAAGGAGATGTGAGCAACAGAGTTGCTGGAACTCTTCCGGAGTCAAAGTGTCATCGCCACCAGTCACTGGGACATGCTTCAAAGTTCTCCTAAACCCTCATTATGAAAGTTACTCAGGGTTGTTAGGTACAGTTTATATGAGACCTATTTAGATATCAAATATTTAATAGTTATCCAGTACCACAGTTCACTGTTAAAAACTTACTGGTTTGTTTAATTGAAATGTTACCTTCCTGAAAGCAAAACCAAGAAAATTCTTTAGCTTTTCAGATCCCTTTGTTTTTCCTACATTAATAATATGACTTTTTTTAGCTTATACAAAAAAGGAACACTTAAAGCATAGCTTTACCAATTCCAGATCATAGTAGGGAACGCTCACAGCAAAACAGGGGGTACCCATCCCATACACGCCTTGAAAATACTCTGGATAAGCCAATAAGCTTTCTTGGGCAAGCTTATTGGTGCATGTCATGAAGGTGATGGCATGCCATCCATTTTGTTTGGGATGTGTTGCGCTTCACTGTGATCCTCCCAACTGGTCCTTTGATGCTACAGAAGCATCCTTAGGATTACAGAAGTTTCCAGACATAGATAATACCTTTAGGTTATAAAGCTGAGGTTCAGCCTCTCTCATCACTTTCAGGTTGCCTTATGTCAAGGACACTTATATTTAATGACAGAACAAATACACCAATTCAAATTTAAAAAGGATCAACACAACTAGGAACATTAGCAACACAAATAGTATGAGCAAAGAAAAAAAAGTTGCATTTTCTTTGCCTTTGATCTGATTTTGAAACTTCCAGGTTGCAATCAGTGTCAGGAAGCCAAAGAATTAGGTTTTTTCCCCCATGACAGAAGCAAAAAGATACATATTGGTGACGAAGAAGGGAGGAAAAAAAGACTAGTAGGATCTGGTTGATAAAATCATTGTGACACCTGGCAAGCAGCTCTGAATGAAAGACTTTATTTTTTTTTCCTCCAGTTAGAAAAGTAGTTAAGATTATGCACGCAGAAAAGTCCGGGGTAACCAGCTAAAGAAGGTACCAAGAAACAAATGACACTCAATTTCAGAAGAATCTTGTCAGGCAAGGTTTCTCTCCCACTAAATGAAGTGTCTCTCTAGCCCCATAAATGATGCAAGTCCCTGAAGACTCTCAGCGGTCTGTTTGCATTTTGAAGGTTTCTTGACACCCGCCCCCCTGCTATTTGCTACCATCACACGGAACTGTGGCATCATGGTTGCCTTTACTCCTCCTCTCTGTGGTATAGAGAGAGCAAAAAGGAAGCATTCCAGCATGCGTGCCATTTATCCTAATTTACTCTAGTATCTAATTTAGTATTTCTACGTGTTGGACAGCATTTCATTTCTGATTTCCTTGGCTTTTTCCTCAAACTGAAATTTCAAATTACAAAACCCTGATCCCATACCTGGAATATGACACTCATAATTCCTTCTGAAATAGTTTTTCTTTCAGAAGCTATTGAACTGCTTGAGAAGGTGAACTCTTACCTTCAAAGAATTGTTGCAGAGCCTCGTTTTCATCCACCACATCCATGACCAGCAAGTGAAGTTATATTTTTCTTGGCAGGTTTAAGGATATTCCATGAAACAGTAGTACTGTCCTTTCTTTTCCAGATAATTATGAATAGGTTCAATCGTGTAATTTTGCAAATAGGTTCAATCATGTAATTATTTTGCCAAGAGAATTAGATCCTTAGCTGATCATTTGCCTTGATTCAAAATAATTTAATTATTTCAAAACTATTTGTAGAAATTTTTTTTAAAGCTCCTACTTCATGTAGAAGAGAATCTGACAAGATCTCAAGAAGAAAACTGTAGAAGGTATATTTATCTCACTTTGTGTGAGGAAAACTACATACGCTACATGTCTATTTTCTTCCTTGTTTTAAGGACCTTTGCCCCCAGTAATGGCCATAGTTACACATGCGCACACTTGAAGGAATAAAAATAACTCATCTTTTATCTGTCCTTTCAAACTAGCATATTTGTGTACGCAAGTAATACTACATATGAACAGAGATATGGACAATAAAGCAGCAACAGCAACAAAACTACCCGATTTAAGTATATTACATTAACAATTGATATAGAAGCATAATAACCGAGTGCTTCACAAACATGCATATAACCTTACAGCATACCAGTGAATTAAGGAAGTAACATCCTCATTTTACAGTCCTGAAGTTAAGGCACTGATTATGCAATTTGCCCAAGGTTGGTCAAACAGAAAACTTGTGACAGAGCTTGGGACTGATCCAAGATCTCCCAAACCAACTGCACTTCAAGACCAAACAGATGGGAAAAGGTGGCCTACATAGAAAACCACTATGCATCTTCCAAGTAGTCTGGCCATTCCCCAGACTAAGATAGTGGGCA
Source organism: Alligator sinensis (assembly GCF_000455745.1). Taxonomy (NCBI): domain Eukaryota; kingdom Metazoa; phylum Chordata; order Crocodylia; family Alligatoridae; genus Alligator; species Alligator sinensis. The sequence goes on from NW_005842215.1 coordinate 784,059, forward strand.
CCTCAGAGGCATTTGATGTAGGACAAAGGTTTGAGTACAAATTCAAGGAACCTAGGAGGAGGCCAGTTAGAAACCACAAAGATAACTACTGTATAATTGTAGTTATATGCCACTAGTTATATGTCCCTAGTCTGATACATTAGTTTCATGACAGACCGTCTCTTAATCATAAAGACTAGACAATAAAATTTTAATAGTGAATGTTACATTTTAACTACAATATAACTGTGTGTAGAAAAGGAGTAAAATGGATTTAATAGAAGAAAAAAGGACATCAGGTTCATTTCAATGCATCACTATTCAAACTGACCTAATGGCCAGAGTCACTTTTTCACAGAAATTAGAAATTACTAAATATATCTTCACAGTCCCTTGTTGCAAAAGAAAACATTTATGATAAACTTTAAGATATAAAACAAGGCCTTTTGGCCTTAACCGTTTTGCTTTTATACTGAAGTGAGCTTTTCTAAAAATAAGTTATTAAATCATTATTAGTTTGTCACTAAGTCTTGAATTACACAATAAAAATAGTTTGCTTTTTAACAAACAAGTATTCTTTTCACTGCTTCAAATAAGAAATAGCGATAATTTCAGGTGCTTAAGAAGCACTTCTGCCTATAGCACAGAAAGGTAACCTCAGAAAATCACAGTAACACTTGATGAAAAGAGCACCAGAGTAAAACAGACTTGTAAGCTATATGGCAGGCAACAGAATATTAATAACATCTTGACATGAAGTTAGAATTCACATGGACTTCTATAGTGGAAATGAATGGACCAGTAGGAAGGACACGTAAAATTCTCCTCAAGAGAAGTTTCAGTGCATACATTGCTGGCAATGGATATCAAACTAAAAAAGAATGAAACTTTGTTGGAATGATTACACCAAAAACTCTTGCCTTCCCTGAACCATATGTATGACACACTTATGTTTATGTTTAAATAATTTATTTTATGTTAAATCTTGCATCTTTTTCCATTTACATCTCTGCAGAAGTGAGTACTCTCTCTCAAGTATACATTTAGTGCTTAACCCACTTAACCAGTCTTCTTTAGAATCATTCATAATAAAAATATCCTAATTGCCAAACGCTTGATTTTTAAAATATAAAATGTAAGCTCATCTTTAATTGTTCATTGGTTTATTTAGCAATAATCTTATGATATTTGCAAATGGCAAATTGCTGTCATAATCAAAAACAAGTCAAGTTTTCCCCGAAGTGCTTAGCCTGCGATAAATCTGCTACTCATCACTGACAACATTCCATTTATCCCAATCAATTGTCTGCCACCAGACCAGAGAAACCTTGGGGAGAATGGCAGGAGCAAGCCAAGTGGTACTTCAGCCTAGAAGCATTTTTCTTAAGGAGACACGATTCTTTTCATCAGTTTTACAGATGGAGGGACTGCCAGCAATAACCATATCTTAAGGTACCATCCAATAAGTGCTTAAATGATTCACATGTGCAGGGACAGCTGGTGGAAACAGATGCACAAGACATTATTTGGATGTGCCAAAAAGTAGAGATAAAGGAAGAAGATTGAAAGAGAGAACAAAGGTAAGTATAAAGAATAAAGGGAGAAGGCAAAAAGATGGAATGACCAGAAGGTGCTTGTGACAAAGTTAGACAAAGGTTTGATAATATGTTCAAGTAGTGAACCGTATCACTCTCCCTTCATAGAGAACAGCAAGAGATGCCAAAAATTAAAGGCAAAGCACCTAAATCTCTCTTGCAGACTTCTGTACAGTACAGATTTGCTGTCAGAGAGGGCAATTTTTTTTTAAAGTTAGGAGAACCCCAAGTCATTCTGGTTATTTTCATGTGTGTTGATTTTCTAGATCAGCAATTCTCAAACCATGGTGCCGGGGGCACCCTGGGGTGCCACCAGATTTTCTGAAGGGTGCCATGAGATGTTAGGAGATAAGCAGATAAACTAAGCAGATAAGCACAGGCTCAGGCTTGTCCCTGCCTGGACCACACCCCATTCCCGCTAGCCTGGCCTCTTTGCAAAGAAGCAAGCACTATAATCTATAAACTGTAATACTCAATTCACAAAAGCTATGGAGGGGTGCCTAAAATCCAATGATGAGTGCCTTAAAACCCACTATTTTAGATACTACAGTTCACTGCAACTGAAATAGATATTTGTTCCCACTTTTTAGTAAAAGTTGACATCTACTTATTCTTTTTATATGTATCAGCAATTCTTTTCTAATAAGTACAATAAAGATTACAGTGTTTGGGATGATTGTATTTGTCTGTTTTTTCTGTGGCAATGCTGTATTATAAACTCTATAGAAGAAAAAGAAATATACTTATTTTCAATCTAACATTTATTTAATCAGAGGTTTTGTTTTCAACTGTAAATTACAAATCACTAATACACCCGCAAGTGCTTGCCACATTTTGTTCAACTAAAATGTTATGTAAGCATACACAGCATAGGTCAGTTTAAAACAAATCACAGTAACTTCTTAGTGCAATCTGAAAAAGGAGAAAGATCTTGGACTCACTTCTTGGAAATAAATATCAAATGACAAAAAAAAGAGAGACAATTTAGAGTTATGTGTATTCACTGAAGTTCATGCATGCACCAGACGGTAGGGAGTTAGACCTCTTCCTTGTAATATCCAAGTTTTGCCAGTGACATCTCTTTTCTCAGCTGCATAACTTCCCAAAACATCTGATCCACTGTAACACAGAAAAGCAAAGAAACATTACTGAAACAAATCTCCTACTTAAATTTTCCCACATTCAAAATCCTTCTCTATTCTGCACAGAAGAACACAATGTTTGTATACATGTTTTAAGTATCTCATTTGACAGACAGATGTCATCACAGTCTGAAGTGAACTCTGGTAACTTTAACTGCAGGTTAAAGGTTCAAAATATGCTGTCAATCTGGAAATGAGGCATTCTTAAACTTTTAAGTGGTCTTCAGAGCTTACAGATACAAGAAACTCAATATTAAAATAATGTATTTGCTGGCAATGTCTGGTCCATCAGTCCCCGACATCTAGTACAGTACTAAAGCACTGTGCATTAGAGAAACCTTGAATCTCAGTTTTAAAGGGCTTAAGACTATTAACCCCTCCCCAACCTTGTTGGCTAGTGGGCCCATTCCCAGCAAAGATTTTCATCTAAGGAAATCCTACCACCCAATACTTAGAACAGTTTTTAAAACTAGCCTGGCTAATATCACTGCAGCTCTTCAGGCCATAAGCCTGGAAGTGGCTCTCATGCATGTGTTTCTTAAAGTCACTCTACTAGATATGCGAGCTAATTCAAGTTTTTCTAAGGTAATATTTTTTCATATGAACAGTGAACTTTTAGAAATCCAAAACTTTCAGATTCTTAGATTCAGATTTTTTGAAAGTATGAGAACAAAATAAAGTGCTGCTTTTTAGCCCTGCTTCCCCACCCATTACTCCCCACTTACACAAGCTTTTAAAGTAGTAAAATGGAAGAGAGAAAAGGAAAAATTATGAGTAAATGAAAGTGTTTCTCCTCAAAACCTGGGAATTCAAAAGGATGCTGCAATTTTTTGTGATTATACCCCAACCTGCTCACCCATTCCGCAATGAGTTCTGGCATGATACAATAATATATTAATATCAGTGACTCACGATTTTTTGTTTTGAAAAAGTTTTAGCAACTTAACATTTTTTTTATTGCGTGCATCTAGCAAAATAGGTTTCTTTGTGATCCACACCAAATACTCAAAGGCACTACACACACATTATTTTCGTCATTACATGATCAAATACTGAAGGCAACAAAGTTTCCTTAAATTATAACGAATGCAAGGGTAATTCAAGTGAATAAGTGAACACATCTTTAAGTGAACGCATGAGTAGGTTTTGTTTTTAATTTAAGAAATTAATAAAGTGCATTTTCACCACCACCTTTCAGAAAATCTGGGAGGAACTATTTCATATTTGCAGAAATGAGATCCATATCTAAAATTTGAAAAGATTAGCAGAGACTGGAAACGTATGTAGCAGAACATGTGAAGGACTCTCATAAATGCCTGTGCGCATCTCGTGCATGATATAAATTATCTGAGAAAATATTTGCACAATGCAACACATCTAATCTACACTTGAAATTAAATGTACAAAACATAACTGCTTCAAAATTAAAAGCCACACATTTTCCAAATGTACTCCCTGTAATTTTCTTAACTTAACTTTTTAGTAACTACCACAAAACCAATATATGAATTAAGTATAACTGAACCTGTACAGTATGAGTCTTCATAAATTTAGCATAAATAATTCAATAACATAAAGCAGTTGTTTTTAAAAGTAAAGTACTGTTTATTATAGGAGTGTCAAACATAATGCCTGCAGGGGATTCAACCCACGGGTCTCGGACTAACCCCGTGCTCCACATGTGGAGCCGGGCTGGCATGTGAGCCATGCCTGATGGAGTCATACCACAGCCAGCACACAGGGCCTGTTTGGCAGAGTGCTGCATGCAGCATTCCCCCCATGCCAGCTCCCTGTGCTACATGCAGTACACAGGCTGGCCAGCTTCACATGCGGTGTGCAGTACACGCCAACCCCACTCTGCATACAGCATGGGGGGTTGGCACAGGGTACACACTGCACATGGCACCCTGCCACACCAGCCCTGCATGGATGGTTTGGAGCCCCATCTGGACCTGCCCCAGAACTAGCACACAGGGCAGGTCTGACAGGGCACCCATGCCCTGTACGACCCCTCTGTGTTGGGTACACCTGGACTGGTCTTATGCACTGGCTTCAGTGAGTGCTTCCAATCCATCCTATCAACCAGCCAAAAGATCCTTGGTTTGGGCCCCATTTGATACCCCTAGCGTAATGTATTCTCACAGTGGTCACAACTCAAAAACAGAACATCAGCATGCCTGAACCCATTTGGGGTCAGCTGGTACACAGGGTAACATGCTGCAGGATCCAGGGAAAACTGCAGGATTCTCAGCCAAGAAAGGATCAACCAAGAGACCTGTAACTTGGAAGGACTGGACTCAAACGCCTAAGATAGGAAACAAAGATGCAAACAGCCCCAAATCATGACAATGATATCACATTAATCTTTTAAAAAATGGCATTTGCCCAACAAGTTAGCAAAAACTAACAGTTGCAACAGGGAGCCAGAGATGAAAGCCAGCCAGGGCCAGGGGGCCTAGTGCCCAAGGTGGCAAAACAGGGTGCTGGAGCCCAGAAACCAGGTCTGGTGCAGCGGGCCTAGACTAAAATGCTCAGCTAGATGGGCAGAGGCTGGGAAGGCTGAAGCCCCAACATGGGTGAAGAGGCCTAACGAGACCCAATGAGGGTGACTGACCAATAACATCTGGAAGGCATGAACATGGCTATGGCGGGTGGCTGGAAGTCACAAATAACCCTTAAGGTGATAAGTGCCCTGGGAGTGTGGGAGGACCAAGTGGGCCTACTTAGCATGTGAGGGGCAGGACTGGCACCAGCAGAGTCCAAGAGGGACCTGTTGGCCAAAAGACAGACAAGGGCTTTATCTGGGACCCAAGGGCAAACTCTTTTCATCAATTAACTCATTACATCAAGGCATGGCAGGAGAGGGAAAAGGAAGAGGATCCAGGGAGCCGGATCAGATCAGGAGTCACAAGGACAGCAAAGGGCATCATGGCTGTCCCTGGGGCTCAAACGTGCTACATAGTGCAGGCAAATTCTTAAGACTGACTGTTGAAGTAACTTAAGCAACAGCTAAATGGTATATTTTCTGTTGCATGAAAACAATCTTGCAAAAATCCTCTAAAACCTTACACAAAGCAAGCTAAATTGCTCGCTGCCATGCCTTCACAACTTTTCTGCGCACCTACTCTACTAGAATGGAACAGCACAGTTAAGCAGCTTTCTAATTACTGGCCCAGATACAAGCTGAAATGAAGAACTAACTGCCAATGCTCAATATAGATAAGAACAAAACTGGCAGGAAGCCCCCTTCCTGTCTGAGGAAGTAGCAGTAATAATATCGGTTCCTTTTATTAGAGAATCCCTACAATGTTTATCAGTCACATTTGACCAAGCTGCTCCGATACCTTGACAGCGCTGGCCAAGGGCACATATTTTTCATCTGCATCTGCCTAAAAGCTGCAATCCTTTCTCCTATTATACCCTAAACACAGAGTATCCATTGTCCATGTCAGAAATGCATATGAGAATCTAATCGACCAACTAGGACTTCATGCATAATTTTTCAATTTGGCTACACTAAAGCTAGCTTTGAGCATCAAGAACAATAAAAAGTCCTTTTTCAGATATGTGGGGAGCCAGAGGAAAAGCAGGGGCAACAGGTACTTTGCGTCAGTCTTTCATCAGTCCCATGGGACGCCCATGCCCGCTACAGGGCCGGGAAGTATGGGTGAGGGTGATCCCCTGCCCTCCATTAATGCTGACTTTGTGAAGGAACATCTTGAGAAGCTGGATACCTTCAAGTCAGCCGGCCCTGACAATCTTCACCCCAGGGTACTCAAGGAGCTGGCGAGCATCATAGCCCAGCCTCTAGCACGGATCTTTGAAAACTCTTGGAGATCTGGTGTAGTGCCCGAAGACTGGAAGAAGGCCAATGTGGTGCCTATCTTCAAGAAAGGGAGGAAAGTGGATCCAGCTAACTATAGGCCCATCAGCCTGACTTCTATCCCGGGGAAGATCTTAGAAAAGTTTATTAAAGAGGCCATCCTTAATGGACTGGCCAACGCCAACATCTTAAGGGATAGCCAGCATGGGTTTGTTGCGGGTAGGTCTTGCTTGACCAATCTCATTTCCTTCTACGACCAGGTGACCTATCACCTGGACAAGGGAGAAGAGATTGATGTCATATATCTTGACTTCAAAAAAGCCTTCGATCTGGTGTCCCATGATCGCCTCTGGGAGAAACTGGCCAATTGTCGCCTTGGGTCCTCCACGATCCACTGGCTGGAAAATTGGCTCCGGGGTCGGACCCAGAGGGTAGTAATCGATGGAAGTCACTCATCGTGGTGTCCTGTGACCAGTGGGGTCCCCCAAGGCTCTGTCCTTGGACCCATACTGTTCAACATCTTCATTAATGATGTGGACACTGGAGTCAGAAGCGATCAGAACTGGCCAAGTTCGCCGATGACACCAACCTCTGGGGCAAAGCATCCACACCAGAAGACAGGCAGGTTATCCAGGCTGACCTGGACAGGCTCAGCAAGTGGGCGGACGAGAATCTGATGGTGTTCAACGCCGATAAATGCAAGGTTCTCCACCTTGGGAAAAAAAACCCGCAGCATCCTTATAGGCTCGGCAGTGCTATGTTGGCTAGCACTATGGAAGAAAGAGACTTGGGGGTCATCATTGACCACAAGATGAACATGAGCCTGCAATGCGATGCGGCGGCTAGTAAAGCGACCAAAACGCTGGCTTGCATCCATAGATGCTTCTCAAGCAAATCCCGGGACGTCATTCTCCCCCTGTACTCGGCCTTAGTGAGGCCGCAGCTGGAGTACTGTGTCCAGTTTTGGGCTCCACAATTCAAAAAGGATGTGGAGAAGCTTGAGAGAGTCCAGAGAAGAGCCACGCGCATGATCAGAGGTCAGGGAAACAGACCCTATGATGACAGGCTGAGAGCCGTGGGGCTCTTTAGCCTGAAAAAGCACAGGCTCAGGGGTGATCTGATGGCCACCTACAAATTTATCAGGGGTGACCACCAGCATCTGGGGGAACGTTTGTTCACCAGAGCGCCCCAAGGGATGACGAGGTCGAATGGTCACAAACTACTTCAAGATCGTTTCAGGCTGGACATAAGGAAGAATTTCTTTACTGTCCGAGCCCCCAAGGTCTGGAACAGCCTGCCACCGAAGGTGGTTCAAGCGCCTTCATTGAACACCTTCAAGATGAAACTGGATGCTTATCTTGCTGGGATCCTATGACCCCAGCTGACTTCCTGCCCTTTGGGCGGGGGGCTGGACTTGATGATCTTCCGAGGTCCCTTCCAGCCCTGATGTCTATGAAATCTATGAAAAGGGAGGAAGGGGAAGTTAAGTTCAGACTCAACCAAATGAAAACGTTTCAGTTTTCTCGCTGAAACAAAAAAACCTGAAAACATTTCATTTTGAGTATAAAAGATATACATTTCACTGCCCCCAATATATTCTGACTCGGTCTGATTACATTTCAGACAACTTGGACATAGACAAAGCAGTGAAACAACAGGCCTACACTAGGCATCATTCAAAAAACAAACAAACAACGAGGCAGCAACTCCTGTGACCTTTTCCCCACACAGTAGCCCAATGACTATTCCATTTGAACCCATATCTGAATAGGGAGACTGCCTTAACTACCATACTCTAGGGTATTTCTGTAGCAGTCTATGCTCAATGACTCCATTTGAAGAAAAATCCAGATTACAAAAAAAATAAAACAAAAACAAGCTTACATTTCACAGATCCAAGGAGAGCAAAATAACTTCACAGCCTGGCGGTTAATATACTCATCTGGTAGTTAGTACACTCACTTGGATACTAGTCACTTCTGCAATGATTATTACAGTATTTTAAGTGGAGCAACTGAGTGTACAGAACTTCCATGATAGGTGAGGCATGCATTCAAACTCTCTCAGGTCCAGCAGGGAAGTGAACCTAAGCTTCTACATTATGGGCCATTATGGCCTTAACATCTGAGCTCTAAAATGGAGAGGAACCCACTATATCACCACCACTGTCACCTCCTCTTCCACTCCCATTGTGTAGCGTGAGAAAAAACAAATTATTTTAAGCTGAAACTATTCAGCAAGTATCAGTGGAATGGATATATAGTTTCAGATCAACTGAAATTGCATTTTTGGTAAATAATCTATTTCCTAGAAAAGTTCACTCAACTCTACTAATGACTAATATAGAAGTGCCAGGAAATGGTCTCCCTGTAATGGTTTAATCACTCCTCCTATGTATACTCAGGATACCTTTTTATTTTTTTAAAACACAAAAAAAAGAGTTAACTGGCTATCTACAAGTGTACCATACTTTGGATTTCCACTCACCGTCCTGCTGCTTTACAAGTCCTTGCTGGATGTATCGAATGTAGGTAAAGAAGTTGCACACAGAAGTGATCTAAGACAATGTAAAAAACACACAACTTGGTTAATCTCCATATCTGTATGGAATACAACATGAACTCAAAATGAAGTTAAAGTTACTTACTCTGTATCGGCAAAAAGGAGAAATGTAGTAATAGCTGCTTGAATCACCTAACTTGATTCTATGTTTGCATGACTTACTTTGTCCACTGAGAGCACATTTCCTGTAAAATATAAAATTTGTTTATTTTAAATGGCATTTCTGAAGCTCAGTTGCTTGCAAGTTAAAACATAGATTTTATTTTTCTTTAAAGCAACTCAAATTGCTCTGCTATGGCTAACTCCCCCTGAACTGCTTTGTTGTTCACCATTACTATTCTATGTTGTCAACTACTCTAACTTTACATAGAGTATTCTGTTTTTACATTGTGCCCCATTATATTTTATTGATTTTTAAATCTTCTTTTCAGGCCTATCTAGTAGCAGCTCTAGCATATGCAGTCAATAAAATCTTGATCATATGCCCTTGTATTCAAAAGGTTTCAAGTTGGTTGACTATAGCCTTGAAACAGAGGAAGCTAGGGATCTGTCCAGTGGAGTTCCTGCTCTGCCAAACATGCTATAACTTCTAGCAATCAATATTTAAGAAGTAGTTTGAGCATACTGCTGCTGCATTTTATGTTGCATTTAGTTATACATAACATATTCAGGTCTCAATAGTTAGTTGTGTTCATTTGAAGTCAGGCTTGCATTGATGAAGAACAACAGAATCCCTCTGGCTGCCACCTACAGCCCCCAGCTTAAACACCCTGGACACATCACTAACGGCCTCCTACCCCTCCAGGAAAATAAACATCTCAAGGTACCCATAAGGGTCAAGTCTGTCCTGCCCTACAGGCATCCCCATAAATTCAAATGGTTTCTCTCAAGCAACAGACTACCTAATTCCTATTCTCAAGGCACCAGGCCTCGCAACAGAATCAAATGCAAGCTGTGTCGCCTCCTCAATGCAGACCAACATACAAAGGTCTTTCACCTGCAGCTCTACAACATTATATACGCCACTGCCTGCTTATAATGCCCCTCTGCTGTCTACACTGGACAGACGGAGCAATCCCTACATGAAAGAACGAGAGGACACTGATCTGCCACCATTGCAAAAGCACACAAGAACACGTGGCAGAACACTTTAACCTTCCTGGACATTTCATTGCTGACCTAAGAGCAACTGTTCATAAGCAACAGAACTTTAAAGCAGACTTAAATGTGAAATGGGGAGAAGTCATCCAGATGGGATTAAGCACAGTCTGAACAGGGACTATGGATTCTTATCCCATAACCTGGATTAGTTCTGGCAACCACTTTGTCCCTACAGGTTTATAACTTGTTTGCCTCTCCTAGCACTGCCCCCATCCCCATCCTTTTCTCTTATATTCTTTTATATACTCTTTGATAGGCTGTTTTGTGCATGTCTTTTCACAGCATCTCATTAAGTGAGCCTGAGGTTACAAGAGCTTATGAGTCACTGATTTAGTTAGTCCATAAAGTGCATCTCTATCCTGCCTTCAGTTTACATTGTTATACTACTCATTTGTCTGAAACTTGTGCAGGATGCATTTTACAAAGTTCAAAATTGCTTTTATGTTTCAGTTTATATTGTACTTTGCATTCACAGTATTATAAAGAATCTTTGACAGAGGAATTGAAATGATAGCCTGACAGCCTTAGTCCAATTTCCCCATCTCTTTTTTGAGAGAGTATGAGAGGACTGCAGACATAACCGACTCATTTTTGGAGAAGGACCATACTAGCCCCTGGTAGCTAGTCTAAAAGAATCTAAAACTGTTGTCCACTACATTCCTTAACAAGAGAAGCAGTGTCTAAAACTTATGAGAACTCTGCTTCCTCTTGTGGGAAAACTACTTCTAAAATAAAACCAAATAGCAACTAAAACAATGTTGGAGGATCTTCTAAAGTATCCACCTTACAGTAATTAGGGATCTGTCTGACAAAATTAGGTTCTGACAACATGCCGAGTGGACCTCAGAAGTTTTTTTGTTCTTTTCTCTTAAATTCTACGTTCCTCAAAGTTACGGAAGCAAAAACCACACACTTTTCAAATATGAAATAACCAAGGTGACCTCAATTTTGACAACGTTTTTGAGGAGAGAAAGATACAACTTCAACAGAAGTACATTTTCTTCTATTTCTTCTGGTTATAAACAACTACGTTTTTATCACTAAAAATAAGTTAAATAGCCACAAATGCTTCAGAACCAAAAGTAAACCATGATGACATGTATCCCCTGGATGGAAACAGAGGATGTTACACCACTACCGCCAAGGGCTAATGAATCAAGTTGCAGGGCAAATGAAAAGCAGTTCATTAACTGATTTAAAAGCTATCAAAACATCAGAGTCAAGACTACAATATATAATACATTCAGTGAAATATAGGACCTAAACAGGACATTCATCCATGTCATATAAAATGCTTCCTGATGTTCTTTAAAATTAACGTTACCGTTTCACATCTAAGGCAAAGATAATACCCTGAAAACAGCGGTCACAATATTCCGGTACCTATCTGGCTGAATACAATAGATAGGGTATTAATTCTCCAGAAGAGCTATATACATGCCAACTGAACATAAAGTACCACTTAAAAAGAAAAAAAAAAATCCATGTTCCCCTTCCCTATATTAATTTATGGATCAGACCTTTCACCTCAGGTATCACCTGTGGATTAGATGGAATTAAGTGTTTAAACTTGCATTGCTTTGTGGTGCTGTATGGCTTGACTGTTATTACTAAAAGACAGAGCTGAGCAGAAAATGGAATTTCCTACTTGTCTGCATTCTGAATCAAAACAAAAAGTTGAAATTCTGAAATTTACCATAGAAGGAAAATTCCAAAACCTTCCTTTCATAAGGTAAAAACATTGTGTAAATTATATAGAAACAAAATATAATTACAATTAAAATAAAAATCTTAATAGCATTACACATTTTGTTGTATACCTACAGTATGGGAGGCAGGAGGGTAAAACAGTGTAGGTGCATTTGCCATAACAGGGAAGGAGGGCAGGGACTTAGAACAGATGCATGGAAATTCTTGGCATACAAATGCTGTTGAGTAGAAGCTGTAGGATACCATCTGCAACCAGGAGCCAGCTTGGCTTCCCCATAGGATTCAAGTAATTATCCCCACAAGCAACTAAGAGAACTACAGCATCATGTGTCCCACACTACTTGGCCATGCAACACTGCTGATATTCCAGTGCCATTTAACCTGGCTGGTGGAACCCTATGATATACTAACTTCCTTGCGAGTCTAGCTTTGGTGGACAGGGTACTTCCCTCAAGTACAAATCTGTTTAAGTTAAAGAACATACAAAAACCTGAATGATCTTGGGGATTTTGCAGGGTTCTAAACAATTAGTTTGTAAAACTTTGCCCATCAGTTTAAACAGCTTTCTTCAAGGAAAAGATTAAGAATCAAACAGAATATATTTGTTTCCCTTACTTCGAAAAAAATTACACCTCAATGAAACAAAATGCAGAAGTCCTACATCAAATTTGGGAAAGGCAGAACATTTGTATTTAAAAATACAAAGTTAAGTCGAGATGGTTGTAAAAGTTTCATTCAGCTAATGCAGCTCTATCAACAACCAAAATACTATGAGAGAACATATTCATTTTGACAAACTTTCTATGGGAAAGTGTTGAAACTTGACTTTTTCGGCAAGTAAGCTTTCTATAGATCAGCTCGGTATTGCCTCTGGACTTCTACTGCTAACAGCCCCCAGTGACTTAAGCATTTGTCACTCCAACTACTGCAAACTCAGCTCTCCAGATTCCCCTATATTTCTTTGTTTACTCCTAATCCTGGCAATTCTATCCAGAATGCAGCTGCTAAAATAATCTTCCTCTTCTGCCATTCAAATTGCATACCATTCTGCTCTGACTCTCTCTTCTTGCGTCAGCTTTAAATTCATCCTCATGTCAACTCATCCCTAAAATCACTGCCAGTCTATCAAGCATTTGCTCTGTATACGTTTCTTCCCAGCTCATTGACCTGCTTTTTTTTTTTTTTTGGTCTCCCATAATTTTATGTCTGTTTTCAGACTACGTTCGATGCTTCAGACCTCTAAGCATTATGCACATACCCTGTCCTCCTCCATACATACTTCTTTCAATGAAGCTTTCTGGAAAGTCTTCCCATACAAGGTGTCCACAGCCTCACATTCCTACAATCAATTCATCCCACATAATACACTTACCTGGGTTTGATCAAATACCTTGGAGGACAGAGACTTTATAAGGATTATTTTAAGTAGTTTGTTTGCCTTAGTATATAATTTTTTTTAAAAAAAATGAAGCTTTGCATTAAAATGACTATGTTATTTTAATGATGTTATTATTTATAATCACATCATAAATGGATCCATCTTTTCACTCCAAAAGATTACCTCATTTCTCTTGTGGGTGCTCTCAGAAGTGTTAGTCCATTTTGTAAGTATGATATTTGGCACTCATTTAGCTTCTCCTTACCAAAGCTCAGGTGATAGAATCCTAATACGCCTAATATTTAACAGTTTAAGGGCATTTCTACACGTTTGTGCCACAGCGTCAGGCACTTTTAAAAGCATCCAGCACTGAGGCACATAGTTCCATAATTTCATACTTGGTAGGGTCAGAAGGGACCTGAGAAGATCATCAAGTCCGACCCCCTGCCATGGCAGGAAAGAGTACTGGGGTCAAATGACCCCGACCAGGTGTTCATCCAGCCTCCTTTTAAAAACCCCCAGGGTAGGAGCCAGCACCACTTCTCTTGGAAGTTGGTTCCAGATCCTAGCTGCCCTGACGGTGAAGTAGTGCCTCCTGATATCTAGCCTGAATCTACCCTCTGCCAGCTTGTGACCGTTATTTCTTGTTACTCCTGGGAGTGCTCAGGGGAACAGGGACTCTCCCAATGCCTGCTGGTCCCTCCTGACTAGTTTGTAAACGGCCACTAGATCCCCCCCTCAGCCTTCTCTTGTGGAGGCTGAACAGGTTTAGGTCCATTAGCCTCTCCTCGTAGGGCCTGCCCTGCTGACCCCTGATCATGCAGTGGCCCTCCTCTGGACCCTCTCCATGCTGTTCACATCCCTCCTGAAGTGTGGCACCCATAACTGGACGTAGTACTCCAACTGCAGCCTAACCAGTGTCGCACAGAGGGGAAGGATCACCTCCTTGGACCTGCTTGAGATGCATCTATGGATGCATGACAAGGTATGGTTGGCCTTCCTGATCACATCCCCACACTGCCAGCCCATGTTCATATTGGCCTCAATAATGACTCCAAGATCCTTCTCTGCCTCTGCACTGACAAAAAAGGAGTTCCCCAGCATGTAGGTCTGCTGCTGGTTCTTCCTCCCCAGGTGCAGTATCCTGCACTTGTCAGTGTTGAAACCCATCCTGTTCTCTTCCGCCCACCCCTGTAGCCTGTCCAGATCCGATTGCAACCTATTCCTTCCTTCTAGCGTGCCCACTTCTCCCCACATCTTAGAGTCATCTGCAAATTTGAACAGGGTGCTTTTTACCCCCTCATCCAAGTCACTGATGAAGATGTTGAACAGTGCGGGCCTGAGGACCAAGCCCTGCGAAACCCCACTGTCCACATCCCTCCAGGTCGAAAATGACCCATCCACCACTCTCTGGGTGCGGTCCTCCAGCTAGTTAGTGACCCATCTGACTGTGTAGGCATCAACACCACAGTCTCCTAGTTTTTTAATGAGAATGGGGTGAGAGACAGTGTTAAAGGCCTTCCTAAAGTCCAGAAAGACTATATCCACCGCAACACCTGCATCCAGGGATTTGGTGACCTGGTCATAGAAGGCCACCAGGTTGGTCTGACAGGACCTGCCTCTAATAAACCCATGCTGGTTGCCCCTAAGCATAATCTCCCCTGCTGGCCCCTCGCAGACATGCGCTATGATAATTCTCTCATAAAGCTTCTGCCAGAGCACCATGAGTGCTCGGAGAGCCATGCCAGAGGTTCCACAATAACCTCTGCTAGTTCCCTCAGCACTCTGGGGTGGAGATCATCAGGACCTGCTGATTTAAATACATCCAGTCCCTCCAGAAATTCCCTGACTAGGTCCTCACTGACCCTAGGCCTGGGTGTGCCTCCCACGGGGCCTACGGGGTCCCAGTGGGGGGGATGACCAGGTCCCTACTCAGAAAAACGGAGGGAAAGAAATTGTTAAATAGGTTAGCTTTGCTAATTGGTGCGACGACCAGATTTCCTAGCGTGTCCTGCAGAGGCCCCACATTACCCAGTATCTTCTTTTTACCCCCTATATATTTAAAAAAGGACTTCTTGTTGTCCTTGATCTGGGTAGCTAGTCCCAGTTCCGTCTCTGCCTTGGCCTTCCTGACCGCCCCCCTACAGTCCCGAGCAACAGAGGTATAGTCCTCTCTGGTGATGGCCCCTCCCTTCTAATGGGTGTATGCCTCCTTTTTAGCTTGGAGACATTTCCAGATGCTTTTGGTGAGCCATGGGGGCCTTTGCACCCTCTTGCCCCCTTGATCTGTGTATATGTATATTTGTATAAATGGTGAAATGCGCATCAGCACTGAGAAAATGATGGTGGCGTGCTTTTGAGCTAACACACATTGAAGGTGTTTTAGTTCAAAAGCACACCACCACCATTTTCTCAGGGGTGATGCGCATTTCACCATTTATACAAATACATGCAATGCAGCACCAGGTGCATCAGCTCATGTGCAGAGCAGACTCAATTAACCGAGTCTGCTTCCATGTGCTGGATCTCCTGTGTCAGAGCAGACAAATGTATGTGTATAAATGCCCTAAGACATGCATTTTATCCACGTCATGACAGTGTTATAAGCTGATAAATCTAACCAAGAATCATCCACTTTCTAAAAAGAAGACAAACATATCTTAGCTCAACCTACTTTGGTCCCCCACATTCAACTGCAGAAGCCTTCACAAATCGAACAGGTTGCAAGCCAACTGGTTCAATGCTCAGGGTGTTATTTTCCACAGCCTCCAGAACAGCTGAAGCTAGCTGCAAAGGGGAAAAAAAACAACGAAACTCAGTTAGAAGTGGTTTGGCATTATTTGCTGGCTTCAGGCAAGAAGGGGTTTATAGCTACATAAATGCTACTTAAACAGAACTAAGTTATAAACATTATGCAACATTCAAATTCTCAGATCGGTAACTAGAAAACTGTAGGAGGGTTAAGGAATTTACCCTATATGCCAAAGACAGTAAAACCAAAAGATCTGGTTCTCACACTCTTGCCCAAACAACCCTGCCCTCCAAGTTGCGGAAAAAAATGCACTTAAAAGAACAAACAACACAGTCTAGTAGTGCAGGGGCAGCCAACTTGTGCCACAGGTGCCACAAGTGGCATAGGCAGCCTGCGTGTGTGGCCTGTGGTAGACTGGAGAGGAACAGGCAGCACAGTGGCAGATCGGGCACAAAGCAGAAACCACAGCATCAGATTAGGCAGTGAGCACAAAGCTGAGCAGCAGATCAGGTAAGGGAAAAGGCTTGGCTGGGCTGATTTGGGGCACATCTGTCAAAAACACTGGCCCTCACTGGTCTGGTGTGTTCTCTTTCTAAGCATCCGTTATTAGCAGAAATACTCTGTACGAGCTGTGACTGAAAATATATTTAAGAGTACTGATTTTACAGAGGTAGCTCAAAGCAGAATACCTTTGTTTGCCTTTCTCCAAAAACAAAAAAGGTACATACAAAGTATCATATAAAATCATGTATATAATGCAGCAACTATTCAAATTACCATATTTACTCAAATACAAGACAAAGTTTTTTTCTCCAATCAGCATTGTCTATTTTTTCACTAAATAAACAGTCTTATCATTAAACTGCTGCCAAAAGCAGAATGCGCTCAGTAATGGAAGCCAACTATGAAGCTGATTAAATGTAGCCAACACTGAGCATGACTATAAAACATGGCCCATGTCAGGCGAACATATGGATGGGGATGTTTGTTTTAACTAAATTTTATTAAAAACCACACTTATCTCCCTACATTTACAAACCTACACATATTGAGCATCCTTGTTTTACCAAGACTTCATACCACAAAAATTACATATCAAAAACATACTCTATCTACATCTCTATAGATATCTATAACGCTACATCTCGAGATAGAGGTATTAAACCCTTAAACAACATACCATCAATCTCCCACAAAAAAAAACAAATGCTTACAGAACTCATTTTCTTCATACAGAACCCCATGAAAAACGATTACCTCACTAACCACCTGAAACTCTCTGCCCCTTCTTCTGTTGGTTCAGTGAAACAAGTGTGCCCAGTCCTTTTCCTCTATTTCTTTGCTGCTTCTTCTCCAATCTATTCCTTGTCCTGATCGATGTAGTATTTCATGCAGTCCCAGCTTGAGGCACTCTTTCAGTGAAAATGATCTCCTTAAAACCCTGAGGTGTCTTACTTTCCATAAACTAGTTTTAAAACATGCTAATAAAGGTCTTAACTTTGTAAGTCCTTACTAATGCTTCCTCCAATTCCTTTGGTATAAGTCTGCACAGTACCAGCTTCTGCACTAAGAACAGGTTTATTTTGGTGACAACCAGAAAGCAGTGGACCCTTTCCCACACCCCCATGTATACAATCCCACAACACGTCCCATCATTTCTTCTTCCCTGTACCTCTCCTATGGGCATGCTGATGTGCTCGTCACGCCACATCTGTGTTGCACCTCTCTCAGTGTCAAGATATTTCTCACAAGCATCCACACTAGGTCAGCATGGGTCTGTTTTAGTTGTTTACCCACCACCACTCCCCACATATTCTTCAATTGTCCTTCTGTGAAGTTTCCTACCAGCACCATCCTGTCTCTCTCCCTTACCACTTTCATCAATTTCTTATGATCCCTCAGGACCTCCAGCACTACCTTCCCTATTTTATACCTCTATATAAAACCTTCCATCTGATGCAATGAATAGGCGGTTGCCACTCCCATGGACTCTTTTAAAGAGGTCTGATATATTCCCCATTTCCTCAA
Source organism: Alligator sinensis (assembly GCF_000455745.1). Lineage (NCBI taxonomy): Eukaryota > Metazoa > Chordata > Crocodylia > Alligatoridae > Alligator > Alligator sinensis. The sequence continues at coordinate 802,189 of NW_005842215.1, forward strand.
AATTGCAGCTATGTGTAACTGTATGATACACACTACTTTCCACTCTGTTATCACCTTGCATACCGCACTTACATAATTTGCATAGACAAACAATCCCAAGTCCAGCAGCCTCCATCCCTCTTACTGTGTACGGTTCAGATCTAGCCAACCTCTCTCTTTTGGCATTCCAGAAGAACACACATTTCCCTCTGTACTTTCACTATCTGCTGCTACTTTGGTGGGAATACAATTCCTGTATATAGACTAATTGGCAGCAGCACAGCTTGAACTGCCACCACTTTTCCGGCAAAGGGCAGTATCCTTCCGGACCATAACTAAAGTATTTGCCGTATCTTTGCTGTCACCTTTTCCTATGCCGTATTACCTTTCCCCTTAGCATCCATCTGGATCCCTAGCACTCTGATTTCTCTCTCTCTTATTTGAAGGCCCAGCTTCGTCAAGTTTCTCCAGTTCTACACTCCCATTATGTGCTTTTTGATCTATTTAGTTTAGCCCCACATTGCTTCTCCATATTCTAATGTATGCTTTACTACCCTTTCCATCAAAATGATCTCTCTACATTTATATCATCGTGTATAATACAAATCTCATCTCTCGCCCTCCCACTATCTTTACACCACTTACAACCTTGTCTTTTCTTATTCTTTGTGCTAATGGTTCCATGCCGCACACATACTGTAGTGGTGGTAAGGGGTGCCCTTGTCTCACCTCTATATGGATTTTAAAGGCACCACTTAGATGCCCATTAATTTGAACTTGACACTCTGCTTCTCTATACAATAACCTTATCCAACGTATAAAATTTTCCAAGAACCCTGTTTTTCCTACCCTACCCACATAATCATGATCTACTTGTCAGATATTTTTTCTAAATCTAGGTTTGCTATAACTGTGTTTGTTTTCCTTTCTTGGATATGGGACAGTGATCTCTGATCATTCTGATCCCTTCAGAGATCCATCTACCTGGTACTATGTATACTTGGTCTTCATGTATTGTTTTCTAGAGGTTTGTCCTCATCCTCTTGGCCACTAACTTACAGTCCATATTAAGGAGTGTAATCAGTCTCCAGTTTTTCAGGAGTTCCTTCTCCCCTTTCTTGAAGAGTAAGATCACAACACCTCGTGTAAAAACCCTTTCCTCCCTCTCGTGCTTCTGCTATTTCCTTGAAAACTTCTATTATATCCCTCCATAGCCATGCCCAAAACTTTTTGTAAAGTTCCTTAGGTAGTCCATCTACTCCTGGTTATTTCCCTCTTTTAAAGATTTTGAAACACTCCTCCACCTCCTCTGCTTTCCCTTCAATCTCTTCCAGCAAATCCTTCATCTTCTTCCTGTCTATTTCCTTCTATTGATATAGCTCTTCATTAAATCTTCTCATTGCCTCCAACACCTCCCCTGCTTTTCCACCTGGGTACCACCATCTTCCCTCACTGCTTTTAGCTCTCTTTTCACTGACTTAATTCTAGCGGAAAAGTATTGAGAAAATTCTTTGTTTTCTCCCACCTATGGTGCTTATGCTAAAAACATTCTCTCTCCCATCTTACTTTTACACCAGCTATCTCTTGCCTCGTTTCTTCTAGTTTTTCTTTTATCTTCCTTCTGCAGCTTCCTTTAGCAGCTCCTGCATCTTTCTTTGCACCTCTCTCATCTCTTTCGTTCTTTTCCCCACAGTTATTTGGCCATCCTCCCTGAAGAATTTTCCCGTCTTCTTCACCATCATCCACCATTTCCTGATACTCTTAAAATTTTCTTCAGTGTTCTCCACCCCCCATATCGCCTTGTGTACACTTGACACATCTCATCTTGCAATAGTTGCACATTTAACTAACGCTCTCCTTTCTCTTGCAGGGCTCTTACCAAGACTCAGTTCTGCCTTCAGCATCAGGTGATCACAAAATGTCACATTTACAGCTTCTTTCTTCCTTAACACTATTTCTTTTGATACAAACACAAAGTCTGTTCTTGACTGTTTCCTTCCACTGGAGTCAGTTCTAGTGAAAACGTTTCCACTTGCCCCCAGATCTCTTAGCGACTCTTCTTTTATTTGTTAACAATCTGGATGAACTGTCTCAAGTTCCACCTATTTCCCCTGTTTTGTCACCTGCTTCTATTATACAATTGAAGTCCTCCACTATCTGCAATCTCTCTCCAACCACAAACTGCTAGCTTCCTAAGCAGAGCCTTCCTCCTCTTCCACTCTGGTGGTGCATATATACATTGAAGATTTTTAATTCTGTTCCCCTGCCTGATAGTATCATTCACTGTAGACTTTGACTGATTAGGTCTTCCACCTGTTTTACTCTGAACTCTTAAAAAGTATTGCTACACCTGCCACTTCGTTCTCATTTGTCCCTGACCACCAAAACGGTCCCCACCTCCACCTATTCTCAAAGTGTTTATAATCCCTCTCTCCCAGTATACTACATTCTTGTAGGCAGATTATGTCTGCCCTTACTTGTTTCAACACTTGTTCAATCTGTTTCCATCTGTTTTCTGTTAAAAGACTCCCAATATTGATACTATTAACAGTGCCATTTTGCTTCTTGTAAGAAGAGTATGCCTGTTTCTTTAAGGTTCCTCGGTAATGCTGCTGGCCATGGTACGTTCTTCCCTCCCCCAAAATTCACTGCATTCTGAGTGCCTTTGCAAGCTGCCCAACTGCTTTCACATTAAGGAAAGCTTCCATTTCCCACCACTGCCTCTCCACTCCGAGCTGGAGCCCAGGGACATTAGCAGCAGGAAGCTGCTCTCCAACTCTCACCCTCCCTCTTTATCAAGTTTCTTTTTCCTTGTTTACAGCCCATGTCTTCTTCCTTTTCCCTGCCGGTCTGTCTGGCTCTCTTCCTTGCTCCATCAACACTTCTAGTGCCTGTGGGGTTTCTTCCTTCTTCCCTTCCCCTACCCCCATATCCGAGCCGTTACCTGTTCCCGCCTCCCTTTTTGTCTCCTGTTTCCTCCTGTGTTGCCTCAATTACAGAAATTCTGCTTCTCCTTTCTCCATTTCTCTCTCCTGCAGGGTCTCTTCCACCATTTCTCTCTCTGTCTCAGTCCCCTCTTCCTCACCGTCACCTTCCGATTCCAGCTGCTCCTTGGGGAGGCTACCTTTGTTTCCAAAGGCCGTCAGACACCTTCAGGAAAACTGCCCTGCCTCCCCCCTGCCCTCCAACAAGTAATGCATTTTAGGGACTCCTGGCTGCTCTGTTCCCCCTTCCCTTTTCCCCTGAAGCACAGTATGTGAGGCCACTGTGCAGACAGGTGCCCTTCCTTGCTGCTTGCTACACTGTTTGGGTTGCCCACGATATATTATAAAAATACAGGTGTACCCCCAGCTGGCTTACAGATAGGAGGTGCTTCCCCCAACCTGGGGCTCTACTTGTTTGCCTGTAACACTACTTGTGCCCTCCATAACCCCATCCAAATACCATATTTGTCCCTCACTTTTTCCACACTCATTACACTCTTTGAACATGCAATTCCAGCCACCTTTCTACGTCTTCTTCCACTAATAAATCCATATACATTTGTACTATAATCACTCGTTCCCTTGTCTTTTCTCCTGCCATAAACTGTATCCCTCTTAAATCCTCCTTCTTACATTCCTCTGCATATTTCTTCCAAAAATTTTCCATACTCATCTCCATTCCAGTAAGGGATTTGCCAAGACTTCTGTTTCGAAAAGCAATTAAGCTGGTTAGGTGCTCTGGCTGCACCTCCAGCATCTCAAACAGCACCTTTTCCAAAAAGTCGTATCTGTTTAATGCCGATCCCGTCTCCATTCTGTCACTAATACTGCCTTTACCTGCAGTCTCCAATCCTCCCTGCCATCTTTCATTGTGTTTTCTGCATCTTCCCGCTATGCCACTCCCAGTGGGCTGGCATTCCATTGTGATCCTACTGTCCTCCATCTCTCGTCTGAAATACTTTCTCCCGCTGCTCCCACTCAATCACCCGCTCTCCTCTGCTCTCATCTTCTGTCTGGCACTGTCACTTACATCGCCGCCTTTGCCACTGCTGCTGCCATTGTTGCCTCAACTGTTGCTCCTGCCATCACTGTCTTCCATACTCACTTCCCCACTTTTGCCAATTCTCTACCCATCTCCAGACCTTCATTTCCATTCAACTCTTTTTCCACCTTATCGCTACTTACCACCACTACCACTATTTTGAGTATTGGGTCTCTTTTCCTCCACTCGTTACACCCCAATGTTCTGTCAATCCCTTCCTCTGCCTTTCAGGCATTGATCAAGCTTTTAGTGATGGACCTACCACAAGGACAGCTTAATGCAACCCATCTGAATAAGATACATTGTACATCATCCCCCTCACTGTACACCATTCCCCTCAGCACCAACTCTCTCTCAAGTCATGGTGAGCCACTGTACCGAATACATTTCAACTTCCTTTTCATTCCCACAACTGAGCTGTGTCGTGCCTTTCTTCCCCATTTCTTCACCAGACTTAAATGTCTGGCAAACATCACCAAACAGGACCTCAAACAGTTCACCCCAAATCCCTCTGTCACCCCCTCTCTCAGCCTGCCATATAGGATTAGCATGGCTCCAATCTCCATGAGGTGGAGTGGGGCCATTTTGCCCTGCGATACATCTGCATATCATTTTTAGAGGATCCCAGGACTCATGACAAGAATACCTGGTTCCAGTTATGAGTGAGGAGGCTAATTAAACAGGGAGATCCGAGGGGGGGGGGGGCAGGCAAGGAGGGTCATTTCTAGAATACATATACATAATGGACAGTGCTGAGCTGTAGAAGCACCAAGTCTTGAAGCACTGTTGATTCCACTGGGGCCCAGTGAATGAACTATAAATGGTAAATCATAGATTCATAGATGCTAGGGTCGGAAGGGACCTCAATAGACCATAGAGTCCAACCCCCTGCATAGGCAGGAAAGAGGGCTGGGTTTCGATGACCCCAGCTAGATGCTTATCTAACCTCCTCTTGAAG
>NW_005842215.1:807487-808030 GCF_000455745.1 Alligator sinensis
CTCCAGGTTATCCACATCCCTCTTGAAGTGCGGTGCCCAAAACTGCACGCAGTATTCCAACTGCAGTCTGACCAGTGCCCGATAGAGGAGAAGTATCACATCCTTGGATCTGTTCGTCATGCATCTGCTGATGCACGATAAAGTTCCATTAGCTTTTCTGATGGCTTCGTCAGACTGCCAGCTCATGTTCATCTTGGAGTCCACTAGGACTCCAAGATCCCTTTCCACTTCCGTTCCACCAAGCAGGTCATCCCCAGGCAGTAGGTATGCTGGACATTTTTCCTCCCTAGGTGCAACACTTTGCACTTCTCCTTGTTGAATTGCATTCTGTTGTTTTCCGCCCATAAGTCCAACCTGTCCAGGTCTGCTTGTAGTTGTTCCCTGCCCCCCAGCATGTCCACTTCTCCCCACAGTTTTGTGTCATCCGCAAACTTGGACAGAGTACACTTCACTCCCTCGTCCAAGTTGCTGATGAAGATATTGAAGAGTATCGGTCCTAGGACCGAGCCCTGCGGGACCCCACTGCCCACACCCTTCCAGGTC
>NW_005842215.1:808254-811778 GCF_000455745.1 Alligator sinensis
TTTTTCCAGTCCTCCGGGACCTGGCCCGTGCGCCATGAGTGTTCAAATATTACCACCAGTGGCTGGGCAATGACGTCAGCCAGTGCCTTCAGTACCCTCGGATGGAGCTCATCCGGGCCTGCCGACTTAAAAGCATCCAGTTCCTCCAAGTGACTCTGCACCACCTCAGAGTCTACGCATGGCAGTCTGGTGCCTTGCTGCTGCCTCTCTACAATCCCAGTGAGACCCTTGTCCTGCCCCTCACTTAGGAACACTGAGGCAAAGAACTCGTTGAGGAGTTCAGCCTTGTCCCCCCTGTCCGTCACCAATTGCTTCTGCCCATTTAGTAGGGGTCCTATTCCACCCTGGCCTTCCTTTTACTCCCTATATATCTAAAGAACAATTTTTTGTTATCCTTTACTTGGGATGCCATCCTCAGCTCCATGGTAGCTTTGGCCCGTCTAACTGCCTCCCTACAAGTGCAAGCAGAGGAGGTATACTCCTCTTTCATGATCCTTTTGGCTATGGACTAATATGCATATGAAGTACCTCTGTTAATACTTGCAGCAGTTTCAAAAAAGGCAAAATGCACCAATTCCGCATAAAAATTGGTGGTTTTCAACCTTTTTTCATTTGCAGATGCCTACAAAATTTTGAATGTGGTTGCACTCCCCTTTGGGAATCTATCATGTGTATGGTGAACATTCTCTCTCTCTCTCTGTCACACACATACCCACACGTCCCCACCCATACCCATTCCATTTGTAAACTGATATCACTGGAAGAGTAGAGGGGCTGCAGCACTGCTGGGTTCTACATGAAGCAGTGCTGGCAAGATGAGGTGGGGCTGCCCCAGCTGCACTCTGCCTGCTCTTGGTGCTGGGGGGGTGCCTTTGGCTGTGTGTGTGGGGTGGGGGGAAAATGGAGCAACAGCAGGACCACCAGCAGCACTTCCCTTCTAGGCAGTGCTGTCATCTTTACAGCCACCTTTTGCAGACCCCCTAGACATGGTCTGTGGAAACTCAGGGGTCCATGGGTTGAAAACCACTGAACTAAGTCCATGTGTACTTACTGTAATTTGCCTAAGTGCAGATGATTACAAGTATGTTTATTTCAAAGTTAGCATTCTCCAATTTGCCCCTTGCTTCCACATGCTCAGGGACAGCATGGTCTGACAGTGGAGGGGGGGGGGGCTACCTGACCCCCCAGATTTATTTTCCCTGCTGCACTAGTGGGAAGGGGACAAATTCAAGGCAAACCTCTAGTGATTAGATGCTATACCTGAAAAATTGTATGCAAAATTTACAAATTTGTTATATGTAATCTGTTTATTGGGAGGGCCGTCTTCTGTTCAGAGTAATTTTATATTTGAGAATATTTTGGTAGAATATTCAAGCACATACATAACACAAATGAAGCTTAGTTACTATTTAGTTTATACTAACTCAATGTGTATGTTTATATTTAAAGGAAAATAAAAAGTTGGTCACTCCATGCATAGGTCCTAGAAACTGCATAATTTATGCATAGAGAAAAGCTAGAAGCTCCATTCTGCCCTTTTCCAGTAATACATTAACCTGCAGTAGTAAATATCAGCAGTGAAGTGGAAGTTATAAGAAAATGAGATGGCCAGGGAAAAAACAGGATGACCTAGGTTAAGTAAATCAGAGAAACAAATAGGAACTACTGTAGCATATAAAATATTGTGCTGAAAAGCTGTTGAATATGTTGTTCTACAAGGAATGTAATAAACCAATATACAAATAACTAAAACACTCTGTGCTCTAATGACCATTTGAAACAGGATACACAGATTACAGAAAAGCAGAAAACTAAAACAAAGGAGGAAAATACATCACTGGACCAGGAGAAATGTCATAATGTTTATCAAAAAAATGAAGCCATGAACGTAAAGAAATTGGTCTGCCCTCCCCCCTTATTTTAAGAATATCTAAGAACTGAGGCTGAATCTTCAAATGTACTTAGTAAATGATATATACAACTGACAGAGGGAGAAGCACAAAGGGGCTGAGGTCAGGGTCAATTCTGTTCTTTGTCCACTATAGTTTAAAACATGCCCAGGGTTACTCAGAACAAGTGTGTAAGAAATCATCCTGCTGACAGCATCTATAGCATGGCATGCCACAACCATGTCTCTTCCTGTCTGCAGCCTGAGTGGCACAGCTGAAAATAACTGTGTCCTTATTCTCACAGTCTGGTAGATCCAGACCTGTCTGTTTACACCTGCTTCCCTGGCTGATTTGAGATACAGAGAAGAAAAAGAGCCTCCTGAGGCATAGCTGTTGGGGCCTCTATAGTCACAAATATAAAAGGGTTGGCAAGAGATACTAGAATAACCATGTCCTTCCTAAAAGACACTTTGTAAGGTAAAGAGAACACTTGTTAATTCCCTCAATGCCAGCTTCCTGACAGCACTAAAATTTGAAGAATAGAACTAATTGAGGGGAAACCAAAACCGCTCTCTCACTTTAAAAGGGTCATGGCTGGTATAGCAATTAACTGACATTAGCTTCAAAGGAAAAGCTAGAGAAGAGAGGAGTCTATAAACATCTCGCCACTTCATCTGCAATAGTGATTTCCACAACCCACAATTAAATAAACAGATAAGTTTTTTATTGTAACGTTATGTGCAAGTTTCATTTTAGTGAGCCAAGTACTGAGAAAAAGTTGTGGAAACAGTTTCACAATAAATCTCTTCCATAAAAATGCATAATGCCAATGGCAACACTTCCGTTGAATAAATACATTACCTCACTTTTTGAGAAGGTTAGACATGGAAAGATATCTTCCCGATAGATTTTGTCTAAAAAAGGAGATGCCCTGTCCATAGTTGGTTCATCCTTCCAGGATCTGAATTCGTTATACAGAGATAAGTCTGCCTAATAAAACAAACCAAGAAAAATACTTTAAAAAAATAAAGTGAGTTATTAATTTCAGTAACAACACAGCACTTGCACTTCAAAATGAAAATTAACGCCACTGACATGCATTTTTCTTCTCTCATACCAACAAGCTGACCATGCTTTCTTTTTCTATCTTCACTCTCCTTGGAGTACAAGAGCAAGAGATATAAGTTGCCTCCCCATCTAAAAAGATTTACTAAGGCATTAAGACTTTAGCAGTTTCCCAATTTCTCTTTCCCCTCATTTCCTAAGGTCCTAATTTTGGCAACATAACAGCAACTGTTTAACTGAAAAAGTCAATAATGCTCTAATACCTTGCACTTCTTATACATCCATTTAGTCTGCCCACTGATGGTTATCTGAATTATTGAAAAGCTGTGTCAGGCAATACATAAACCAAGCTTAAATGACTTCTTAATATTACATTTAAAAGCATAGTAAGTAAATAGGTATTCAATACTAGGGCTGTCAAATGATTTAAAAAAAAATAATTGCAATTAAAAAAAATTGGTTGCATTTAATTGCAGTTTTAATTATACAGATAAAAACTCAAAATTATGCAGGTACTTTGTATGGTTGGGGGGTGGGGTTTGGAACCCGAAGCAGGGGGACACCGCCCGC
>NW_005842215.1:811878-843037 GCF_000455745.1 Alligator sinensis
AGGGGGTGTAGATCGAAGCCCCCACGGTGAGGGAGGGAGTGGGGCAGGGGCTAGGGTGAGTGGGACCCCAGGGCCAGAGCAGGAAGTGGGACAAAGCCACGGATTTGTGCGCAGGGCAGAGCCAGGCTGCCCGCTATGGGCTGGGGCTCTGTGCTCCGCTGCCTTTGCCCTGGGAGACTCATGCCAGCTCCAAGTCCCCTGCCCGCCTGGTGGAAGGAAGCAAAACATGATGTCACACAGATCCCAGGGCAAAAGTAACAGAGTAAAAAGCCCCAGCCTGCAGCCTGCCTCGCACACAAGTCCAGGGAGCATATGCCCCCCCATGCCTTCTCCAGGGGTGTGCACAGCAGAGAGGCGCTGTCGCGCCTCCCCCCTGCTGCTCCTCCCAGACGAGCCTCCTGAGGTCCCATCCCATGTCCGACCCTGGCCCCTGGGTCTCATGACCCCTGCCCCACTCCCTCCCTCAGCCTGGGGGCCTCAATCTGCCCCCCCACACCTCTTCCCCTACCCCTCAACGGACTTACCTGCTGGGTGCTGCTCTACACCCTGCAGGGCTGCATTCCTGGCCACATGCATGCTACAGCTGTGGTCCAGAGCTGGTGATGACTGCAATAGAGAGGAGCCCAGGCATGCACTTCAAAACCATGTGTGCAATTAATGTGTTAAAATAATTAACACGTTACTTGGCTCTTGTGTTAACCATGCAAATTAATGCCAGTTAATTGACAGTCCTATTCAATACACTAAATACACTAGCAAAGACAAAAGCAGACTTCAGCTTACAAATCATTTAATGTTTGCTGCTGTTCTTCATGTGAGATTCCTTGAAGTCCAAACTCGCCAGTCTCCTACCATGCTAAGACTCATAAGTACATATTATATTGTAAACTTTACAGCTATCAAAAGAATGCTGCTGGGATATGAAACCAGCACATGAGATCACGTTAGTGGATTTTTTTTGTACAAAGGTATCAGGCAGAGGAGACCTAGTATATCTGGCAATTAGCAAAGTCTCTTATTTTTTGGACTCCCTGCTGCAGAGGGTTCTCTCATAGTTGGCAGCACCATGGGGTAATACATTGAGGGAGGCCATAACAGAAGATGGCAATCTAGTGTGGGTTACAGAAGGCCTTAACAGTCACCATTAAAGTCACGATGAAAACAGCATCTAAGAGATTTACAAGTTTAAGAACTTAGCTTTGGTTTCACCAGAATATTAGTCTTCTAGCGTGAATCATGAAACTATCAAAAAGTAAGACCAAGGGAAGCAGTATCCTAAATAATTGGACACTTATGTAACAAGAGACAATTCTCTGCTCAGTGTCTCCTAGAGTACCACAGTGAAGTTTTTATAAGGTTGGAGTAGTGTTTGTTACAGTGGCTAAAGTTTATGTTTAAAAGAGCTGTGTGTGTAAAAAAGACAATGTCTTGCTGAAGTAGAATTGGAAGAGAATTCTATACTTAAGCAGCAGAACTCAAAGAAGACAACAAAACAACAGGGACATCAAGACTTAATAACCCATTTGCCCTTTTGTTCTATAAGCCTGCCAGCTCTTCCACAGAAACACTGGCATACTAATGCCTGCTCCTGTCAAATGATTCTTTAGGCTACTAGCCTTTTCTTACAATCCCTTCAAGATCCACCTCTGCAGAGATGCCCCCAGGAAACTAGTAAACTTAAACATTTACCTGAAAGAGCCAAGGGGAATGATGATACCCATCTACTGATTTTAAAAATATACATATACACCATATTCTCTCTCAGACAACACACCCTAAAATATATTATTTTTGAAAGGAAGAATGAAGGAAAAAAAATATCTTTCCTTGTAGGCAGTAACTGAGTATCAGCAGCTAGGGAGCTGGCCTGTTCATTGTTCTGCTCCCTGGAGACAACTGCTTTTACTGTATTTCTTATATATAATGCATACTCCAGTCTCTTTTGGGGGGTAAAAAAGGTACATGTTGCAAGTGAGAAAATACAATATTTACATTTGAAGCCATAAAGATGTGCACTAGCTGATCAAATTATCTGTGTGACCTAATCACATAGCTATCATAGCCTTTATTTCCTTCCCCTCCTTCTGTTTTGTTACCCTTACTTATTGTCTCTTATTAAACTAAACTGTTGGAGCCAGGCCCAGAATCATGTTTATACAGTACCAAGCACCATGGGGTTCTACCATACTACTCAAAATAAAAACCCAAGGTATGGTGAATATACACATCCCCCTACATGTGTTATCCAGAGACTGGACAGGCAGGTCAGCTGCATAAAAGCTGAGTGGGGCAGGTCACAGAAATATGAGGAAAGGGCAGAGGCATAACAAGCAGGTGCTGTGCCCCAGGTGGCAGGGACCAGGACAGCAGCAATGGCCACCACTCCCCTCAAAGTTGGTGTCTGCGGTTGGTATTCCAGTCACCCACCCCTAGTTACACTACTGGGAAAGTAACCAGGCTATAGGGGACTGTGGGCACACCTACACATGATATTAATATGCATTAGGCTTATTACACAGTAAAATACTGCACAATAAACCAGCCATAGGAAGAAATCTACATAAGCAGCCTCTTGGGAGCAGATTTGTTGCTTATGGGAGTAGGCTAATCCAGCCCTCCTCCTGCCCCCCTGCAGCGACCAGGGGGAGCTGAAGGCTCTGGCCAAAGCTGCCTAGGTGCCAGGGTGCTCTTTAAAAGACAGTCTCATGTGGTGTTCCCCAGCCACATGCTTTTCTGGCCCACAGCTGTCTACAACCTCCTAGCAGAGTCCCCTATGACACTGTCTGCAGAGCATGTGCCCAGTGTGCAATGGCTGCTGTATGCCCAGGCCACAGGCTTCTGTTTGCCATCATGCTTTGCTGCCACAGTGACCACCACCTGACCCAGCACAGCTTCAACCCTAATGGCACCCTGTGCCATGCAGCCATGTGGCCCGGCTCATCACCATGCCTGTGGCCTGCTGCTCCCAGATTGCTTCCTATCAGCCCCCGGGCTGCTGCCCATACCCCAGCAGGGATACTGATGACACCCACACTAACATCTCTACTGGTGCCGTCCACAAGCTCCTGGGGTTCCAGCCTCACAGCTTGTAGGCCTGCCCTGCCAGTGAAGACTGGTGGCTCCACATCATCCAGCACACATGGGATAAGCAGTGGGTGGATTCCTTCCAGATGACCTGGGCCAGATTCCAGGAACTACTTGACCAGCTGTGCCCACACCTTAAGCAGTAGCCCACCACCATGTGGCCATCCCTCCCCACAGAGATGCAGGTGGTGATCATCCTCCTCAAGCTTGCCATGCCTGCAAGCCTGCAGTATGTTAGCCACCTTCAGGGTGGAAAAGACTAGCACTGGGAAGTCATCCTGGAGGTTCGTTGCGGCTTCCAGGATATGCTGAGCCACACTGGGCTCCAAGTCAACAACGTGCTGACGGTGGTGGTAGGATCGAGCCCTGGGATTTCTCCAGTGCGTCAGGGCCCTGGACAGGATGCGCATCCCTGTCACCTGCCTGCCCTGAGGGACAGCTGATACTACAGCCAATGGGGCTTCCACTTGGTCATGCTTCAGACTGTGATGGACCACCAGGGTGCCTTCACTAATGCCAGCACCAGCTGGACTGACAGTGACCATAATGCCTGGGTGTTCTGGAACTCTGCCTTGCCAGTCCTGTAAAATGTAAAATGTGAAGGATTTATGATGAAAGTCTGAAATATTTGAAAGTTTTCCTCAGCATGAAATAGAGGAGGATAAAAAATATCCCACTGATTTCAGAACTCATTGGAAGTCTGAAATAGATGAGGTTCTCTCTCCAACACAGATTTTAATCTGTGGAACTCTGCCTTGCCAGTCCTGGTGGAGAGCAGGCATTTTCTGTCAGGTGTTCTGAACCTACAGCTGGGCAATGCAACTGTCCCACCACTCTGCATCAGGGACCCTGCCTACCTGCTCCTGCCCCGGTTCACGCAGCCCTACACCAGCCAGCTCGACCCATGCCATGCACATTTCAACAGGTGCCTGAGCCAGAACCACGTGCTGGTGGAGTGCGCCTTTGGCCACCTGAAGGGATGCTGGCACACCCTCACCGCCCACCCCAAGGCCACAGAGGCCAACATCCCCATGGTCATTTTTGCCTGTATCCTACGTAACATCTGCAAGGTCAGGGGGAACTCTTCCACGAGGCAAGGGTATAGGAGGCACAACAGGCAGAGGACTTCTGGCAGCAGGAGGGTAGCTGTGACTACAACGACAGTGACAGACCCCTCCCCCAGGGGCCCTGAGTGAGCTGCACACCCGGGATCAGGGGCCACGGCACCGTGTGCAAGAGGTGCTGGCAGACGACCTCCTCCTGCTGTAGGGCACCTGGTCAGGCAGCCAGCCAACCACAAACCCCAGGTCCATGGTTCACCCTCAACACCACGCTCACTGCAGTTTCCAGTAACAGTCTTTATTTCCCTCCCCAAACAGACGCCTCCTATTCTGCCTCCCCACATTCCTTCTCACCCTCCCACCCCAAACACAGACCCCACCACCAACCCTGTCACCCACCACCAATAAAACACCCTCTTCTCCATGCAAACTATGTACATTGTGCTGTGTGCCCTTCCAGGGTGGGGAACAGTGGGGTGGCACCTATGGGGCAGATCCTAGAGACAGGTGCCCAGCACCCCAGCCTCTGGGCACACCACCGCAGGTGTGGATGAACTGCAAGGCCAGAGGACAAGGGGCTCACCCAGGGGCTGTTCTGCTTGCACTGTTGGCTCCTACTCCTCCATCACCAGGCCAAAGCCAGCAGGACCCATGTGCAGTGCTGGCCCTACTGTGGGCAGCTCCCCCTCAGGGGCCACATGGTGCCTGGGCAAGTGGCAGGGGGTGGCCCAGGCAGAGGGGGCAAGCAGGGCCAGAGCCAGGGGCTGGGTAGCAGGTGGCACAAAGATGACAGCCAGGGCCAGGATGGTGTCCAGCACCTAGCAGTCATCCTCCATGGCTCCCTGCTGCTCCTGCACCTCCAGCATCTTTGAGGAGGAAAATGTGCCATTCTTCAAGGGCTAGCAGCCTGTCGCGGAACGCACGATCCCCACGGCCCCTCTCCTGCTCACGTATGATGTCCTGGGCACACCAGGCCCGCTAGTCCGCCAGCTGCTCCTCCACAATGGTGACCAGCTGGTTCAACAGAAGGGTGTGGTCTAGTGTTTGCTGCTGACAGAAGCAGTGCTTGTGGAGGGCACCAGCAAAGGGTGGCAGTGTCCCTGAGAATGCATCCCCAATGACAGTTGGTGCCTCTCCCCTGTATGCAGCTGCTGGACCTGCAAAGCCAGGAGAGAGAGGCTCTTTGTAAGAGTTTGCAACATTTCAGAGATAACATGCAGTATACCAAGGGGCTGTGCACTGCCCAGTCTCAGATTGGGAGCCGTGCCCACACTGGTGCTCAGGGACTATGGTAAGTTGGAGGGGCAGCCCCTGACCCAGGTGGTTACTAGCTGAGCCCTCCGTGCCCACTCCCTCCATGGGGGCAGGCAGCCTGCTTGGGTGTTTGTTACAGGCAGCCTGCCTTCCCGATCCCCTACCCACGGCTGCTCTGAGCCAACTCCCCCACTTCTCCTCCTGCAGGCCAGGCAGTTTGCTCCCATGGCACCAGACCCATGCCAGCCAGGGTTGGGGAGTGAGGGGCTCCATCTGGCTGGGAAACTGAACTGGTGATGCCCCTGCCCTCCCCACAGTGGGCCCCTCTGAAGAGGCAGCCCAAGGGAGGGTCCCCCTGCATGTAGTCTGCACCCCACGTGTCCCTGTTAAGAGTTCCCCAGGTGCACCGCGATGAACTCCTTGAGCACACCAAGGGGAGCACGACACACTATGCCTTGCTGATGATGATTGTCACGGTGCCCCAGGTACATCTGAGAACCTGGCGCAGGGCTCTGAGCTTCAACAGCACCCCAGGCAAGCCCATGCTTCTGCGCCACATGAGCCACCACCTGGAGAAGTATCTGTGCCTCAGCTACGAGTGCCTGAACCCTGCAGCCAAGAAGGAAATTACCGCTGCCATCAACAAGTTTCTCTGATTGTGACAGGCCCCCGGCTGCTCAGTAAAGTTCTGCACTGCCTCCCGCCTCCCTGTGTGTTGTGGAGGGAAACTCCAGGGGAGCAGAGGGAGCTCAGCCAGGCAGGATGGGAAGTGGGGCAGGGACAGAGGAGGGCCTCTCTTCCCCCATGCAGGCCTCCTAGCTCCAGGTATGCAGCCCAGGGCCGAGCTGGAGAGTGGGTGGCAAGTGTCCGCAGCTCCACCTTCCACCCTAGTCCTCGTCTTTATATGGGGCTTACCAGATGGGTGTTGCAGGCATCCCTTGTGGCCTGAGTGTGTCCCTGCAGGTGGCGATGAGATGCAGCTGCTGGAGGTGTCCTGGGGTGCAGAGCCACGGCACCTGGCTAACCGGGCAGTGGCCCCTTCCAGGGAGGAGCTAGAGCTGGTCATGGTTGGTGCCATCCCCAGCCTGTCCTCAGTGGGGCTGCGCACCCACAGTTGGTTTGGCAGTCACTGGTCCGAGCTCCAGGCACTCCTAGACAAGGCCAGGGGCAGGGAGTGCGCCGGAACCTATGCCTGGTGCCCCAAGGGCTCTTCCTTGTAGACAGATCATCACTGCTGGGCCCTCATGGGGGCTCCAGGAGGCTGCCCATGCTGAAGTAAACCACACTGCTGCATCCAGGATCCCAGGGAGCCAGGATTTGGTCCAGCTGCCACATAAAACAGCAAGGTCCTGCAGGCAGCCCCAGACCAGCAGCTGGGGTCCATGACATGGACCCACTCTGCCATTAGGGCCTTTATGCAGCACTGCTGTGCTAACCACTGATGCCTATGCTCCCATATGTGGCCCTCCAGAGCCTCACATATGTGGGCATTGGAGCACCCACCCCAGGCAAACTGGCTCTGCACCTCAGCATTGCCCCACAATGCAATCTGGTCAGCAGTCTCTCCCTGTGACCAGTTGGGGCCCTGTCAGTGTGGCATCAGTGAGAATGTCATCATGGGTCCTTTGACAGACATCAGGGGCTCCACCAGAGACTCTGATACAGCACAGGGACATGGTGCGTGGGAGGCAACCAAGTGGTGGGGCTGGTCCCAGGGGCCACTGTTGAGTTCTGTGGGCCTGCTGTGGCTGCCACAGGTCCACTGCTGCGAGATACAATGCCCAATGGTAAGTATTAGGGGGAAGAGGCCCCAGGGTCAGGCCAGAGGTTTAAAGGCCAGACTGGGACAGGCAAAAAGCGATCCCAGGACTGCGGCTGGAGAATCAAGGTTGCTCCTGATCAGTGTCTACACATACGGTACTACACAGTATCTATGCATTTACAGGTAGTAAACTAACCATGCAATAGACCGGGGGTATGCATAACCCTGGGGGTACGTAGGATGGCCTCAGGAGGTACTCAGTAGCGGGTGCCGCCACCACTTCTGCCACCCAACCACACCTGCCAGCAAGCCCCCCGCCCTGTGCTCATCTACTGGCTGAAGGGGGACTCCTGCCATCTCAACCAGCTGCCAGAAGTACACTAACCTAAGAAAGCTGAAAACCCCTGCAGTAGACTAATTTACTGCACAGTAACTGCCTGCACTTGTAGACAGTGACACTTTACTGTGCAGTAAGTTAGTTTATTGTGCAGTAAAATGCCGCATGTAGCCACGGCCAGTGAGAAGGAAATGAGAAAAAAAGATCTGACTGCAAACTGAAGGTGTGTGGAGAGAGAGGGTGAAGAACAACAAAAGGTTGGAAGTAACAGTAGGAGATGCAGATGTTCTAGACTGCTTCAAGATGAGGGTATATGAGAAAAGAGGGATATTAGAGTATAAGGAACTAGAGGAAATGAAAGAGTTTGAAGCCAAGAATGCAGGAGAGATTTATTTTAAAACGTGCTCTAGGTATTCTAGAGGGAAGCGGCCTTTGACAAGCAAATGCGTCTCATACTATGAAATCAGTTGATTTTACAGCAAGTCTGCTAAAAAGCAAATATTATTTGTAAACTAAAACTTCTGATTTTAAAAAAATATTGTATATAAAATGAGGCTAATGAAGAGGGAAAACATTTTTACACTAATATTAACGTGATTGTTTCAACTAAAATAGATTTGTTTATATAAATTGACTTCCTATGTACTATCCTAGCAATTAAGCAGACCATTTTTCCCCAACAGACCCAGTTGCCCTTCATCCAGGTATAATTAAAATTAACTATCTTAATTAAATTAGTTTCCTCTGGTTGCTAAGTCACCAACTGTGCAAATGAAATTCAATAGGTGTAACCCTATTCCCTAAAGAAACATTTCCTGTGGCTTTGGTAAAAAAACAAAAATTCTAGTCTGTTTTTAAAATGAATGGTTCAGCAATATTGTAAAGAAATAGCAGCTAAAAAAAAAAAAGACTTAAAACTGGTGTGCGTTAAAACAAATAAATTCTTGCTGTCTAGACGTTTTGTTTAGTTATTACTGTCTTTGTTCTTAGCTCAGTAGAAGAAGTTGGTCTGACGAGCTGATAACTAGATTTCATTCTCTCCTCTTTATTTAGCTTTCTGCTCTATTTTTTAGACCCTTGTTACTTTTGGTTCCAGGTATTTCCTTATCCCGCACCCCCACCCCCAGCTCATTCTCTCAGGTCAACAGTGAACTTTAATTGAATGTTTTAAAGAGAAAGTCAATTTAGACTTACTTTTATAAGTAGTATATAAAGATACTAATAAAAGAGCAGAGTGATCTCTCAGGATTTTTGGTTAAGGTGTCTGGTTTTTTTTGTTTGTTTTAATTATGAAGCATTTACAACATATTCTAATTAGCTTCCAGACTACTTCCTTTTGTCTGGGTATCTTTCTGCCCAGCAAGAAAGAAAAGAAAACAATTTTCAAAATTGTCCATAAACATTTGCAAACTACAGGCAAACTAAGCTACAAATGTAGCACCTGAAGCTACATTTAATTTTTTAGTTAACTGTGAAATCTAGCCATAGTTCCATCTCCCCACATTTTAGTCTGTCCCTCTATTTTAGTCTGACTAGTCCCAGTTCTATGCCTAACTTTACTATGAACTATTTTTTTCCAAAAGCTATACAAATACTCAGCAAGTTCTTGCAAAGTGCTAAAGTCCTTATAATATTCTAAAGTTCAGAACTTTTTCCTCCATGGGTAGTAAAAGAAACAGCAAAATTAAAAAAGTCATGAGTTACTTCATTATGATGAAACATAAATTATGTTAAATATCTGAAAGTCATCAGTATTATATGACAACTTAATACACAAATTTATACTAAATGAAAATAAAATCATTGTTAACCCTGTAAGCAGTACTTTGTATACCAACAGGCAGAGAAAACAATCCTTGAAGTGTTACCTCTTTGCAATCTTTTACAATGGGTTGAACCATAGTCAGATCCTGATGACTGCCACCAATTGCACTGCTAGTGCTTTTGTTTCTTGCATGTCCTTTTTTAAAGGGAGCTTTTCCACTAGACTGAAGCTCTTTAGTTGGTGACGTTGGTGAAGTGGACAGTACTAGTGTTTTCAAAGCTGCTACTTCAGCTTGAAGAACATCAATCTTGAAAATGAAAAAAAACCATTAAGACACTTGTAAGCAAGACAATTTATGACATAGATATATTAACTGACAATTTTGCCAGATAGTTAATTTTCAGAGATGGATAATTTATCTTGATTTGTATAAACAGCAGGGATGTGTTCACCTTCATCAATAACAATGCTGTTCTGCTCTGTCCATCAATAGCTATTTAACATTATGACAGAAAAATCTAATTCCATAATGAGAAGATATAAAGAGACAATACCATCAGGATACTGAAGGATAACTCAGTAAGTATTAGCAAAAATGTACACAAAGCAACAACTATTTCTAGGTTTTTAATCTAGGAACAGCTTGGTTTTAAAACGCTGCATAAAACACACAAAAATTAAACCTGAAAAATACCCTCACCTTTCCCTGTGCTTCTTTTAATTGTTTTTCTGCAGTGGCTTGCTTGACATTAGCCTCTCTCACCATTTTGTGCGCTTCCTATAAAATAAATGTTTACATGGTATAAAATTTTCATATGCAATTTAAGTACACATTCCAGTAAAAAAAAAATCTTCAAAGTAAATGACGCAATATCCATGTCCTTATGAAGATTGTGTATGAATAGTAAGATGTGTGATCTTTGCTGGAGTTAATATAAAAGCAGTTAAATAATCAAAAGACCTAGAAACCTATTAACATTGACAGTGGGAGGGGGAAATTAAAAAAACGACTAGATTAGTGGCCTAGCAAACTATTATTTTCAGTCCCAATTGCAAAGATCTAGCCCGAGCCAGCACCATACGTGGCAAGAATTCCAAACTCCAATCAAGCTGTGGTAGTTGCCAATTGAAGGACATTGTTCCTCTGAGAAAAAACACTCAACCAACAACCAGAAGAGCAACATGGGTGCATTTTCAGAACTAGCCCTGGGAAACTATTGATTTGTTCATGAAAACGGCTAGTTGAATTAAATCTAAATCCTTAGAAGCTTAAAAAAAAAAAAAGTAGGCAAACAATTTTTTACAAAAAGATAAGGTTAGGGATTAACACATAATTTGAAAAAATTCAAACTAAAGAGATACTAGGAATAATCCAAGGAAGTAAGCAAAATTTAGCATAATAGTAAGAGAAGCAAATAGAAAAAAATCCTTTCGCTCAGTACCTTCCAATTTTAATCTGTATATTTACATCCTGACTGAGCAACTTACTGCACATGGGCAAACTCTTGGGTCTGCCTGGTACCAACTGCAGTTAATGAAAGCATCAGACCTTAAACTATACATATTCTTTGGGACAGGGATCCATCTTATATCTGTAAAGTGCCTAGCACATATTTGGACGCTATATAAATAAAAGAAAAATGAAGAGATTACTGCATTGAAGAGCTTTGGCTCTCACAGGCTTACAAGATAGCTCTATAATATGGAGTTATAAAATAACCTTAAATCACAACAGGGACATGCAGGAATGAGAACATGCACATTTATACAATGTGTACAGATAGAGTTAACACTGATCATGCAGTTTTAAAGTTGTAATGCATATCTCAAAATGCAAAAGGGTGTCATCACATTATTATACTTTCAGTGTTTGGGGTGTAACATGTTCTGTACAAAGTCCTTGATTCTCCACTGGGATATGCTAGCACAACCCCGCAGGCCCATTTGCAGTCCCACCAAAAATCAATGATATTGTGCATAGGTAAAAGGGTTCAAAACTTTTAGATCCCAATGCAGAATTAGGGCAGCCCAAAGCTGTCAATTACAGCCCAAGGCTGTCAATTATCAGAGAGATAATGAAATCAAATCACAAATGTAAAGCTTAAGTGGCATATTCATAATTTCTGGAGTTTCTGAAAGCTACATTTGTTAAAGGATAGTTTTTAATAGTATTGCATGCATAACACAGCATATGTTTCCACAGTGCTTTGAAATAGCATTAGCTGAACACTGAAGTAAGTTCATTTTTTATGTAAAGTTGTTGTCTGTTTTCTCATTTTTCTTTCCTCTGCTCCCCTGCAACCATTACCCTTTTATCTTACTATGTACCTTTCTAGTCTTCCATTCTTCCTCCTACAGTCAGATGCTTCAGAACATAATTTTTAAAAGCAGTACTGCCCATTCTAGTGAGATGCAGATAACCTGTGCTGACATTCACAGAGAACTCTATTTTTGTTTTCTTTAAACCTTCAGGCTCTGAGGGCACTCCACTCCCAAAAGCTTAAAATAAAATATTCAAAAAAAAAGCACACACAGTTATGGGGGTTTTCTTGATTAATCTGCTTGTAATTTAATGTGGATACTAGAAACCAATATTTATTGTGGTAAGTTCATAAAACATTTCTATATAATAACATTTTGAAGATTGTGTCTGTCAAATTCAGTTTCTAGGTTTGCCATGCATGAGAGCAGTGACAATTAGCCCTAGATTCGGCTTCATCATAAAGCTATACTTATACCTACCTAGGGTTTTCTGAGGGGGAGATTGAAGTCATGATCTTTATAGTTCATGACTATAAAAGGCAGTGATACCACCATAACTTGTACAACCAACTTCCATGTTGATGGGTGACTTACATGCATGTAGATAGCAGTCATGTGTTTATTAGACTTCTTATAAACTTCTGTGCCAGTTGGCCCAAAACCTAAAAGCTGCCAGCATGAAACGTTATGCTGTACTTGAACCATTGATAAGGAGCAGTCATATTTCCCATATTCCTCATTATGGCAGTCTCAAATTTACTACCTTTCTATAAAACAGTGTTGTCAGACAAATAAACTGACTCAAATAGAAGATGGTTATGCAGACAAGCAAGACTATACATTTTAAGCTTTCTGGTCTATTTTTCTTCCTCATTTTGGCTCTAGACAGGTTGACAAGCATAACAAGGTCTCTCATATAAAGTTGCTTGTACTTAAGTCTCCACCTCAACAGACCCCATTCTTAAGAACAAAAATGAATCCCTTTACACACTTTATGCAAAAAATTCAGAATATAACATACTGATTCTACATAACAAAGCTGGCCCAGTCTCCTTTAATTATATCACAGCGAAGACTCAAACAAACCTCAAACAGACTAGCTGTAAGTTCTTCCAATTCCTGTCCAAGTTGATCTCGCACTTTAGAAAGCCTTTCACATTCTTCATCTTTTAACTTCAGCTCCTATGGAAAATTGAAAGTTATTTATTCTGACTTAATGTAATAATTTGTGGCCTTTGAAAGCTAGTACCAGAGGGAAATCAGAAAAACAGATAACCTTTGCTATATAAAACCTTTCAAAACATTAATCTTAACACTAAAAGCAATATTAGTGTTGTACATGTACAGCTAGTTCTTTCTGCTATATGAAAACTTGACACACTAAGCTAAAGTGCAATCAAACTAAAAATCTCTTTCCAAAATTCTCTGAAATACAAAGCGCTTCTTTCTTGAAATACAGAAGTCTAAATTAATTAAAACACAACATGAAAGCCAAAAGGAGAAAATAAAATTATGTTAAATACTGCAATTTTAATAACTATTCCATTACTACTTGATGTGTTCGTTCCTTAATATGCACCTTTAAGTAGACACATTTAAAGAAATGTTTTCCCTCTACATCTTAAATAAAAAAAATTTCCATGAAGACCACTCCCAGGTTTCATAGTGTTAATATATTAAGTAGAAAGTTTTACTTCCTAAACAGCAAAGCCCTAATTTCAAAATGACATTTCTGCTCCCTCTGTAAGCAATGATATGTAGTGAATCAAATCAGTGAAAACAGGGGTATCAAATATAGGACCTAAGGAACCATTTCATATAGCCCACCAGGAATCTAGCAGGCTCCTGTAGGTGAGGGGCATGCCCTGCCACACAATTCAGGGTCCTTCGACCCTCCCTGATGGACACAGCCATCAGCAGCAGGCCCCTATCCCCACACTGCCACCCAACACTGGCCCTAAGACAGCTGCTCCTGGCCCTGTGGATCTGGAGGATTCCCCCCCCACTCCAGAATGGCTTGGGGACCAGGGTGAGTTTCACTCCCCTAAGTTAAAACGTTCTATAGTTGTGGTACCAACATTCACTGGCCCATGGCTAAGTAATGTTCTACAGGAGATATGCTTCATCTCTCTTTCAACCTGAAGAAATGTGTCTACGGAAAGCAAGATTTCTTGTAGCTTTGAATAACATTAGAGGGCCTTGCAAGGAACATTACCTATGAACCACAGGTTGAGAACCACAGGTCTGCAATACCACAGAAGTGTGGTTAGGGAGGCAAAAATCTCATTTACATTAAGCAATGACAGGTTAGAAGAAAACAATACACCCCAGTGAGACCCTTTAATGTTCTTCTCATCCTAGTTCTTCTTCAGACTAGCTCTTACCTACCAGACACAAACTGAACTAATAAATTAATTAACCAACTAATTTGATGCTCCTGGCACTCAGCCCTGTCAAGCTAACACATTGTCCTGGCTCAAAACCACCAACATTCTATTAACTCCTTCCAATCCAAGCCTCACCAGCTAAGAAGCAACCCTTCAACCAAGAAGCACCCAGGACAACACACAAACACCAACAAACTTTCCCTATGCCTGAAGAAGGGCTTTTGTGCCTGAAAGCTTGCAAAGAACAATTTTTCCAACTATTTAGTTGGTCTAATAAAAGATATCACATCTACCCAAAGAACCTTGTCTGCCTAAACCCTTCACCAATGTATCTACCTCCAAAGGCTGAAGCCCCTCAAGAGCTCTCACCTCTCCACCACCTTGGTTTTAACCTCTTTTATCAATGTACTAGGCTCAGAACTCTTTTCTCCTTATGTTCATGGCAATGCTAGGCTCAGAGATCTCCCTAGTCCTACATGCAAAAAAGAAGAAAGGAAAAGGCAGCAGAAAGCAAGTACACACAAAACCTGAAACAGGTCTGATAATCATATTCCCTAACCACAAGCAGCAGGAGGAAGAGGATACACAAGTCTGCACGCTATAAAACAAAGTTTTCTGTAGTAGCCTTATTTCCCGAAATCATCAGATGCAACAACAAAAGCCTCCCAATAGTAGCAACTAGCATGGCATAATGAAGTACATCATGCTGCAGCTTATATCAGTGTTTCTCAACCCTTTTAGACTCAAGGCACACTCAGCTCTTATTTTTCACTCGTTTTTTTATTATGAAAAAAAAAAACTTTTTTATTGCCGAGAATTGAAAAGATAATAAGATAAAGATAACAGGTCAGAAAGGCTTTTTTGGTTTTGGTTTTTGCTTGTTTGTTGTTTTTGTAAATCCTACAGGTTCTTATTTGAAATCACTAGGTTGATGTTGTGAATCATGTCTGTACACCTAACATTGTGAACCATCTCACAGTACCCCTGAAATGATCTCAAGGTACCCCAATTAAGAATCACTAGTTTAAATCCATCAACTACTAAATACAGACAACTGCTTATAATCAGGCAGGAAAACCATGAAAAAATAGCACCACTGAATACATAGAAATAAGCTTTTATCTAGCTATTTAAAATGAAGCTTTTGGATCCATAACTGTTTCTAGGTTACGATAACCTTTGGTATCCTTCTGGTGAAGCTAGGATACTCCAATATATTAAGTTTTGCCTTGAAGATCACAAAAACCATTCAACTGGTACAGAATGCAACTGCACACTCCTCCATGAGGAGGAGGAAACTCGCTACAAGACAAAGACAATGGCCCACATATCTGCCAAAAGATAATCAGAATAGGTTGGTTCCTATCCACATAATTCAGCTGGTGCAATTCAAGTGTTCCTAACCTGGAGCAGTCCTATGAGAAACTACAACCTGCCCAGTGGGATCATGTTGAGATTAACTTTTGGTCCCCAATACTAAAATGAAACTTGCAACAATGTTTTCTTTGATGAGGGATCCCACTGTTAACTATTGAAGACATCCAACAAACCTAAGAACACAGCTCTAGGAAACAGTTACTTTTTTCTTTAGTTTGGAGTTTAAATTTTTATTTTGAATTTGGCTTGGTACTGGATGTTTTGCTTTCCATCTGATGCCTTTTAACTCTTTTGAAATATGGCTTTGGTTTTTAATGGCTGTACCCTGAATGCGTAAGATATTTCAAAGTGCACTCCTTCCATCTTACTGTCTACTGTCCCACACATAAGAAGCTACCTCTCCCAAAGAGAAAGTTCAAAAAACATAGAATGGATTACAAGGAGGGAGATGGATGCAAACCTAGGACAGAGAAGAAAAGCAGAGACAGAAGAGGACAGGACAAATCATTGAAACAGAAATAATCAAGTAAGAGAAAGGAATTAAAACAGAAAAAAAAACCAACCCCAAAACAAAGAGAAGACAACACTGAATGTCAGCAAGGTTAAAATTGGATTCATGGTTATTCTGTGAATGACTGAATGTCTCAAGCAAAATATGGTAGTTTAGAAGGGGAAGTCTTTGATCAAATACAGGGACGGGCAATTATTTCAGGCGAAGGGCCACTTACCAAGTTTTGGCAAGCTGTCAAGGGCTGCATGGGTAGCCCCACGCCTTGATAGGTGCCCTGCCCCCTGGTTGCCATCTTGTGACTAGAAGTCGCACCCCCTAACCCCTGACCTTTGCCACCAGAAGTCCCTCCACTTGCCCCCAGAAGTACTCAGGGGTTTTGCCATCTCAGAAGCAGAAAAATAGCACATTATCTTCTAAAAAGTGAACAATTACAACATTCATTAATTGATTTAAAAGAATATTTTTGTTCTGGTTTACACGCGTTTGTGTAGTGTACGTAGAGGTGATAGTATAATAGCTTAAAATGAAGTCTTACTCTTGTATATCGTGGGGAGGTGGGAGGCATTGGGGGGGAATAGGTCTGTGGATGTGTGGGGGGTCTGTGTAGGGGGAAGGGTTGCTGGGGTGTGTGGGTCTGCATGTATGGCAGTATAAGGGGGGCTGTGGGTGCATGTGTATGGTGGGGGTATGTGTGTGGGATTCACCCTACGAGCACAGACGCACACAGACACCTTGGGGTACCGGCGCAGCCCGTGCTCCCCGGTCCGGCAATGTAGCCAGGTGGTGCTAGAACAGTGCAGGGGCAGGAAGGCAAGGAAATAGCTGGGGTGAGGTGAGGGATGGGCTGCTTGGTCCTGCTGGCTCCCCCTGGGTCTTACCGCCCCTGGCTCCTGTCATCTTTGACAGGCAGCCAGAAGCAGATAAATATATTCTAAATTTTTTAGGGGCCCCGCAGGCTAGACAGAACGGCCTGGCAGACCGGACCTGGCCTGTGGGCTGTATCTTGCCTGCCCCTGATCTAATAGTTGTTGATGTTCAATAGTTTGGGTTTCAGTGCCTTTAGCAAAGTAAAGGAGACACCTGCTTAAGGTACCACACCCTTGGGTTAGAGTTACCACTGCCTACATCTGAAGCTGTCACTAAATATTTCTCAGCTATGCTCACAGCTGTGAGTACTGAGGGGAAAAAAAGACATCTGGGCACAGACTGCAGCAAACTGTTCATTTTCGTGCTGTGACACTTCATATCTGATGACTTAAAAATATTAAGCTGGGTGGAGAAACTCAGCTATTTTAAACCCATATCCCACCCAATTTTTTTAACCTGAATGGGGTGGGGGATGGCAGGAAATCAAAACATACTCTCCTTGTGCAGATAAAAGCAATATCACTACTGTTCATTACCTCACTTGATCCTCTTGAACAGAGTTAAGAATTTGGACATGAAGAAAGAATCAGAAGGAAGAAGAGGGCTACAAGTGAAGGCTTCAAAGAAGTCCATATACTCAGGCCTACAGATCAAACACTGAAATCTAGTTCAGTAATGTAAGCAAGTAAAACCTGGAAGTGGAGAATAAGAAAAAGCAACTGACAGATCACTTAAAAAGGTAAAATGTTGGTCATCTGCAAGGTTCTTTAGCACTCTGCAGTATTTCAAGGATTTTTAGCTACAAAAAAGGTGTATATACTGACTAGAGCACATAAAAACAGCTTGGCCTCATTCGTCAGGAGCCATCAGTTTTAGAAATCAGTTTAACTACAATGAGAGGCAAGGATTTTTTGGGAGTGATATGTTTTATTCATTTATTGTCAGGTCTGATGAAGACGTGACAAAGAATGTCTTGCATTCAAAACCTTGTCTAACTTATCTTAACCATGAATTTGGTCCACTAAAAGATATCACTCAAAAATAATCCTGGTCTCTAACATAATTCCTGGACCATCACGGTTACATCACTTCAACACTACCTTTAGCTAAAATTGCATTTCAAAGAAGCCTAGAGCAACAGGGGTCACCCATTACAAGTTTCATAGGCACAAGTTAAAACCTTGCTCTAGACTCATGCCAAAGGCTTCCTCCTGTCAAACCTGCTAGGTCATTCAGGCCAGTCAGTCCAACTCAGCCAGATACAATGCTAAACATATTTTTTGTGCATCACTGGCTAAAGAAACCAATTGCTTTCTCCATACTAGCTCAGTAGGCTGATCAACTTGGAGGTCCACTAACAGAAGGACAAAAATGCTTCTTATTCCAAGATTTAACAGAATTTCAAGTGCTGGTAAAAGCAACCTAAAGACCAGTTACATGCTTGTGTCTGGTTTGTGCGCAACTTTAGAACTGCTTCAGAGTTACTGTCTATCATGGTGATATACTGACAACTGTGGTCAGCAGACATTTGATCTGGCATCCCTCATGACTGAAGAAGTAAGATGCTGGCAGGACATTCTCATAAAGTGTCTCACTTTCATCTGAAACTATTCCAATCTGATAACCTTTCAGGTACTCTACAAAGAGTGGGGAACCTCAGAAGCATGCTCTTTGGTGGTACAGTCCAAGTCACATATAGTCAGCTCATCTGCCAAACAGAAAATTGCCGCAACACAGTATATGGTTAATCCTTTCAGCACATCTCATCTGCTGTCTGCATGGTGCTATTAAACTGACTAGATGTGTCAACTTACAGCCTGTCATTAGACTAAGGGGTTCAGAGTAGCAAGTTTAAATGAGGCATGAACAACTAAACATAAATTAGCAAGCACACTTTATTTGGCTTAAGCCAGCATTTCCCAAACCTTGTGGGTCTCCACTTTACCACAGGAAAGCTAGGCCTTCTCACACCCTCCTGTATGTCAGCTGCCATTTTCCTCACTGTTGATTCTCTTGTGCTGCTCCTACTTCAGTCACTGGTTCCCTCACACCCTCCCCCCATTTCAGACACTGCTGACATGTACTTTGCCGCCAACTCCTGCCACTACCAATGGCTAGTGAGAGTTTGTGGTAGTGGCAACTGAATTAGGGTGGGTACCAATGACTGCCATCATTATTCTCACACACCCTGACTAGACACTCCCCTCAGTTTGGAAAATATTGGCTTAAGCCATGAGCGGGCAAAATACAGCCCGCAGGCCACATCCAGCCCACCAAGCCATTTTATCTGGCCTGCAGGGCCCCTAAAAAAATTAGAAAATTAATATTTATCTGCTCCTGGCTGCCTGTCAAAGTTGACAGGAGCCAGGGGCAGTAGGACCTAGGGGGAGCCAGCAGGAGCCAGCAATGAAGCCATCCCCGCCCTGTCCCATCCCCCCCAGGCTTTCACTGCTTCCCTGTGCACCTGCTCCAGCACCATGTGGCATGGGCTGTATCACCAGACTGCAGGACTGTGCCAATATGCCAGGGCCAGGAGCAAGAGGGTGGGTTTTTGTGTGTGCATGAAATGAGGGAGGGAGAGAGACAGAGCATGTCCATGCGTGCTTTGGGTGGCACAAAGCGGGGAGGGGTGCAGTGAGGCAGGCACATAGTGTGGGTGTGTGTGCAGTGAGGGGAGAGAAAGAGTGTTCATTGGGCAAGTCCCACAAGCACACCCCACCATACACAGATCCCCACACCCACACCTCCTCTCAGACCCTAGCCACCATCGCCCCCTGCACAGTCCCCCACAAACCCCATACCCACCCACATATCCACACACCCACATGCTCCCTCACCCCACCCCCCCACACATGCATACCCACTCACACACAATATACAAGCCCAAGACTTCATTTTAAACTATCATGCAATAACCTCTATGTACACTATACAAGCACATGTAAAATAGGACAAAATATATTTTTTAATCAAATTAATGAATGTTGTAGGTGTTTGATTTTTAGAATATAATTTGGTATTTTTCTGGTTCTGAGATGGCAAAAACCCTTGCTGAAAACAGTACCCCCAGGGGCAAGGGGAGGGACTTTTGGTAGCAAATGTCAGGGGCTAGAGGGAGGGACTTCCGGCTCCAAGATGGCGACCAGGGGGTGGGGCACCCATCAGGGGGTGGGGCTACCCATGCAGCCCTTGACAGCTTGCCAGAACTCGGTAAACAGCCCTCTGCTTGATATAATTGCCCGCTCCTGGCTTAAGCTATGCCTCTAATAAGGAAATCTCTGGAATATGGCAAAGGATTAATGCCATCTGCCTGATTTAAATGGCTGCATGTTACCTGAGGGTGTCTTAAGTGGCCAATCCTGTATTTGGGCATGACAAGGCTATCCTGGAGTGCTTCTTATTCATTCTTGGCTGATACAAGTCAATCAGAGGTGTCAGAGATATGGCACACAGATCTGCCTGTGGGTCTCAGCCTGGCACCATGCTGCAAGCACCAGTACCAGCCCCTCACGCTGCATGTAGTACGCAAGACCAGAGTTGGGGTGTATGCACTGAACAGAGCTTGGATGCACTGCATCCAGGGCTGGAGCTGAGGCACACATCTAGCCCACACTGCCCGCACCAACCCAGCCCTACCTACAGCATCCAGTGTGAGGCTAGTCTGTAGGCCTGGATGAGTTGGATACCTCTGAAGTAAACTGTTATTGCAGTTTGATAATTTACGCATAGTGAATGCATCTGTATACCAGTACTGGAACTGCTCAGAGACTTCTCCAAGTTTAATTATACTGAGTTCTTTCAGAGCTACTTTAATCTCAACTCTCACTATATAAATACTCAGAGCAACTGCCAGGGGAGTTTTAATTTGCTCAGAAACTACAGAATGAGGGCCAGTGTCCAGCACAAGGGACAGTTCCAAAACAGAAGGAAATAATTTTCAGGTTCGAGGACTGAGTACCTGGCTATAACAGGGATCAAGCCATGATGAAGCCACTGCTTCGGTGACATTTGGTGATGGGGGGCAGGCCTCTGCCTACACTGCACTGCAGCTGGGAACGTGAGCAGAGGGGGAGCTCTCCCTGTACCATAGACAAGGAGGGGTCTCCCTGCATCACATCGCAGCCAAGCACCAGGGAGAAGCTGCAGAGGTGGCTAGGTCCTTGCACCCAACCACTCCTGACCCAAGCTAAGTCCATCTAACCTGCTGCCCAAAAACAGCGTTGACTCCTGAACTAAAGCATTTACCTTTTACTTCTGGGGCGGGATCTCTTCAAAAGCACCGGAGGTTCTAAAGCAGCAGCCAGATGACCCGAACATCAAAAAGGATAAATAAATTGGAACTTCAAGTAATACGTATGCTCTGCCCTGCTGTCTTTCATGTGGCACTTGTGAACAGTGCTGTAGTAAGGAAACTTCTAACTTCTAGGCAGAAGGATTTCAGTAGTGAGTCCAGATTTTTTAAACAAAAGAAAGAGACAAGCTGGTTTTCTTTGCAATCGGTCTAGATGGCACTTCTTACATCTCTTCATTTAATGCTATACCTATGATATCCAATAGTGCTTCTTTCCTCAGAAAAAGGGCCAGCCACAGGTGATACCAGACAATTTAATACTTCCAAAGAAGAACTCCACAATACATTATGTCAGCATGGTGTCACCTGCTAGACAAACATTTTAGCCTTCTTATTGCAATGAAGAACACCTTGAAGTACAAAAGACTTGCTTTCCACTGCTCTGCTTTAATGTGAAGTCTGGCTTTCCCTGTATTGCCACTCCTCAGGTATTCCAAATGAGCTTCTAAACAATGCGTGAGAGGTCAGGTACTTAAAACAGAAGAGCCTGAGTCTTACAGGGAACTATTTAACAAGCTGCGGAATGCTGTACACATCAAGACATAATTGCTTTTCATCTGGGTATTATAAATGTCACTGACCTACTTACTTTAGAAAGCAAGATATCTTCTAAGCTAACTAAATCAGAGAGGCATAGAATAAATTCTCATAAGCAGCAGCTTACTTCATCAAATGCTTTCTTTAAACACTAATCACAGCTGACCCAATCAAAACACAGTCAGACACAAATTAAGAGATAACACATGCAAGAAGTACTGAATTATAAGAGTGAGACCATGCTACACTGATCCCTGGGACATGCAGTTCCAAGTTGACAAGAGATTCAACTAAATGTCTCAACAATAATTTACTCCATCTCACTCTGCATACATGAAGCTATGTCTTGAAATTCCTCAGAAAAAAAATCTCTCACCAGCACAGAAAGAGGTAGTCTGTTAAAGTAACTTCACATCGAGATCATCACTGTTTATGTCTATGTTGGCTGCCAATAAATTTTCAAGTGATATTAAAGGTAAGCTTAGCACGAATGAAACCATAAAAGATTTGGTACCTGGTTACTTGATTTTGCTCATTTCCTCGTTCAATATTGAGCCAATTACAATTAGTAAAGGCTTCCGAGCAGTTGCTCTTCTGGTTACAGGTTGGGAATACCTAACTTTTGGAACATGTTCCCTTTGGTTTACTTCAGCCAGGATTTGCTAATAATCAAGGTTGCTGTTTTTTAAACCAGATTTTGGGGAAGAGTGGAGTTGGGCTTATATATTTGGGTTTACATATTTCTTATTGAACTTGCTAGTGAATGCTCATCTGTCAT
This sequence comes from Alligator sinensis, assembly GCF_000455745.1. Classification (NCBI taxonomy): domain Eukaryota; kingdom Metazoa; phylum Chordata; order Crocodylia; family Alligatoridae; genus Alligator; species Alligator sinensis. The sequence continues at coordinate 834,212 of NW_005842215.1, forward strand.
AGAAGGATGACAGATGAAAAAAAGTTGTCTTTCAATTAAAAAAAATGCCTTCAAACAAAAGTAAAAGCTAGCAGCACTGAATAAGTATCTATGTAAAATGTAAATTCAATTCATTCATCTGTAAAATGTTACTACAACACAATAACACTATGCATCTTGAAAAATGAACAAATTCAGAACAATCCTGCAAGACAGTTGAATAGTGAGGGCAAACAGTTTTCAACTATCATCTAATTATTTGGCATACTTAATTTTGTGCATCCATAAACACTAATTTACATACATTCATGCGCTGTTCCATCATTTTTCTGAGAGGTTTGCACAGTAGTGTAATCAGCAGGGATCCAGGTTTTCTGTTTCCCCACAGAAAAACGGAGAAAACCACGGATCCTGTTTTTAAATCAGAGAAAGCGAGGATTTCTCTTTTTAGCTGAGAAATCTGCGGATTCTCCGCTTTTGCAAAGAGCTCTTGCAGGCTGGCACAGCTCCAGCATACAAGAGCCGATTTGCAAAAAGGGCGGGAAACTCCCAACCCTGGACGGAAGGGAAGGGAGAGGGGGGAGGGCAGGGCCTGAGCCTCTGAGGCAGCCAAGGCCCGGTTCAGGCTCACACTCACCTTTCACCCCGGAGCATAGAGGTAAGTGGGGCCTGGGGCAGGGCTGGGGAAGATGGTTGGGGGCTGAGGGAGTGGCAGGTCCTGCCGACCCCAGGTGGCACACTGCAGGTGGGAGCAGGGCCAGGGGCTGAGGGCAGGGGTGCCCCTCTACGGGGTGCTTTGCAGGCAAACCACGTGGGGTGCAGCGTGGTGATGCCCGCCATGTGCAGGCCACACACATGCTGTCCAGCCGCCTTCCCAGGGAGGGGGAGGGGCAGGCTGTCATGCGGCCGGAGCGCAGCTCCGTGGCCAGCTCTGCAGCCACAGCAAGGGACGGGGGAGCAGCAGGGGGCTTGGGCTCACATGTGGCACTGCCACTTACCTGGAGGCCCATGACGGCCACTGCGTACAAAACCTCCCGCTGCCACCGCAGACCTGTGCAGCTAGCCACCGGGCAGCCTAGTGGTAGCTGGGTGGACCGCAGCCATCCCCACCACCACCCCGCACCAAGCCGCCGGAGGTTTTGTACGCAGCAGCTGTCACTGCCATCACAGGCCTCCAGGTAAGCGGCAGTGCCACACGCAAGCGCAAGCCACCCCTCCTCCTCCCCTCCCCCAATCCCTCGCCATGGCTGCAGAGCCAGCCACAGAGCTGTGCTTGGGCCGCATGCCAACTTTCCTCTCCTGGGCAGGGGGCCAGGCGGCACGTGTGCAGCCCACACATGGCACACACCACCACAGTGCGCCCCACATCGCTTGCCCACAAAATACCCCGCAGAGGGGCACCCCTGCCCTTGCTCCCAGCTGGGGTGTGGCACCCAGGGCCAGCAGCACCCCCCACTCCCTCAGCCCTCAACCATCTTCCTCAGCCCTGCCCCAAGCCCCATTTACCTCCAAGCTACAGGGGTGAAGGGCAAGTCTGAGCCCCAACTCTGCATGCAGCTGCCACCACCCCGCACCACCGCAGAGCCGTGCAGCTGGTTGCAGGGCATGCCGCTGCATGCAAGCCCCGTTTCACCCCCCGAACGGACAGCATGTATGTGGCCCACACACAGTGGTTGCCACTGCACTGCTACTGCCGCGCCCTGTGCCACTTGCCCACAAAGCCAGTTAGGTGGCCGTGGGATGGTAGCGCAGGGTGCAGTGGCAGAGTTGTAAGCCTCCGTGAGCAAACCTCCTGTCAGGCCAGTCATTCATCACAGAAGAAGAGATTATATACAGTTATAGTTACACACACATACATACTAAACACAACACAGAAGTAGTAGTCAGACACAGTCATACATCAGAGAAGATGACGAGATATTACAGCTGTACGCACAAACATTTTCCAGCATGGGAAAGATGAATATGAAGCATGCTAGAAAGGCAGGTGCCAGGTCTTCTGGCAGGAAAGGGAGAGGGAGTAGAGGGGGTAAGGGGAGAGCTAGAGCTGCAAGTTCCCCCCACCCCCCAAACAGATGCATCCTCTTTCCTGGCAGCCATGAATCTTCTGCTGCCAGTGGGAGCAGTACCTGTCCCTGCACCTGCACCCCCTCCCCTAACACCAGAAATAGCCACCAGCAGCAGAATAAGACAGTCTCCTCCACCCCAAATTCATCTCCCAGCGTGGGCCTCCCACTGCCAGAAGAGGAGCTGGATCTGGAACCAGGGGACCTGAGTGCCCTAACAAAAGAAATTTTGGGGACCAAGGGGAAATCTGAGTTTGTGCTCCACACCCCTCAAAGTTCCCCTAGAGCCAGGTCTCCTTCTCAGGAAGGCACATCAGAGGAAGCTGTGGGGGCAGATGGCTCAGCTTCCCCTGTTGTTGTGCCTCTGCCTGCTGAGGAGGGGGATAAGGCAGGATCTCCACCCTCAACCTAGAAGCAGGGGAGTAGTGTAGTGTGGGATCATTTTGAGGTGGCATATGATCCCAAATATGCCATCTGCCAGCACTACAAAAGGCAGATCACCCGGGGCAAGAAGGTGAAACACTTTACCACCGTGGCAATGGTGCTGCATCCCAGGAGACAGCACCCCCTTGACCTTCTTCCTCCTCAGCCTGGCACCTGTGGGAGCATGCCCAAAGGAAAGTCCTCCACTTGCTCCAAAGCCCCCGTCCCCGCGAAGCAGAGGCAGGTCACCCTGGAGTGGTGGGGGAAAAGCTGCAGACAAGGGGGACATGTTCAGAAGACAAGAGAGGTCACCTAGAGCAGTGCTTCTCAAACTATCTGATGTGGCGGACCGGCAACTTTTTTTCCAGTGGGCCAGAGACTGGTGCCCGGTTCAGCCGGTGGCAGCAACTGCATGTAACAGCGCTACACAAATGCGCGACTGGATGTTTCTTGCTCTTTCCTCACCTCGCATGACGTGACATCACCTGGAGTGTTGGAATGTACTAACTGTGGCACTATGACATATCAATGTTATGCTTCTGAAAATATATTTCTTTCTTTCCTGGCAACTCGCTGCAGACTGGCAACCGGTGGCTCGCAGACCGGCACTGGTCCGCGGACCAACACTTTGAGAAGCACTGACCAAAGCATTGGGAAGATGCTTGCTTTGGATGGCCAGCCCTTCTCCTTGGTTGAGTGGCCAGGGTTCAGGTGGCTCATGGCGCTCGTGACCCCATCCTACCAAGTGCCCGCATGCACCACCTTTAACAGGATGGTGGTGCCCTCCTGGTATGAGGCATGCAGAGAGTACTTGAGGGAGGAGCTGCGGAAGGCAAAGCCACAGGTAACTTTGCACTTCACCTGAGACATCCGGAGCAGCTGGGGTGGAGATCACGCCTAAATCTCCCCAACAGGGCACTGATGCGATCAATCAAGGCGCTAGTGGGCTCTCCTTCAAGTGGAGGTGATGGATGAGCCCCACACAGCAAGGGAGATCATGGTGGCCACGAACTGCATGGTGCAGGGGTGACTTGTTGGGCAAGGCAAGCTCACCAGCGGGTTCATGGTCACCAACAGTGAGGCCAATATGGTCAAGGCGGTCCATGCAGAGTCACAAAGTTGGCATCCGCTGTGTGGCGCACAGGCTGCATCTCATAGTCAGGGACGCCTTGGAGCAGGACAGGGCTGCCAGTGACGGTGCTGTCACTACCACCCAGCTGATTTCAAAGTGCAGGAAGGTGGCAGGCTACTTCCACCACAGCATCAAGATGGGCAAGATGTCATGGGAGAAACAGGCAGAGCTGAGCATCCCGCAGCACAAAATCATGCAGGATGCGGAGACTCGGTGGAAATCCACATACCTAATACTGGAAAGGCTGGTGGAGCAACAGAAGGCCATCCATTAGATTGGCCTTGCTTGGGGAGATTGGGATCAGTAGCTCCCTTAACAAAGCAGTGTGGGATACCATCTCCCACATCTTGGTGGTCCTCAAGCCCCTCCTCAAGGTCACTGAGACCCTCAGCACTAGCAATACCCTCCTTAGCCAGGTGATCCCCATAGTGAGGGAATTTGAGAACCAAATAGAGAAGTTCCAAGGGATCAATGTTCCTGGCTGGGGTAAGCCACTATCACCAGATATGCAGGCACTGGTGAGGCAGCGGAAGGAGGGCATCGGGGGATGGCTGGATCCCTTGCGGTCCAGTATAGTCCACATGCTGGCGGGCATGTGCAACCCAAAGGTCAAGGGGAGCATGTGCATTGGCAGCACCAAAAACCTCAATCACTGGACAGAGGTGCTGGTGAACAATCAGGGAGGCAGAAGGACAGAGGTGAGGGGATGTGGAAGATGGGGATCCACTTTCCTGTGCCAGCATTCACAGCACCAGCACCAGACAGTCTCCTCCACGCCATCCGCTGCCAATGTGGGCCAAGGGCATGGCTTCAATGTTGGGGTCCAGACACACCAGACCCCAGCCTCGGGCAGGTAGCGCTGAGACTTTGGTGGCTACCTATCTCATGGAGGACACGGAGCCACTGGACTGCGACCCCTTGGCCTATTGGGCAACCTGCAGCCAGATGACAGGATCTAGCCACGGTTGCCCAGGAACACTTGTCCTGTCCACCGCCCAGTTTTCCGAGCGAGAGGGTGTTCAGCATTGCAGGGGACGTTGTGACACCCCACCGCACCTCCTTGGATCCTGGTTAGGTGGAGCAACTGGTGTTCCTCAAGGCCAACCTCCCACTGCTGGGGTTTCCTAAGCTCCACCTGCAGATGCAGAGAGTGCCACCCTCCTCATTCTACCCACACCTACTTCCATTTTTTTTTTAAAACCAGTTAATACCCCGCTCTCTGAGCTGGAGGTGGCACTTACTGTATCACCAGCCAGCAGGGGAAGAACATGTCCCTGCTGAGCTCCCGTGCCAGGACAAACTTGGAGGTATGGGCTGGGGCTATGGGGAAGGAGGGGACCCCAGGTCCTGGGCATGACCACTAAAACTGCACTCTGGCAGTTTCGGAAGGCCTGGCGGGACTGCCAGTGGTGCGACAGCCCCAAGAAATGCCAAGACTGAGGATCCCCCTGGTGAAAGGTGGGTAGGAGGCGCCATAACCTCCAGCCGCCATACGCGCGCACACACAGTCCTAGCTGGGGAAAGCCCAGACCCATAAAGTCTTTGACAGACCTGAGGCTTGCTAGATGCAGTGCAGTTGTGAGGCTCCAAGTGAGCTCAGCTTAGCTGCCTGGGATGCCAGCTTTTGGGTTGAAAAACCCTTCGTCAGGCTGAGGAAGCACCTGCAGTTGTTGTATGTGCTCTTCCTGGATGGAAGAAATAGTAAAGAAGCCAGAGGATGGCATGCAATGCAAGCAAGCAAGCCAGTCAGTGAAAATGGAAGTGGAGGCGTCAGGCGGTGAGAGAAACAGGCTGGGGGGGGTAGGGTAAGGGGGATGTAGCAGGTAAAAGTGGAGAGGTACCTGGGGAGTCAGATGTCCAGCACATTGTAGCATGTCATAAATCGACTGTCTATATTGAGTCCATGAGTTTCTGTATCTAGGAGGTTGATTAAGTAAAGTTCATAGGCCTGTCTGTGAAAAGTGGTTTGTAAATTCCCTTTGAGAATCAGGCTTGAGAGACTGGAGGCGCAGTGTTTTTTTGTGAAAAATGTGCCCCCACAGGTAGTTGGGTATTCTTGTCTTTGATAGCTTCTAGTGCACAGTTTGTGGGGGTACTGGAGATACGTTGGCAGGTTTTGTGTTTTGGGCTGTAGGAAGTTCGCTTCTGATGATGAGGTTAGCAAGGTTTGGTGCTTGTTAGAATTTACAAACTACTTTTCACAGACGGGCCTATGAAGTTCACTTCATTAACCTCCTAGATACAGAAACTTATGTCCCCCCGCCAGTCTCTCTCACCCCTTTATTCCTCTTTTTCCCTTTTCACTAACTGGCTTTATTGCCTGCATTGCGTGCCAGCCTCTGGCTTCTTTACTATTCCCTTCCATCCAGGAAGAGCACACACCAACTGCAGGTGCTTCCTCAGCCTAACTAATAGTTTTTCAACCCGAAAGCTTGCTACGATACATTTCTCCAACTATTCAGTTGGTCTACTAAAAGATACCAGATTGACCCAAAACCCTTCCCTGCCAGTGCCATGTCCTTAGACCAACAGCCCTAGCACCTGTCCCCAGTCAGCTAACCAGAAGGAGGCAGGGCCCTGGGCACATCTAAGCCCTATGGTTGGGACTGGCACAGAGTTCTCTGGCAGCTGCTGGAGAAGAAGCTCCTGCAGAAAAGGAAAGAAAGTAGCTAGTGCTACTGTGCTGCAGTGCTTACCTATTGTTATTTAAGGTGGTGGACCAGACTGAGGCTGTAGAGGAGGAGGAGACCTCATTGGGGCACACTACCGTGCCCCAGCGCCAGTGAGGGCATGCCTTAACATACACAGGCACCCATGTCACATGTTTTGCTTGTCAGCAACCTGAGGTGCAGTTTCCCAGAAAACCCTGCACCTATCTCCTTGAAACTTGGCAGGCTTCATGCCCTCAGAAGGGGCTACCACCCTGCAACTTTTATCCAAATCAGCCCAAAAATGACAAAATTATAGGTATTTCAGCAATTCCCCATTATAGTCTATAGCCAAATCTCCAAATCGGCACCGAATATTCCAAAGCCGATTTGGCTGAATCAATTCAGGACAGTGATCCAAATCAAATCAACATCCTCTGAATCAGCCAAATCTGAATCGAATACTTCCCTATTCACACAGGCCTACTGCTCATTACCCACTATCAGATTAGTTTCAAACTTCTGAATTCTTCCCCCACACACAGACACGCACATGCACAACAATTTCAGAAAATTTAAATAATATACAGCAAATATTGCATGCCAGATGCCATAACAGCATAAAGTTTGGGCAAAGAATCCAGAGCAAATTAGAAAAGGCATGTAAGATGCCAGAATCCTAAATTGTACTTTATTTCCTTTTGGAAAGTTTTCCAAACTTTTCTTTAGGCTTGCCATAGTCTCAAAATAGTCCACAGAGGTTTTGAGGAGTGATTTTTAAAGGTATTTTCAGAAATGCAGAAACAGCTATATACTTCCACTGAAGCCACTCCATAAATTATATAAATGCATATCTAAAGTACACAGACATTTTTAAACACGTCTGTAACTGAAGCAGAATTTCAAAGTGTGCATAGTACCCAGAAACCTTACAACAGGTTACAATCCTCTTATAAATGGCCATGTCTTTTGGGGGCAGGTGCAAGGAAGAGGGAACTGATAGCATACAGGCAGCACACATCTACAAAGAAAAATCAAGAAAGGGAAAAATCATGCAGAGAATTGGCAAGCAGAGCTTGTCATGACAGGAACAATTTATTCCTGCAGTCTTCATTTTTTTTTCTTTTTTAATATTTCAGAATTGTTTGGTGACATGAAAGAGGAAATATTAAGGCAAGAGCTACTGCTAATTACACCTTTTACACCTGCTGCAGGTGTAAGAGTGCTAACAGTTAAATGTTGTCACATGGGGAGAACCACACATGTGCACCCCCCCACATGTCTATGTATGTGTGTTTGCATTGGAGTTTATTTCTCCCGGGCACAGTGTTTACACATGCACCTGAGACTGCAACATACAGAACCAAGGTGGAGTAGCCCCAGGTTGGCAGGGGGCCTGGAGGTCAGCCCCAGGCTTCAAGTGGCAGGTGGCAGAGGCACAAGGATGTTACAGTGCAGGGATACTGGCAGGCAGCTCCCACACTGTAGCACCCTCGTGCCCCAGCCAGCCCCAGTCCCCATCTACACATGCGTTGTGGCAGCATAAATTACTCTGCTATAGGATAGTACTTGTCCCAGACAGCACTATCCTATAGTGGAGTTAATTAATTTTCTGTGCCCTGATATGGGTACAATAAGAAAGTGTGTAAAGAGCGATAAGGAAGCGTGTGCTGGGAGGGGCAGGTGGAAAAGACGTGCTGAGTTGAAGTGGGTTGCATTGCCATTCTTAAGTGTTCTGGTTCTTCTGTAAAGTTTAACCTTAAACAGGTACAACAAAATAAGAGCTTCCTAACTAAAGTAAGTAACTTGCCCTCCAAATTAACTGAAGGTTAATTATTTTTTTCTGCTGACTCCCAACTAAATAAATCACCCAAGCAAAAGACCTAAAGTTGGACTATGCAGAAACAGCAATTATTCAGTGACCAAATGTCAATAGAAGAAACAGTATAGGAAACCATATTTAAGGTTTGCATTAACAAATGATTAATGAATGGATAAGTGCAACACAAAACTAATGACAACATCTAATGCAAAGGGGTAACAAGTATACACAGGAAGACTGATCCAAATGTGGCAGGATGATGCAAATAAATGTGGTCTCACATGTACAGAGAGAAAAGAAACTGCAGAAAAACACGGTAACATCTAGAAGGAAACAATGAGAGAGGGAGAGAATAAATAAATAATACTCTGCATTTATATAGCACCTTCCATCCAAGGAAGGCAAAGTGCTTTACAAATATTAATGAATTATGCCTCAGCACACTTGCAAAGCTAATATATTACTGACACTTTACAGATAAAGAACTGAAGCTGAAGATAAGCATTTTGCCCAGGGTCACACAAGTTTGTGGTAAAAACAGAAGTGGAACAGTTTTCCAGGTTCTCAGTCATGTTTTAACAAGACATCAAGTTCAATTTGGAATGTGATACAGCAGTATTCTAAAGAATGCCAATGACATTTTTATTTTGTCTTTTGTACACAGGCATTCCTATGATACATAATTATAATATGCAGTTACCTGTGTATTAAAATAGTTCTACAGTCTATGACGTTGAATTTTTGTAACACGGAAGA
>NW_005842215.1:843068-854769 GCF_000455745.1 Alligator sinensis
GTACATAATCCATACCTATAAAATATCTATCTACAAGATAAATGCCATTGAAGGAATTTTTTTTCTTAAAAGTCAGAAAGAAAGAATGCCTGCCCCCCTTTCCCCCTCCTTTTAGGGAAAAATATTTAAACAGAGAACAGCAAAAGCTTTTCATAAGAAAAATCAGTACCAGCAAATTCTATCAAAGGAGGTTTCTGAAGCATCATTGTAGTTATTCAGGACAGCAGCAGTTATGTTGCAACAATCCTGAAAAACATGGGGGGGTTAGGCAGCATCTTCTGTCCCACCTATAGTTCTAGACCATTACGGAACAGAAGGAAGACAACTCTTACCCTTTGAGCTTTCGCAAGTTCTTCTTTCAGTCTTTCATAGCCCTTCTCTCTTACTTCCAGTACAGATGGGCTCCGTAAGTGAGACAGACTGTCTGTACTCAGACCAAAAATATCTTCAGTCCCTTCAGGAACATCTGTTACTGTAGCACCCTGCAAAAACTCTCTCTCTGCATTATTGCTCTCCTTTCTGGAATTATTGTGATTGAATGACCCACTCTGGGGTCCAGAGGTAGAACAAGGTACTGTGTCGGTAACATTGATGCTGTAAAGAGAGTGACATTTCTTTAATTAAACAAAGAGTCTCTTAAAGTTGTCAGTTTTGCTGTTAGATGTACCACAGTAAACATAATCAAACACAGAAAGTTAAAGATGCTCATAATGTTTTATTAAAAATGCTATATAAACCATTTAAAACTAACAAATTTTGCTAGTTTACCTAAATAAAATGATGTTGGTCATTATCAACTCTAGTTGAGCAACCTACCTGATACCTGATGTTTCTCCGCAATTTAAATGCCTGGGAGATGAATAAACAGGTTGTGTGGGAAGATCAGAAACATTTAATGCATTGGGTTGAATAGGTGGGGAGCACACAGCAGATGGGTGGGGCCGATAGATAACGCTGGGAGAGGTAGTTTGTTCTTGAGTCCCTGACTCACATACTCCAAGAAGATCTGGTGTAGTGGGCGAAGCTAGGTTCACTTCATGAAAGCCTTCCAAGGGGTCACTGGCCATAATAAAAGCCTCATCATATGCAACCCTGAATTAAACAAAAAAACAAACAACCAATTAGGATGAAGGAATGCATATTTATCTCCGGCATTTTTAAAAGACAAAAGCCCAGAAAAATATATTTTAAATATTTAATAATACATGTACAACTTAAAATTTCAAATACCAAAATATATCCTGTTCACACACAGAACAGTAAAGCTGCCCCAGCAGGCAATTTATAAGTAAGCTTTAAGTGCCTGTTAACCAAGGTGACTGCAACTGAGTGAACTATGAACTATGTGAGAATGCTTTGTCTTCCGTCATAAAGTCAGTATGCACTAGATTACAGGCGTCTTGTACACACATGAATGTGCTGCACATATAACTGTGTGCCATAGGTAGGAAACAAATTCCAAGAAAAAAACCATAAGCTTTAGACAAAAATCTCCCTTCTCCCTAACCAGGTTTCTAATTTTAATTGCAATAAAACAGAAGTATCAGAGAAACACGTCTACATTCCACTTGCAAATAAGTTATCATAAAAAGGTTCCATGGTTTGTTAAATGATAGACTTGGTCCTACAACCGCTGACTCAAACAGCAAAAAATAGTTAATGAGATTACTCATACAAGCAAGGAACAGCAAAGGAAGCCCTTACATCTGTATCATACTTACCATATTTTATTAATGTATTTACCAAAACATAGAAAAAAACAGGACTAGAATGGACCTCCTAGGCCAAATGCCTCTCCCACACTTGCTGGCCATCATTTGCCCACAGAATCCCCCAACCAACCACTTTAAACCCTCACAACTACAAGATTCAATTCTTAAATGACCATGTCATATGCTACAAGTAAAAGCAGGGGTGACAAGGACACCACCAATAAACCGCTATTACAGCAGGCAGGTATAACTTGTTAATACATGCTCAGAACGTCTCAGGAAAAGGGATCCTGTGCCAATCTGTCCTTCAGGAAAAATTTCTTCTTGACCCATATTTGGTAAATGGTATGATCCTAAGCAGAAGAGCAAGACCTTCCAGTCAGGAAGCTCTGAGTTTTCTAAGTTCTGACACCCAGCCAAAAGCCCCTAGCCAACGAACATCCCAAAGTTTCAGAGGAAGACAACTGCCTCAGCAGTTTCCTAGAGCACTGAAGAACTTTGCAAGTCAGAGTTATAAATCTCAAGTAATATAGAGACCTCGAAAAGCTGGAGAGAGGCAATAAGGGGATTATACCTACATGTGAACATCCTGAAAAGATGGTAAAGCAAACAAGTTTTCCCATATTTTATAAATAAGGATAATATAAATATTAGGGGTGCACTGATAAAGATTTTCTTGGCTGGTACTAATAGCCGATTATTCACCCGGCATATCAGCTGATACCGATCTGATAACCAATTTACAGGACCACAGCTGGGCAGTGCAGAGAGCTGCTCCCTGCAGGTAACTCTGTGAAAGAGAAGATGCATGGGGGAGGAAAGGAGTGGGACGGGGGCAGGGACCTATATACTGACCATAAGGTCAGTTATTTTGATACTATGACTTTCTCCCAGTGCTATGCACCTACATTGTGTTATTTTGATGTTTATTAGAGGTGCTATCAGTGCTATAGGGGATCTTTGGACAAGAAACAAAGGCATACTTTCTATATAAACAGCACATGAAGCTGTTCTGTTTGGGTACCAGTTCATTTGTTTGTTTTTGAAGATTTACCTGATGGCATATATAAATATTAGTTTCCATATAAATATCTCAGTTTGTGAGCTGTTTTTAACAACTTAAACGTCCAAAACGTTTATTAAAGCACAGGGAGTAGAGACAAGCAATTAGCATTTGCAACAATCCTTCAGTTATTACATCATTTTTATCTATTTAATGAAAATAATTTAAAAAGGGAAAAATGTCATATCCACAGGAAACTTTAAAAACAATTAATCCAAAACAAAATACTGTTTTCTTCCTCCAAGGAGGTATTTATATTGTCTACATAGAAATCAATCATCTTATTTCTTTAGAAACTAATATTTATACGTCACCAGGTAAGTCTTCAAAAACAAACAAATGAACAGGCACCCAAACAGAACAGCTTTGGTGTGCTATTTATATGCCTTTGTTCCTTGCCCAAAGATCCCCTAAAACTTTTTACATAAAACACAACAAAGACCTTGTATGGCTAAAAAGATTTTTTGTATTCCTATGTTTTGTGGGAAAATACATTCTATTTAGAACTACCTATAACAGTAATATCCATTCCACTTGCAGTGTTTTCTTTGTGAACAGAATAAATCCTAGATCAAAAGTATGTCTGTTCACTTGCTTATTGGTTCAATCTATGCAGCTTGTACCTACTTTCCTCGCATAGTGCAGAAATGATCACTTATTTTTAAGTTCCCATTTAAGCAATTTTCCCCATAGTTTTCTTATTATGAAGAGTCTAATAATGTGATTTGTTCAAGGATATAGCCTGGTAAAAGTCAACTAATAGAAGGGAAAGGACGGTCAAAAGAACAAGCCATTTTTTTCAAGGATAAACTTCAATGATGTGTTCAGTTTTTTTCTACTGCAAACACAAGACCGTGGCTAGGAACAGAAAATATACATTAACCAGAATAAGTGATTGGGAACTGGCTCCAATCTATAACACAACAGAAGTTCAGTGCGCTTAAACTGTTTTCAAAATGGCTGAAACTGGTTTAAGATGAGCCTGGATTGTTGTAGAAATCAGACCAAATTGATTTAGGTTAAATCAGTTTATTGAACTTCTGTCCCAGATCCCCTCCAGCTTCAAGTTAGCTCATACTCCCCCAGCATCCCAAGATGCTTTGCACCTTCCCTGCAAATCCCACCTCGCAAGATGGGTGGGCAGGCTAGCATTGGCCCAAACTTTCTGCTCCAACTGAGCAAGAAGGCATGCTCTAGCACCACCCCTACCTTCTGGCCTGGGCCACTTCAGGCACATGGGTGCATTTCCAGAATCAGAAGTATATGCCTATTCACTTGCTTATTGGTTTAATCAATGCATCTTAGACTAACCTGCAAAGATTGAATCAATTCAGTCTTGGGCTTTTTCACTGTCTGTACTTAGCCCTAGTGTTTAACATTTAGTAAACTCAAACCTACAGAACTTGAAATACTGTCACCAACATCTACTCCTAAGAACTTATTATCCTGGGTGAAAAACGCCCATCATCCCTAGTCTCTCACTTCAATAAATCAGTATAATCCCATTCCTTTTACCCAATACATCAACTCCCCTCGGCCCCCAAGCAAAAGTCATTCTCAATACACAAATGCTACTACCCTTGCAGCAGTGTAGCAAGCACTCTACCTCCATCCTTCTCCTATGGGCCCCAATCTTTGCAGCCAACAAAAGAAACAGGAGACAATCTTTCAGTCATGAAGACTCTTTAACCTTTTACACACCCAGTAATAGCTGGAGACCACCCCTGAAATGGAGAATTTGGCACAGGAAGCAAAACAGGAATAAGTAACCTGCCAGTTTGTCTTCTGCACATGCTCCCCATTTCTCCCTAGCTCCCAAGCTTCATCAGGTCTGAAAACCTTCCCTTTAATGGAACAATTATCTTAAAAGCCTTTCTCCATTGTCCAGTAGGAAAACTGGAAATCATGTATTTAATTCTTAGCACTGACAGTTGTATTAAACTTGCCTAATATAATTTAACCCTCTATTGTATTTAGTTGCTTACACCTTTGACAAATTAAACTTTAGCCTTCTGGCTAAAGTTTTCCAGCTTTAATGTCTGCTTTAGATCAAAGTTTATGGACTACTTGAGCAAATATTGTTTGACCATGTCCAAAGTGCTGATGAAAAATTTATTTCATAATGTTTAAAAGAGTTTCCATTTTTAAAAGGTTCTTATACCACTATGGTTTGGAGCAGGGACTTGAATTTTGGCAGAGAGTTAATGTTGTGTTCAAGGATCTGTATTTACTCTCTTTATGAAAACCTACATAGGTTTGGCTGTGTTATAAGCTGCATAAACCACTGCAGGCTCTCACAGAGTAGAACCTGCTAGAAGTCTGTGTCTTGTTTTCTATTCTTATTACAATGCCTACACCTACTGAGGTCTGGGGTACAACATATTTAGACCAGTGAATAAAAGGAACAGGCATACAATGTAGAGCCCTACTCTACTGTTACTTACACCTAGCAGAGAACCACTAACAGGTACATTAGGGTTTAAAGATATAGGTGTTAAGTTATACCTGTAAATATGTTGCGTGTCCACAGCTTACCTCAGAACAGCCATTCACATAAGCAGGCTTTTACAACACCATATGCGGTGGTCAGGGAGCAGATAATAGGTGCATACTGTCTGCAGCTACCCCAAAATCTATTCTAAATCATGGTGTTATTTATGTCAGTGTTCAAAGCATATGCCAGTTACACAAATGAGTATTACGCCCAGGCTCCAACACAGATGCATCATTCTGCAACCACTACACAGAATTTAAAACTAAACAGAACAAAGAAAAAAAAGTTAATATTGTTGCCATCACCCTTCTCCTACCAGGAAAATTTCTGACTTCCTTCCCTGCTGTTCTCTCTCTCAATTCACATATATCCTGCGTAATATTTAAAATACATTAAAATTAAGCAAAACCTATAAGAACCACACCATTTTAAAAGAAAATGCTATCAATACTTGGGCAGGGGGCTGAACCCAATGATCTTGTGAGGTCCCTTCCAGCCCTAATGTCTATGAAATCTATGAAACTTCATTATTTGTAAACTATCACTCTTCCTACCAAATACCTACATTTATTTTTCTAAATAGAGTAGACAAGTTCATGGCACACTTCTGAGGCATGGGGATTTGCCTTAGAATGGCTCTGATCTCAACTGGCTGCACAACAAAGTCCTGCTGACGTTAGCAGGCTCTGGCCAGGCACAGCAGTATTCCAGTGTATTACAAAACTGAACCTGAAGTTTGCACAGTGCCTAAAACTATAAAGCTATACTAAAACCTCTGGGCTTTCTGGAATACAAATTAATAGTAAAGAGAAATATTAATTCCATTCAACTCCGGTCAACTATTGAGCAAAGTCTTATACCTAGACTGCAAGACAGAAGCTTCTATATCAACCCCCTGCTTTGTTTTACTAGAGTAACTAATTAATGGGAAGCACCATTAGTTAGGAAGCACAGCTGACAATAAAGCCCAAGTCAAGCATGTTATGTAAGGAAGTGTGCACCCAGAGGTATGCCACCTGTATAACAGAGCTGCTTTGTACACATAATCTATTGTTTCAGTGATACTTTAATGGCTGGTTCAGTTCCTTTAAGAGGAGTTTAACCAGATCCTCTTATCTCAAATAGTAAATACCTAGATTGCTGTGCTAAATGTCTCATGTACAAGTTACACTAACAATCTCAAAGAGAGTTGTTAGAGTGGCACCTGAACAGAGACTTAAACACTACAAACTTCAAATATTTGGACCGAGCTCACCTACCACCCGAGAAATTACTGCATTTAAAAAGTGGTTTATGTACACACTTAACAGTGCACTTCAAGAAGGGAGAAATGTAAAACAACTCTGAATTTCAGTCTATGAAATATTTTTGTTGGTTTTAATTAACTACTCAACAGCTCAACTGTAAGGAGACGCTGAACTTGTGGTAACCAGAGAAAGAATTTTTAAGAGTCATCACGACGGTGAATAAAGATTTATCCTATTCACACAGCAGTCCTTCACAGTAATTCTCTTAACAAAGAAGTTGGTATTTTGACATGTGTGGAAGTAGTATGCTGCTATGAAAATACATACCATCTAGGCTCTTTATAGTCATTAATATATTGTGAAAGTCTGCAATGGTGTTGGTTACTGCATATTAACCATTTTTCAATAATAAATGGCCAAGTTATGCAATCTGGTATAGGACACACTGTTTACATATATAAACATCAAAGGCCCACTCAAGCCTGGATGATCATAAGCCTAGTTTGGTTACACAACACTAGCTTCTATAGCCAAAAGCACACAAGGGAGTTATGCACCAAACTTTACTCTCCGTTCTTTCATTTAATAAGCAAACAACATAAATATGGTAAAGAACTTTGCACTTTCTGCCTACTTATCCTCTTTTTCTCCACTGCTCCTCCCACAGGCAGATAGAGATTTCTAATTTGCAGAATTTTCTAAGGGATTTTCTTTGCACTACATCTAATGTTAAATACCAGTAAGAAAAGAAGGCTAGTTGAATAAGATGTTAAATATTGGCACTTTAGTAGCCAGAAAACTCTACTAAACAGCATCCGAGGGATGCGGCAAAAGCAAAACCGGAAGTATCGCTTCTGGGGGACTTCCGGTTTCGCCGCCGCAAGCCAAGTTTTTCTTTGTCGCTTTTTGGCCCACGACCTGAGCCAAAGCAGCCTGCACAGGGCAAAGCAGCCTGCACGGGGCCCCTCTCCCTGTCCCCCGGCACACTGACACTGGGAGTGCACCAGATGGTGCACATTTGATTAACCGGCATATTTGATTAACTGGCATCCCCCATTCCCGTGGGGGGATGCCAGATAACAGAGCTTTTACTGTACTTTCAAACACCAAATCAAAAATGTGAAAAATGTCAACGGCAAGACAACTCAAACAGCTAGCCTACTTATTTTATATTAATATGGAGATTAGAAGCCTCTTAACTGCTAGTAAGAATCAAAGCAAACATCCATAAGATTGATGGCTTCATACAAAGCAACAGTCTACCATCCCATATCTTCTTTCAATATAATGACATTTTTGTTTCAACATTTCTATAAGTAACTCCAGAGACATTCCCCACCCTTCAAAATTACCATTACAGCTCCTCACAACCACTTTAAGAACTGCTTGACAGACAATAAAACCTTGTCTATAAATCATGTCACTAGAACTCTCACTCTTCATTTCATGTTTCACGAATGTCAGCATCAGCTGTAGCTTTGAGCAGCACCCAAAAAGCAGCCACACACACACATGGATTGTTACCATTTAACTGACAGAATCTTGGAAAGAAAAAAATACTATTTGTAAATGCTTTTGGTGAGGGAAAGTCAAACCTAGTTAGTATTTTACAAAACAGATCCACTTGTTTGATGGCTGTGAATAGTGCTTTAATCTCTGTAGTTTCTCTCAAATAAATTTCAGAGAGCTAATTTGTCAGAATTCAGTGCATATTTCTGCTACAGAGCTGTTGTTGTGGGTTTTTTTTTTAATTCTTCACTAAGCAGAGTCTTCAAAATGCCTGAAATTAGCCTTTCCATTAGACAGACACTCTTTTTAGTAAACTAAACAAACAAGGCTTGAAACACAATTCTGCATTGCATAATCTGGAAATAAATGCGCTTGTCATGCTCCAGCACAAAGCACTGAATGGGGAATGATTACCTTCTCTTTTTCTGTATTGTAGCGGTCACCCAATTAAGTGCACCCACACTACAATCCAAATCTCTTAATCTCATTGCTGATGACAAAATTTATCTTGCATATTATGGACCAAGTCATCATAGGTCTTGTCAACACAAGAGAACTGTGCAGTCTTATGCAATATCGCATTAAACCTGTTTGGTGTAACAAAGCTAAGTGGCCACACAGGGGGCTTTACCAGTTTAATCTGGCAGCAGCTGTGACAAGGTTAACTTCTAGCTTTTGGCCGAGGCACAGACTCCACAATTCCTCCTTACAGCCAAAAGGGGAGTCAGCCCACAGCAGCCATTCCAGGGTCCCCAGGCCTGTATTCTGCAAAAATCAGCTTCTTCACTTAGCCATCAAAAATTTGGGGGGGTTAATTGGGGGGAGACTGAGTGTGTGGTATGCAAGTAAATATGGTAATTAATTTAGTTCTGTCTGTTTCACTATTTCATGTTGTTTTAAAGCACCATGCTGAATGTCTACCATACCATTCAGAAGAAGTATAGTTAAGCCCAGTTCTTCCTGTTGAATTTTTATTTTGTTTTGTTTAAACAGACATCGTCAGCGTGAAAAAAACCACACTGCAACGTACAGGAGTTGTACCTACTAAAGTCACCAGAAACACCCAATATTCAAGGATAAACACCTAAATGCTTATAATGCCCATAAAGCTTTGTGAAGTCTATAAAAAACATTAATACCCTGCTTAAAAGCTGAGGGTTACAATACCTTTTTGCTAAAATGAAAGCCAGTACTGCACAATATAATCCACTGGTGTCATTAAAATTGGATTTTTTTCACTTTCAGTTAACATATCAATGTCCTAGATTTTAAGTGTTTTCCTATATACAGTCTTCATTTTTACAATAAATGCTAATTCATTTAAGTTAATGCAACTTAGTTAGTTCTTCCAAAATAGTCTGTCCACACTACTTTTTGGATTTTAGGTCTAGTTCCACTGCTATTGAATTGAGTGGAATTCAATAGCTATTGAGCAGCTAACAAAGTTGAAGTTTTTAGTTAGAACAACAAAACTATGCTTTACAGGTTTTTAAAGCTCTACAGAATTGCTTGGAGACATGCATAATGAAGTACTCCCTTCTTTATTTTTTTTGGAAAACAGTAATTATATGAATGACATCAAAATGAACCTGCATTATTCGAAAGAGATTTTACTTAAACTGAGATGGAGATAGTCTTAAATACCATACTTCTGAATCTATTATTACAAAAACTAGGCATTAAAAAAAAAGGTTAGAAGGAAGTTGCTTCTTTGACAGATGTAACAAAATGTACTAAGACTATAAAAGCTATTCACTAGAATTTTAAAATCATTCAATCTGAATTTTAAATAAAGTGAATACAGGAGTCGAGACTAACAACTATTAATCTTCCTCTAAGATGCAAAAATAAATCCTTCAATGAAAAAGACTGTTTTAATTGTTCAGCTGGAAAAAGCTTACCCATTTAAATATAATGAAAAAGATGCAAGTGTTCTGGGTACTACGCTGTCAGCTGCAATGTATATTCACATTTGTTATTTATTACAAGCATAATGACACTGGTAAATTATTTATCCTTCTTTACTCAGAAGGTAATAGTAACCTAGTGCAACAGAAGTATAATCCTGCTAAATGAGACCAAAAAGGTAAGCCTGATATAGCCATGCTCAGAATGCATGAAAACATACTTAACCGTAATACAATGCAAAAAAGCAAAAAAACCTCTACAAAAAATCATAACCAATCAGGCTTCAGTTTTTGCTCCATATTCCCAACCTCTCTCTATGTCAAGGAATATGGATATGCTTAAACATATGACATCTGTCAGTACATACTTCAAAATAAAATACCCTTACTCCTGGTCCTAAAAGGAAACAGCTAATGATGTTAGTTACTGAACAGTCCATAAAAACAGTCACCGTACCTGACTGTGTGTAAAGTGACAGTTTCAAGTAAATAGAGTAAACTAATAAAGTAATACAAAGCAAAGGTAAGTGACCAAGGGTGCCAACAACAAATAAAGTAAGGCAACAGTCCAGAACTGGTGAAAATATTGCAATGATATATTAGCTGCGGCTACAAATAACCGCTCAAGATTTTGCTGCTTTGTGCGCCGTCTGCCAAAAAACGTTTGTCATAAAGCTTACGAATCCAGCACAATAAACAAAATATATAGGAAGGTGTCAGGCAGTGCTGGGTCAGCTGTACAAAAGCTATGCCCAGAACTTTCTTTAGGAGGAGAAAAAATGATCTGTGGGGTGATGCTTTGGTTCCAAAACAACCCTAATTTCATAATGCAGTCAATTAAAACCTCACTACTTAACAGTGCGAGTATTTAAACCACTGCTCAGAAGACAAGGTTCTTTGGGTAAATGCAATATCTTTTATTAGACCAACTCAGATAGTTGGAAAAAATCTTTCTTCCAATTATCTGAGTTGGTCTAATAAAAGATATCGCATTTACCCAAAGAACCTTGTCTGCCCATGCCCTTAGACCAACCTACTCCCTCTAAAACATTGCTCTACAGTGACAAGGTGTGATATGGCCTGCAGATCTTAAATGAAATCAAAAACAAGCCTGCAATCTTTATCGCACCACAGGTGGCAAATACTAAGTGGGTAAGCACTACTTTTAAAAAAATAACTCAAGAACAATGCCACTGGAGGCCAGGATTTCAAGGGCAAGCTTCAACATCAAACTGAGCAAACAGTGTTAGGAGCCTGCTTCTCACCTAGGCAGGGCTGGACACAGGCATGGGCGAACCAGGCCCAGACAGAAAGGGGGCCCGAAAATGGTGAAAATAATTATGATTATTATCATTATCTCTGGCAAATACAAGTTCACCTGGGGCCACAAGGAGTCTAGGTCCAGTACTGCACCTAGGGCAGCGCAAGAGCCACGTGGCAGCTGTGATGGTCCTAAAATGATAGGTGGCTGGGATCACTTAGGATGACACCTTTTATTGAATCAACCTGTGCCGCTGGGGCTCCGAGCCAGGCAGGCCAATACCGCTGGCCCAACATGAGGCATCGCTGTGAGGGTGACACTGCCTTGCGCCTCGCCTCAGACACACTCTCCTCTTTCCCGTCCCACTTTTCAGGGCCCCCTTTTCACCCGGGCTTCGTTGTCTGAGGTACTGCAGAGGTTTCCCTGCAACAGCAGTTCATCACGGGCGTATTTCCCTCTCACCTCAGCAACTTAAAAAAAAAACAGTCTCCCCCCCGCCCCCCATCTG
>NW_005842215.1:854930-870438 GCF_000455745.1 Alligator sinensis
TAAGGCGCATGCGCCACTGCGAAGCGGCCGCCTCCCTCAGGGCCAGCAGGTGCTGCCATGGCCCCGCCCCCTCACACGCGGGGCGGGGCGGGGCGTGGCGGGGCTTGGGGACACGGGGCCGCGCGGCGCGATTGAGAGGCGAGTTCGAGTCTCGGCGTGTCCGTTCGCGCCTTTCTCTTCAGCTGGAGAAAAGCACCGGGGGCGGAGCGGCTCCGCCTGCAGCCGGGCAGACGCGCTGGGCCGGGGAAGCTTCTGTGTCCCAGCCCAGCTCCCCTCACCCCCTTCCCCCAAGGCTGGCTGTAGGGGCAGGAGCCTCTCTGAAGGTCCTGGGATAGGAGATTTCCACCCTCCCCCCAGCCGGCAGGGGAGAAAGCAGCAGCAGCAGGCGGCAGGGGAGAGGTGCATCCGAGCACTGGGTAGTGCTCACCTGCTTTGGGGACTTGGAAAAAGTCCTCAGAGGCTCCTGCGGGGCAAGGCAATGCGGTTCAAAACCGGGGTGGATCCGCTCCTGGCTTCTGCCAGTTGGCCTTAAACTTTGGGTGGAGCAGGAATAAAAGGGACCACCCATACCCACCCCTGTCTAACCTATTAGCAAAATACACCACTCCAACATGGCACAGGCAAAGGGAGAGTACTGGATAATGAGGCAAGGGAGCTTGACTTCCCCAAGCGCCAGTCGCAGGAGAGCAGTGCTCTGAAGGGATGAAATGCTATCAAGTCCCCAACCTGTCAGGGGCAATTCCTCGATTCAAGGATAATCTACCCCAGTTTGTTGATGGGGTCTTGAGATGATTTTTGAGGCCAATCCTTGAGCCACAGATCCGTCCGCAGAAGTTGCAGGTCTTCTCTCCTTTTCCTTCCTCTGCTCTCTCTTCTCTGCTTTGAGAGCAAGACACTTTGCCTCAAAATGGGCTGCTGCTTGGTTGCAGTTGCAGCGCCACTGGAGCTGGTCAGGAGACCGCTTATCCCAACTCTTGATGTCAGCATCCATTTTCTTGAGGTATGCCTTCAATGTGTCCTTATAACATGTCCCCTGGCCACTGCGAGACCTCAGGCCATTACCAAGATGGGAGTAGAGCACTTGTTTTGGGAGTTGAGAGTTGGCCATCTGTACACAACACCCAGTCCAGCAAAGTTTGTGCTCAAGGATCATGGACTCAGTGCAGGCAACATTGGCTTTAGCAAGGAAGCTGGCATTTGTGCAGCAATTTTCCCATTTGATGTGAAAGATTTTCTGGAGATTTTCGTTGATGATACCTCCCAAAGCTCTTAAGATGACAACAGTAAATCACCCACCTTTCACATCTGTAGAGGAGACTGGGGATGATGATGGCGTCGTAGACCTGAATCTTGGAGTCTCTCCAGAGATTGCAATGAATAGACATGCCAAGTACTTAAATGTAGCCCCCCACCTTGGTGTCCACATTTGCTGCAAATGTCTCTGGGCCTCCATTCCTGAGACATACAATGAGAATAAAATATCCCCTTAATTCCCAAGGAGGACACATTTTTTATTAACAGTTGGGATGAGCACCTTGCAGAAGGTGCCATGAGGAAGCTAATAATGGTATTCAGGACAGGGAATGATGGGTGTGCAGAAAATAAGGCTTCAAGCCATGTAGTGAGCAATAAGGAGAAAATGAAACATCGAATAGCTGCTCCTTCAGGGAGCATTGTTCAACCCGGGTGCTGAGTGAGGCAGTGACCGGCACAAAACAGTCTGTGCTCATAGAACTGAAGACTGGATCATAACCTCTGCACTTGGGCAGGGGTGTCAAACTCCCGCCCTGGGCTGTATCTGGACTGCACAGCTCCTTTGCTGGATCTGGCATTGAGCACAGGATGGGGACAGCTTGATCAGTGGGGAGACTAGCAGGAACAACAGTGAGAGCAGCATGGACAACAATATTAGGGCCATAGGCGACAGGTAGGGGGAGAACGGGGGCGGGGCATGTGCCCCTCAATTAAAGGGCCATCCCCACTGCTGACACTGCCAGTGGCAGCGTCAGCAGGTGCTTGGTGCGCCCCCCCGCAGTGGCGTACCAACAGGGGGGAACAGAGGGTTGGTCCCCTGGTGGCAATTCCAGTTTCACTGCTGGCATTTCTGGGCTCGGTGATCGGCCGGACCCCCTCTGCTCAGCAATCAGGTGCGCCCCCCCCCCGATTCAGGAGGCATCAGTCGCCCATGGATAGGGCAAGTGGCAATGGGATCAGTAGCCTGGTAGATGGGATAAAGTGGCCCCCCATGGACCGGATCCAACCCATGGGCCATGTTTGACACTCCTATATTAGAATTAAAATCAAATTACACAATTAAAATTGTTCTAACCTTAATTCAGGCATAATTCAACCCTACTTTGAATAGTTGATATTGCAACCTTAACATGCTCTTCGTGTAAGGTTTTTTTGTATTGCATCATTACTAAAGCTATATGACATTTTTCTGTCCTCACATGTATGCTTCATCCTGTGAAGCGCTGTTCTACTCCTTGTCTTGTATTTTTTATGCCTTTGCTACAAGCCAGAAATGGTAGGAGGGCTAATGCTGACAGGACTCCAGTCGACCATCAGCCTGGCTAGAGCAGGCCTGCAGAATGCAATGACTGAAATAGCAGTAGTAGTTTGGCTGCACCTTTGCTGTCTGTCGCCGTTGTTATTAGTTATTGAGCTGAAAGCATCGCGGCAATGGTAGGGAATTTTCTCAAATACCTTCTAATGCAGACACTATCATTTAATTCATGAAGTTGGGAGATCCAGGTCACATTTCAGTTACCTATTAAAATGTTACTTATCTTGACAGGTTTCCATAGAACTTGTGTAAAAACCCTGTTTGTCCAGTCCTGCAACATATAGCCACAGAAAAATAATGGTCTTTTTGAGACCTAAGCCACAAGATAAAGAACTCTGTTAAGAAAGAAGGAAAATCCTTGGAGACCAAGTGACATGACAAAAAGAATGCAAAACAGACATAGGTATCAATATCCTATATCAATCTGGTAGGCAATACAATTCAAAGGCATTCTAGCATTTGCAAAAAGACTCAGAGAACAGAGATTCTTGACTTCAAGGCAAGTACATAGCCTTGGTTCTGCAAACCCTTATAATACAATTTCATTCACTGATACTATAATTAATTGAAACAGAATCCAATCAATCCTGTTTGAACCTAGTTTTGCCAAAATTGAGGGCACATTGTGGAAAAAAATCCTAAAAAACATTGTTGCAAACCAGACATTTCAAATGGAATCAAAATGTTAAGAAAATGGCATCACAACCCTTCCTCATTATACATTCTTGTCTGTGGACTATAAGAAATCCTACAGTCCTTAATCCTGTAAAATGTCTATAATTGGCATAACAATCTTCAGTCTTTGCCAGATTAGTTAGCAGGCAGCCCGAGAAACAGAATAAAAGGCAATATAGTTCCAGAGACATTTGAGTAAGCTAAAATTAATCTTTAACAGAATTACTTTGTCAAAATAATCTCTCATATTTTGAAATTTGTACCTACTTTGAATCTCAAAAAAGTAAGACCAATAATCTGCAGAGAACATAATTAATATAGTTAAAACTGAAAACTGAAGCTATTAAAAATGTTTTCTTCATGAATCTATTACTAAAAAGAAATTAATTGATTTTATCTTTTAAAACAAAGTTTTATGTTCCCCTGTGATTTCTCTCTGGGTTGATTCCTTTTTTAAAAAAGCAATGTTTTATTGTTAATATAAATGCACAAAATCACAGCTGTCATTAAAATGATGTGCAGCCAACAGCCTAGATAGACTAGTTTATGCCCTCATTTTTGTAGTCTATGCAGCAATAATGTACCCTGAAAGCTCTGTTCAGTAAAATCATATAACCCGCAAGTTCTGGTCTTTAGAAACGAGTGGAAGTTTGTTGTTTGTCTGGGTGTGTGTTTCCCTCTTCCTGCCACCCAGAAGCTGCATTATCTCAAAGGCCACTAATACTTGCTATAACCATGCAACCTTTCAAGTAAGCTTCTTAAGTCATTCTTTGTCATCCTTTTAGGTTCCTCAGATGCTTAAGTAGCTCTGGTACAAAATAATGCCTCATCCTATCTACAACTGGCTGGAAAATCCCATCCCATCCTATTACAATCAGACTTTGCCACAATAAACAAGCATTGATGACTGCCAGGCTTGATTACTTCTCTCTAGTTGAGGAATAGGATGCCCGGCTACAAAAGGCAGCAGCCTGTCTGCCTGGCATCACCACGAGCAGATTTCCTAATGTGCCTCTCTCTCAACTAGTTCCTTACTGAGTACAAAATCTAGTTCTAAATCTCCGTCCTAATATTCACCGTCCTCTGTTGGAGAGAGTGTCTCTGGCAACATAACAAGGCTCTTTCTGTGACTGCTACATTTCACCTGAGCCATCAAATCTATTGATCACATAAGGGAGGAAACATGGGCAAGGGCTACACACATTTCACAGAGGTTGGACCCAGACGTTGAAAGTATTTTCTGTGAAAAATAAGAATGACCAGAGAAAAGTGCTAATTTCTTTGACTAGATTTTCCTTGGAGAATGGTTTCTCATACAGAATCCTCCAAATACTAGCATTAACTAATCCAGTTCTTCTTACAGGCTATGAAGGAAGGAGATTAAGATAGTTTCAGTTTTCTATATAAGGAGGTGTTCTAATATGAAGGACACCATATAGACATTTAGTCAGAGAAACAAAATATATAGATCATTAAACCAGCAGTCTAGCCACCTGCAATACTTTTTGTCATATCTTATTGGTTTTAAATATTGAATAGGCTATATACATCAACTCACATTGCAAGGAGATAGCAGAATCGTAGATGCAAGATAACAAAAGTGCAAAATAACAAAAGTGCAAACCTCTTAATGGAAAACATGCATGAAGCAGGGCTTTTCAGTAAAAGGTATGCTGAATAATTCAAACAGCTTTAGACCCTATTACTGCACTACTAACTTTTAGGGGCTTCAGGCTGGTGCAGGAGTTCACCTAATTCTACAATTCACATTTCATTAATATCCTCTCCTCTAGATATTTTGTAGATCGGGATTTGAAAAGTTACTTTGCAACTGAGATACACCTTCAAACATTTAGAATACCAATAGAACCTACTATACCATATTGTAAACCATGTATAACTTTAAAGGGACAGACAGATTTGCTAAGTGTAGGCTGACCATATGGAAATCCCAGAAATCTGGGACATCATCTGGGAAATCTGGGACACTGCCCTCTCTTTGCCTGCAAGGTGCTCCATGCCGCTCCAACTCTGCCTTGTGTCCTGCACACCTGTGTTTTCAGGATGCCCATTATAATTCCCAACAGCTGGCCAGGACCAGCCCCTGAAATATGGTCACACTAGCTAAGCGCCTTTCATTAAAGGATTACAAGCAACTTTCTAGACAGTGGTGTATCACACCATCTGATGAAAAACCTAAATGTCCTATTATACAGATAAGAAAATGGAGACATAGAATTTAAAGCTATACCTATGCCAGGAAAATTTGGAAGTATTCAGCTAGTTCAACCAGAAGTTTTTTGCCATAGTTTTAGCTAGAAAACAAATCTAATCAGGTAAAAATGACCATCCACTAATGGGTGCCTTATTAAACTACAGTTACACCCTTGCTTCCATCAATTCAGCTGATAATATTAAAACACACTGGTAGGGGATATATTTTTGGACATCTATCCACTTTACCCATGACTTCAATGACTATCTTAAATCACAGTACATCTGCTGCAGAACTGGAAAAAAAAGCCAAGATTTAATTCCCAGAGTTCTGTTCTACTAAATAATGAGCCTGCTTAATAGAATGTGGAATCAACATAACAATGAAAATTTAAAATGGTCTCAGAAAAGTCAATATCTGTCAGAGTCCAAAAATGAAATGCCATTAATTTATAACTAAATAATAAAACACAAACAGCAAAAAGTTAAAATTGAAAGATTTTTTTAAACAACATATAATTAGCCTATAGGAGTCATTAACAAGATATCATGGAAGCCAAATACTTAGTAAGATTAAAAAAGAAAGGATTAGAACTCAGTTTCTTTAGTAAGGATAAAAATGAATAAAGAATATAAATTTTCATTTTTTCAGGGCACAGCAGAATCACTAACTAACATGGATTAAAAGAAAACTTCCCCTCTGAGCAGGTTATTTCATAATTATACACTATGTCAGTAATTGCACTTTTCTCAGAAGCATCTAGTATCCTTCACTCTTGGAAACAGGAGATGAAACTTTGATGTGATGTAGTTTGGCAAAGCATATCACATGTATAGTGCCATTACTACTTCTGAAGAAGTTTGTAAGTGTCATTTTCTTCCATGCAGCAGAAATTACATTGACAAGATGATTAAATGTTCTGTATTTATCATTTAAAGACTGCACAAATTTATCTTGACTAGATGTGACCCAGGGTTGTATCCGGAGTATCAATGACAGTCTCACATTAATCCCCCAGATGAAAAATAGCAGGATAGCCAAACCTGAATTCAAAAATTAGAAAACAGAAACTATACTTTCACCCAACATGTACTCTGACTTATGGTCCTTACAAATCTATAGAGAAGAATTAGGAATTCCTTTGCCTATCATGGTTCCAATATTAGCTTTCCACCAAAATAATTAAATAATGCGGAAGAAAGATGATATTTGTTAAAGGACAGGATCAGGATACAGGAGATGCTAGGTTTTACCCGCAACTGTGCCACAAAATGGAATACCACCTCTGTGCCTGAATTTTTCTCTTGCTCAACTGCAGATGACAATACCACTCCTTTCACTTTAGAGAAGTGTTATACAGCCTAATTTACCAGTAACTGTAAAGTGCATTTAATTCTCCAAACCAAAGATGTAATAAAAATATCCAGTGATATTCTAGTAAAATTAGGTTGCCTTCATCCTCTCCCATGTTGTAAAGACTGAATTAAAAGCAGATTGCAGTCCAGGCTGCCACATTTCTTTTCCCTAAAGTGGCAACACTAATTTTAAAAAATCTGTAGTTACTAGATATTTTTATGTTTTGATGCAACGTTCTTTTATTCCATACACTATTTACTGCCCTGGAAGCTGTACCAAAATTGTTCTACTTGCCTTAAGCATATCCTCAAGTTCAAATTTCAGATTTCTCTTCTTTTGTTTTGGTCACCCGAGCTGACCTGTATTTCCTTCACTGATGGCAAAGGTTTGCAGATTCAGCACAAAGCTGCTAAACAGCACAGCAGCATTCCTGTAATCTGAGTCCATCAGGTACTTTTCTGGCCTCACAACTGTAAAAATCACTTAGTGTTGTGAGCACCAAAACAGCTTCATCACTGTAACAAAATGAGAGTGCTACTTCGCAGGATCAAAGACTACATTTCAGTTTTCAAGGGGGCACTGAGATTTTTGAGCTTAAAATAATCAGATTCTCCCTTGTTAGGAAGCCAGGTCAAAAGTGTAATGCTACTTAGGAATTTTTGAAAGAGAGTAGTTGCAAAAAGTTCAAATGAAGAAGGCTAGTTGAGGCAGTGGTGAGAGCAACTGGATTGCATAGCCTGCAGAAAAAAAAAAGTTAAAGATTTGAAAGAGCTACTCAGTGCAGAGGCAAATCAGTGGTGGGGGGAAACAATTAAAAGTAATGATCTGGAGAGGAAGTCAGTATCATCGCCCCTTTTCATTCAGTTGACTAGCCCAAAATACAGTGTTTTTTGTTCTTCCAGTTAGGAGGAGAAATTGATAATAGATTCAGACACCTGTTGGAATCCTGTTTATTTACGAAGGATGTACAAAGTCCTGTTTCCCCAGACGCAGGAAGAATCAAACATCAAAGGACAGGAGACACTTTTCTACCCATGGGTCCAAGCGTCTTTCAGTCAGCAACTGAGTGCAAAGCTCAATTACTCTGTTTAGACTTTTGTTTTCAGGGGTGGTTCTGTGGCTGTCAGGCTTTCCATTTCTTCTCTGAGTCTGGGTCAGTCTTGTCTTGCTTGCTTTTTTGCCTTACACATACCCTTCTGTCTAAAATACCATAGAGAAAAGTCTTTAATTTGTATAATTCCAGTTTCTGAGAAGACTTGCATATACCTTAGTTCTAACATAGGCCTGGATTCTGGTTTGAGGCATTTCAAACCTCAACAAAGGGCAGCTGTTACAATTTCAGCCATTTTTGGATTTTAAACTTCATTGCAGAACTACAAGGAAGTTTTTTTACCTCCCTGCCTCCCATCTGACACCTCCAGGGAAGGAATTCTACCTGATCAACACATCAAAGAGCTACTCAACACAGCTCACAAAGACACTCTCATGGACGCAGAGGGACAGACTTCCATCTTCAGCTCTCTCTGTGCAAAAATGAAGTTTATTTCCTACCTATGGGGACTTTTTATCATCTTGTACCATCTACACTCTTCCCAGAGCCTGACGAAGGGACTTTGATCCCAAAAGCTTGCAGAAAAGGACAATTTTCTTGCCATTTTCCAGTTGGTCTAATAAAAGGTATCATTTTGGAACCAAGAGTTCTAGTTTTTTGTATAGCTGTTACTCTTAGCATTTTCATCAAGGTTGGACCCAGCCTATAACAACATCATGAAGCACACATCCCACCAGCATTTTACATGGATCATTACTATCCAGTGTGTTTTACTGAGAGTTTTATATTAATATGAACCACAATTCAAAGGGAGGTTTGTCCTGGATTGAATTAGTAGAACATTACTGGCTCTGTTCACAGGTTAGAAAGGAGAAAATCTGTGAAGTAGACAGATAAGCCTTCATATTTATTCTCTGAAGAAATAGAAGGGTTCACTTTCCTTCTTTCATACATACATGGTTAGCAAACTGAAGCATCTGTATCTTTACTGAATGCCTTCGATCAAATAAATCAAAATGCAGCAAAAGCTGTATCTCACAAAAACATAATGATGCATGACTGTACAGTCACTGTGAACAACTGGTCTAATCACTGGGTGGAAAACTGGCTACAGGGTAGGACCCACAGAGTTCTTATGAATGGATCTGTGTCATCCTGGTGAGAAGTGGCCAGTGGTGTCCCTCAGGGGTCCATGCTTGGACTGCTGCTTTTCAACATCTTTATCAATGATTTGGATGTGGGGATGAAGAGCTCACTGGTCAAGTTTGCAGACGACACCAAGTTATGGGGCAGTGTGCCCACACCAGAAGATAGGTTGCAGATACAGGTGGACCTGGACAGGCTCGAGAGTTGGGCAAACCAGAACCAGATGAAGTTCAACACTCAGAAGTGTAAGGTGCTCCATCTGGGGGCAAAAAATCCCCAACATACCTACAGGCTTGGTGGCGACAATTTGACTTGCACCATGGCTGAAAGGGACCTAGGGGTAGTGATCACCATCACACGAACATGAGCCAGCAGTGCGATGCTGTGGCCAGCAGGGCAAACAACACGCTGTCATGCATTAACCATTGCATCTCATGTAAAATTAAGGAAGTGATATTCTCGCTGTACTCAGCACTGGTGAGACTGCAGCTGGAGCACTGGGTCCAGTTTTGGGCACCACACTTCAACAAGGATGTGGAAAAACTTGAGAGGGTCCAGAGAAGAGTCACCCATATGATCAGGGACTTGCACAACAAGCCATACAAGGAGAGGCTGAGGGACATGGGCCTCTTCAGCCTACAGAAGAGAAGGCTGAGAGGGAACTTGGTAGCAACTTACTGCTACATCAGGGGAGTACATCAAGAATTCAGTGAACAGCTGTTCACCAAGGTACCCCCGGGGAAGACCAGGACCAACAGATACAAAATCCTGGAAGACCGCTTCAGGCTCAATTCCAGGAAAAACTCCTTCACAGTCAGGGTGTCCAGAGTGTGGAATAAACTCCCGCCAGTGGTGGTGCAGTCACTTACTCTGGAAATCTTTAAAAGGTGACTGGACAGTCACTTCGCTGGGGTCACTTGACCCCAGCTGTCTTTTCCTGCCTACTGCAGGGGGACTGGGTCCAATGATCTACAAGGTCCCTTCCAGCCCCTAACAATCTATGAATCTATGAACAGCATGTGAACTACCACAATCTCTGTGTTAACACTGTATCTTGTCCAACAAAGACAAGCAAAAGAAAATGGAGTAGAAGTAAAACAGTTAATAATGGGGCTGTTTTACCTGTATAACCCCAATATTATACATTTGATTTTATTGTTATTTCCATTGTGAATTGTTGAAAGTTTCCATAAGAAGCAGTTAATATTTGTTATTTTCAAATATGCAATAGTACACCCTAAAAACAGAGAACCCTCGCTATAAAGGATGTCAGTTTAGGACTCTTCTAGCCTTCCCTCATAAAATCTTAACTGAGAAAATTCTGAGAAACAAAAATGCCTGCTGCCCACACTAAAATTCAGTAAAGCTAACTGCAATGCAAATATACAGTCTTGATGTTCTTAACAACATAAACAACTTAGGCCAAGTTTTCTGATATGAAAAGATATTCCATTATCTCAAGTCTAACTCACTGTACTGAATTACAAAAATAATATAAAGGAAACATAATTATACATTCTAAAGCTCTGGCTACATTTATATACTCAACTGCATTGAGAGCTGATATTACACTACACAATTCAGTTAACCGAATTTCATCATTGAGCAGTAGCAGATTTAGAATTTTGCAGGCTCCTGTATGCAAACAAGGAACATTATGCAAATGAGTGTGCAATTAACTGAATTTTATGCAAGAAAGTGAATTGCAAAACCTCTTATGCTTCACATGAGCAATAATCTTCTGAAATCCTAGCTGTCTTGCAAAGTAAGACTCAATTGACTTCAAATGAGCTAGTCCCTAGAGCAGAATCAAGCTCTTGATTCAAAACAGCTTCTTTTATGACAGCCTATTCCATAGAAAATAGAAAACAATATAAGAAATCTCTATTGGTCCTTTAGGCTTCATGTAGATGGGGCAAAAGGTGTCATTGACATGCATTTGCTACCTAACATAGTCCAGGTCTAATATAGTCAAGGTTTGATATATTTAAGCACAAACTGAAAAGGTTAACTTAAAACCTAGGCTCTCCCTTCTGCTTCAACTCAAACATAGGCTGTGTGTCTTCTTCTCTCTACACTAGATTTAAAGTCTTAAGACCCTGCTACATGTGCAAATTAAAGCTCAATAGCAACCAACTATAAAGTTAATATACATTTTTGAAGTCTAACGTTATAGCTGGTTGGAGCTTTGTATTATGTCATAGCTAGTTTGTACGTGTAGCTGGTCTTTAGATAATTGCACAAATAACTAGTTACTTGTGCAATACCTGTAACATGTACAGGAGACCTTAGTTAGCTAAGCTAGCTAATAGGTGCTATTATTACACATTTCATTCCTGGTTTGAGCAATGGGGTCAGAGAAACTATCACCAGAAGCTTATGTTTTTCTGTTCCTAGTATCTTTCATTATCATTGGGATGTAATATGGTCTAGACGAAAAACTATCAAGATAAGACTCAGAACTCTATCGTCAGTTCCGGCCTACTGGGTGACCTCGGGCAAATCATCTCCTTGTACTTCAGTATTCCAATCTGTAAAACAGGGATTGTGATCTTGAGTACTTTGAGGTCCAGCCTGCAAAGAGCTGTGGGGAGTGGGAGGAGGGCAGTCAAGCAGGGGGTGGCACGTGCATACATGTACAAACATGTACATGACCACCAGGCAGCCTGGAAAACAGCTCCCTGCATGGAAGTCTGGCACATGGGGGGTGGGAATTGAGGCACCCATAGTGAGGGAGGGAGGGAGTTGGACACGGCTGTGGCTGGGGCTGCTGCTCAGCCCAGGTGGTGCGTGGGGCCTGGAATGTAGGGTCGAAGGGCCAGAGTGGGGAGTGGGATAGAGTGCTGACGCACTCCCAGAGGAGGCATGGGGGGGAATGTTCCCCCCAGATTTGTGCACAGGGTGGGGGCAGGCTGGCTGCGGTGGGCTCGGGGTCCCCGCCCTGCTTCCCTCCCCCCCAGGGCGTCCATGGCCCAGCAGGTGGGACCTGGAGCGGCAGGACAGAGCGGGGCAGGGCAGGGAAGCTTGAGTCCACCACCTCTGGGAGCATCGTACTGCCATGGCAAGGTGCCCCTGCCAGCATGACAGCAGCAGGGGTGGTGGAGTGGAGGGCACCTTGCCATGACAGTGCAGGGCTCATGGTGGTGGTGCCTGGCCCTGCTCTGCCCTGCCACACCATGTCTCACCCACTGGGCTGTGGAGGCCCCGGGGGGGAGAGCAACAGGGCAGGGAGTCCCAAGCCCTCATCCCACACCTACCCTGCACACAAATCTGGGAGGCATGTGCCCCCCTCTTCCCCCATGAGTGCACACAGTAGTAGGGAGCCACACCCCAACCTGAGCCCACAGCACCCAGCCCGCATCTCCCTGACTCTCAAGGGCTCTGCTCTAGCTGTGCCACCTGTCAAGAAGGGAGAGCCAGGCTCCATGCTCTGCTCCGCTGTAGCAGTGGCTGCTTCCTACAGGTGATAGACAGGTAGACAGGGCTTGGTTGCTGCAGCAGGAGGCAGGTGGCTGCAGATCCAGGTCCTTGGCCCCCTAGACCTGGCAACTGGAGGCCCCTTTCAGCTGGGCAGGTGGGGAGTGAGGGGCACCAGCAAGGCCAGGGGGCTGTGGGTGGGGAATGAGGGGCAATGGCATGGGCAGGGCACCAGCATATCAGGGCTTCTCAGTGCCACAAAGCAGGTGGGGACAGGGACAGGACAGCCACAGCTGGACCTGTGTCCTGGAGAGTGAAGGGGGCAGGGTGAGTTCTGATTTTCCATGATAAAAACCCCCAAAATCAAACACCAAAATGTATAGATATTTAGAATGTATTTTATTATAGTGGTTGAGGCACTGGTCGGCTTCCAAACTGCTTTAAAATTGTAAATATATCAATAAAACATTGTGATCAACTGATACCTATATATACAGTGGCATTTAATTTTAATAATGGAAAAACACAGATTTTGGGGGTTTTGATCAGATAAGTTGCTATTTTTATCAGAGAACTGGCAATTCTTAAACAGAGAAAACCAGGATTCTGGCTTATCATTGTGGTGGTGGTGGCTGAGTAGGCATATGCTCTTTTTGTCAGTGCACAAGCAAGCATTGTCAGTAGCATTTTCGATATCCTCAAGGGAGGGAGTGAAATCCCAGCCCTACTGAAGTAAATTGAAATTTTGACATTAACTTTAATGGGGCCAGAATATCATCCCAGATATGAGACCACTGAACAAATTAAACAGTTCCACATCTCTTTTCCTGTATGGAAGTTATAATAGTTCAACAACAATAATAATCCCTAAGAGTAACTTCAAAGAGAGAGAGCATGACAGCAAGAGAGAGAGAGTGACTGGAGGAATTTGGGGCTAAACTCACCAGAAGTGTCTAGTTGACACTAAGTCCAGTGCAAATCCAGAATTTAGGTTTGTCGGATCCTAATCACCTGATGCCTAAACCTGTCAGGAGGGTTAGGAGAGG
This sequence comes from Alligator sinensis, assembly GCF_000455745.1. Taxonomy (NCBI): domain Eukaryota; kingdom Metazoa; phylum Chordata; order Crocodylia; family Alligatoridae; genus Alligator; species Alligator sinensis. Next base: position 868,406 of record NW_005842215.1, read on the forward strand.
GGAAATTACTCGGTTCTCCCAAATTTTAAGGGAGTGTTCTGCCCCCATCGGTTTCTGGATTAAAGGGAGGCCTGAGTACCAGTTCCTCTTCCTCCCAAGTTTCATAAGAAAGGGCTGACTTGGGGACCTCACCCCAGAATACTTCCCTGGAGTCCTTGGTTAATTTTTTCACTCTCTTCGAGGGACAAGACTTAAAGAACTCCTTGGCCTTTAGCAGGGGCGACGCATAGCGGGTGCACACAGGTGCATGTGCATCGCCTGTGTGGCAATGCACCCAGTACAAAAAGGCACTGCCAACAGCGGCGGTTGCCACTCGCCACCCCATCGCTGACATTGCCAGTGGTGTGTGCTGGTGATCCGCAATAGCTGCTGGCTGCCACTGCCGCTGCCGGCAGCACCTGCAGGTGGTCGCCAATCCCTGGTCAGCACTCGCCACCCCTCCACCCCTGCCACTGACAGCGACGGCAGCGTCTGCAGGATTTCTGCGCTCCCGCCACCATGCTTCTGCTGCCGCTGTGCACCCCCAGCCACCAGGGGCATGCTCCGTTCATGGCCTTTGGCATTTCCTCATGGCAAAGTGAGACAGCACCTGTACTAGGTTCACTGATCTCATTTTAGGCACCTAACTTTTCCTATGCATGGTATAGACAGACTAGGCATATAACTCACTTATTTACGCCTAGTGGATTATTTTAGGCAGCGAGGCATCTATAAATTAGGAAATATAACTGGAAGAGGCCTTCTGAGCCACTGAGTCCAGTTTCTGCATTCTCCAGCAACAATTTATCCAAAGAGTCCTAAAAATCATGCACCCTAAGCCCTTTCACACACTAGAGCCAGAAGGTACCTTATCAAAAAACCAAACAAATAATACCCTACAGCACACTGCAGTTACAAAGCATGGAAGAGAAGAGCACAACCGATACCCTCGTCACTGCAATTGTAGAGAAGATCTTAGGTTTATACATGCTCAGATGATAGGACTGTCCCACAGTATAGAGGAAGGGAGGAGTGGAAAAAAGACCCCAAAACCCAAGATCCTTCCTAATCTGGCATGGAAAAAAATATCCCTGATCTCACATTGGGCAACTGGATTGAACCTGAGTAAAAGATGTACCCCCAGCCAGATATTCCAGAGATTTCTCAGTACCAAGAGGGGCCAATGGCCAATGTTTTACTAGAAGGAGGAGGTAAGAATTCAAGTAGCTATGAGGGGGGAAATCCTTCTAGTCCCTATAGGTGACCAGCAGAAGCTCTGTGATGCATGGGGAGAAGAAAACGTCAATCGCATGGTCAGATACAGGATTTTGAAAGGGAGGGAGGGGGAATAGGTGCTGTGCTGCATCATCACAAATAACATATTTTTTCTCAAGTTAAAAAGAAACTATATGCTTTACTAATATGCTAGGGGCCTAGGGCTATATTATTTAGTTTAAGATTGAAGTAAAACAAATATAAATTTATAGGAATTTGCATTAATTTGCTATAACATATGTATAAAAAGCACACCAAACTAGACAAAAATAATCAAAAACTGTTGCTTCATTAGTTCTGTAGTCATTAGAATCAAATGCACAGCTCTTTCAAATTCATAAAACAAGATCTGGCCTTCTTGAGCACCTTGACAGTTCATCCAATACATCACTGAAAATTATTTCCTAACATGAATTAATGTTTTTAGCTGGTGTTAAGAAACAGGCTGCAGGGCTGTGAAATGTGAGCTACATTACCAGGAGCAACTAACAAAGCAGAATTGTAAGTGAAAGGACAGCTGGATTAGTGGAACATCAAGACTATTAAAAATGAGAAAGGGTTACTAACACCTGTGAATGAACAGTTTAGTAGGAATCAGGTAGATGAGCCATTAAATCAACTGAGTGTCTCAGTGCTGCCCAAATAGAAAAGCTGCTGTTTCTTCCAGGTAGTTGGTTTTAAACTTTGGATGTAGCAAGAATCAAAGGCAAGGTGCAACTGCACCACTGCACCCCCCCCCCCCCCCCCCCCCCCCCCCCGCCACCCATTCAACTCTCATC
>NW_005842215.1:870469-873394 GCF_000455745.1 Alligator sinensis
CCGATCTGCCCCTGGCCAATGCTATAATTGCAATGCAGTGCAGTGCTTTGGGGCAGGTAACCTGGGAGTTATGAAGGGTAACAACCTGGGCCAGTTATTCCTTTGACAACTCCTTCTGCCTGAATGACAGTTCACTTTTATGACCGCATCCAGATAAGTGTGGAGGTGCAGTATATGGTACCACAGACCCATCTGTCACCACACATGCAGGCATTCCCCGCAGTGCTACTTTGCACCACAGTGGGGGTTTTGACCCCAGATCTCCTGTGGTCAGCATGTTAGCATTTATCATATGAGTTTTAGAGGAAAAGGATCTTGCTTCAATGTATATTCTACAACCCACATCAATTATTTCTAAGCACATCTCGCTTACTAGAATTACTTTCAACTTTCTCTCACTTAAGAGACATTTAGATGGTCTTACATCGCTGCACACATTCATTTTAAAGAGTCCAGGGACAGCTTAAATATACAGCAGTTTTATCCTTCTGTTCATTTGTTTAATAATTTTATAAAAGCCATAATTCTTTTGGCAAGTGACCATGGGGAAAAATCCCAAATGTTTTCTTCATTGAAAAATCAACAGTAGCTGATATTCTCTGCTACTGCAACTTTCCCAACATTTTATGGTAGTGTTAGAGTGATGTTATAGCTATGATGGTCTAGGAATTAAACTAGAAGAAAGGCTTTCTTAGGGTGATATCTTTTATTGGACCAACTGCATAATTGGGATAGTTAGTAGGGCTGTGCAAAGCTTCAGTCCCTGATTCGATTTGGTGGAGATCCAGCCCGATTTAGTGGCTGTATCTCTGAATCCAAATCAAATCAGGAGACTCTTTAATCTCTCTGAATCGATTCAGAAAGATTCGGTCATTTGGATACAGACAGCTTTAAATGTTTGTTCTACATACCTCAAGGTAACAGGTGGCTCATGAATGCTACGACAGTGGGGCAGATGGAGCGTCCCACAGCAGTGACTCTGGCATGACTCTGGCGCTTGGCAGCAGACTCGGAAGTGAACCCGCAGCCAATTGCCGATCCAGGGGGGCATGGGCGCCCCCTGCACTGCGTGCTCGGCAGTGGACCTGGAAGTGGACTGGAAGTACTTCTGGTCCACTTCCAGGTTCACTGCCGAGCATGCGGGGGGGCCTCCACGCTCCTGTGGGACACTCCATCTGCCCCAGCACTGCAGCATTCACAAGCTGCACCTGGTACCTCGAGGTATGTAGAAAAAACATTTAAAGTTGTGCCTATGGCCCAATGGCTGATCCTCCGAATTGGCATCGAATCTTCAGATTCAGCTGAATCGAAATGGGGACAGTGATCCAAATCAACAAATCAAATCACTGATTCAGGCCGACTCTGAATTGAATACGGCCCATTTCGCACACCCCTAATAGTTAGACAAGCTTTTAAATGCAAGATCTGATGAAGACTATCTTGCATTCAAAAACTTGGTTAACTCTATCCCATCTCTGGAGTTAGTCTATTAAAAGATACCACTCTAAGAAAGCCTCACCCCAAAATTTTAGTAATTTAATTTCCTTTTCAGTTAAAAAAAAAACACTTTATATGTTTATATCAGAACTCTGATTCTTAGAAAACCCTCCACCTCTGTTTACACTGGCATTTTTGGGCGTTGCTATGTATTGTCATCACAGTTAAAAGCTCATGCTTGACACTGTACAGACAATGCAGTAAGAATTAGTCTTGTTCCAAAGACGTTAGTCAGAATAGGGAAGCAGACAAAAGGTAGGAGGAGAAGCAGAAGGGAGAAATTGCTTATTTAAGATCATACAACTTGCATATGGCAGAGCTGGGAAGGGATCTTGGCCCTCCAGGGTCTTAGTCCAGGACTGTATTCATCAGACTGTGTTGCTTTACTAATCATCCCTTACTAATAGCAACAGTAAAAAGAGCACTGCTCTGCCTGGCATTCTGCTTAACAACATTAGTGACAATACTTATATACAAGGGAGTTGGGCATTTTTGTCTGTGGTCTGTGTTTGTTTAGAGCTGGTTAGAGAACATCATAGAAAAACACTCCCAGTTCTGTCACCCATAGTGATCCTCACAGGCACCAACTTTTATTTTTGCCAAGGGGTGGGGAGGGGGGCCTAAGATGATGCCCCACTCCCCCACAGTGGCACAGCTGGAGCACAGTGGAGCAGAGCCTATGGAAGGGTGGGGACAGATGTGGGCTGCCCTCCCCCCCGAGAGCCCTGCACCAGCTGCATGGCCATGGCAAGGCACCCCCTGCCCACCCGGCAGCAGCAGGGGGCACAACTCTACGCCGCTGCCTCTGATGCTGCTGGGCAGGCAGGGGGCACTTTGCCATGGTGGCACAGCTGGTGCAGGGCTCCTGGAGGGATAGCAGCAGGGAAGGGAGCTCCAAGCCCACAGCAGGCAGACCACATCTACCTCCCCCACGCAAATCTGGGGGGCACATGCCCCTCCATGCCACCCTCCCTGGGTGTTCACATAGCAGCAGGAAGCTGGCCCTCCTCTCACCCCCTAGATGAGCTGCCTGTGGCTCTGTCCCACTCCCCACCCTAGCCCCAGGCCCCATGCACTGCCCTGGCTGGGCAGTGCCCCCAGAACCATCCCCTACCCCAGTTCCTCCCTTATCATAAAGGGCCTCAATCTGCATCCCCCATAGACATACCAAAAGGCAGCTGGAGAAGCTGCTTTCCACTGCCATCTGGGGGGTTATTCCTGGCCACGTACATGTGTGCACATGCACTCATGCATTAATGGTGTGTGCACCCAGTGGCTGGGAGGGCATGGTGGTGGTGGGAACATGGCAGCGGGAGTGGCAGGAGCATGCGGGGGAGCTCCCGCAGATGCCGCTGACACTGTCAGCACTGGGGGGGGGCGGCAAGTGCCGACTAAGGGTCAGTGACCACCCGCAGCCGCCGCCGCGGG
>NW_005842215.1:873424-875390 GCF_000455745.1 Alligator sinensis
AGCCCCACCCGCCGGTGTCGGTGGCAGGGTGGTAAGTGGCGACCACCCGCAGGTGCTGCCAACAGTGTCGGTGGTACCTTTTTGTTGGGGGTGCACCGCCACACTCAGGGGGTGCATGTGCACCCCCTACGCATTGCCCCTGCACTCATGCCTGTGGCACCCCTTGCGTTCTGCTCTCCACAGCCCCTGGCAGGCTGGAACTCTGCCAGCCTGCAAGGGGAAACCCACCGTTTCCTGTGTTTTTCCCCAGTGAAAGGAAAACCCAGGTCCCTGCACAATACTGGGAATCCAGGACAAATGCTGTCCCAGAGTCATGCAGCCCAGGACTAAGACTTGGTGTTCCCATTTTGGGACTGTCCCGCCCAGTTAGGGGCAGTTATTCACCCTAACCTCTTCTCAAGCATACTCAGCCCCTATGGTGATACTGTCATCAGTGGAGCTGTATGTATGGTAACACAATAGTGTGAGAATTCCCAGAAACTGCCACAGTAAATAACATCTGAGAGACTTCTTATACTTTTGTAGTCACAAAAAAGCAAGCACTTACACTCAGCATGCTGGATATTATTACACTTAGAATGAATAAGAATTTTAATCAAGAGATTTTAGAGGAGACAGGTACAGACATTCAAAAGGCCCGAGGTGGAATCAGTCTAAGGGTGCAGACAGAAGTGACAATTTTTGTCCCATCTGGCCACAGAAAGTGGTGTATAGCCATAACCAAACACAAGTGCACAGCTGGAAACCACTTCAAACACTGCCAGTTGGGTGAAAATCTGAACCCTTATTGCATGAGGGTTCAAATGAAGACATTTCAAAACAGCATCTTCTGTAGCTTGTGTCTGCACTGCCTGCCAGCCTGCTGCTGTTTTCAGAATGTGAGCGGGGGAAAGGGAGCAGAAGGAGCTCGGGCTGGGGTTTTTTCAGGCCCCATTGGAGAGTGAGATGAGTGTATTGGAGCCCCTCCGAAGTGGAGGATCTTCAGTTCACCCACCCCACCCTCAAGCACTGGCTGGAGAACCCCTAGAATGAACTCCCTCTGCTCTTTCCCCCCTCCCATTCTGAAAACAGGGACAGGCTAGGAAGGAAAAGGGGCCATTGCTAGGGAAAACTGGCTGCAGGCTACAGTCAGCAGCTATACTCCTCCTGGATCCAAGAGCGAACTTTTGTTTTGTTCAGGGGATCCTTGTAAATCAGAATGCTTCCTGAAAAGAGTTCTCAGTTACAGCAGGGAGCTGCGCTTCTGCCTGCACCCTAAGTTACATGGTTTTCTGTAAGCAGAGTAGTTCAGATTGGTAGAGAACAAAACACATTTGCCTTTGGTGGTGGGGGGAAAATATTAGACTGGGTTTTGCATTTGTAAACTAGTCTGTGTGCACCAAACTTCTGCTCTGTTATGAGTATAGCCTTGTTTCTAGTCATTTATACCAGTAAAAGTGTAATGTATGTGCCTGGCCTAAGTGAGACAGTTAAAATGGCAAATGTGAAACAATAATACTACATATTTCACAAACTCCACCCTGTTGCTGTGTCTTTCAGGAATATAATATGTATTAAAATTATTTTTGGTCTTTATTTGGCAATTTACTCTTGATAAAATAAAAAAGTAATTATGTGCAATGCTGACGTTATAAATATCTTTTGGTGACGGACAGGGGGGACAAGGCTGAACTCCTCAATGAGTTCTTTGCCTCAGTGTTCCTAAGTGAGGGGCAAGACAAGTCTCTCACTGGGATTGTAGAGAGGCAGTAGCAAGGCGCCAGACTACCTTGAGCCTGAGATCAAGGTAGTCTGGTGCAGAGTCACTTGGAGGTGACCCTGAGATGGTGCAGAGTCACTTGGAGGAACTGGATGCCTTTAAGTCAGCAGGCCCGGGTGAGCTCCATCCGAGGGTACTGAAGGCACTGGCTGATGTCATTGCACAGCCACTGGGGGGAATATTTGAACACTCGTGGCACACGGGCCA
>NW_005842215.1:876603-910566 GCF_000455745.1 Alligator sinensis
TCTTTCCTGCCTATGCAGGGGGTTGGACTCTATGATCTATTGAGGTCCCTTCCGACCCTTGCATCTATGAATCTATGAATCTTAGGCAAAGTTTTTCCTACCTGTTTTGTCTCCATGTCACATTCATTTGAATTAACGTTCCATAGAAATAAGATTAGTTTTGAAATAGTCTATATGATCTTTTGATCATAACCAAAGTAAGGTTGTAGCCTTGATAGTCCAAGGAATAAATGAGAAGCAAGATATATTTGGTAAAACCTGTTATTGATCCAGCTGTATAATTAGAAGAGATACTAGGCAAACATTTGGGCAGAGTGCCCTTCTTCAGGTCTAGAAAAGATGCAGAAGCAGCCAAAGTTAAATACCAGCTAAAGCAATGACTTATGCAAATAAAAACAATCATTTAAAGAAGTGAAAGAGAGGAGTACACCTGTGGAGCAAAGAGAAGGTATTAGAAGTAGCTACAAACCAAGTAAAAGGCAGGCAAAATAGTAGTAATAGTAGTAGTTTATTTACAGTGTTCACTAAAAGAATAAATAAAAATTATATATAACAACATAATTTATCATTTTTGCTAAAAGCATACAATAAGGCTATAGAGTCTACCAGTTTAAACACAAGTGTACATTCTACCAGATAGATTATAAATAGGTGAAATAGATAAACCTAATTATGTAAAAGAATAAAACCATTTGAAAGGGTCATTATACTCTGTGGAATACAAAGAGATTACCAGACAAAAGAGGTAAGTTGTAATGTGACATAAAAAAAATTGTCTGTGTTTAATCTATGGTTTTAATGGCTAGTAAAATTATGAATTTTTCTTCCCATGCCTATCTTCTAAAGGTATTGTGTAGGTTTCCTTTGACCACAAGGCCTGTGTGGTCAGAGATGGAGTAGCTGTTCTGTTCTCTCACTAGTAATTGAATGTTTCTTTCTTTAAATGCTAGGAAGAAAGTGCCCCTGTGTTTTTTTATTAGTGTTGACTTTCTGAACTGCAGTTTACAGTCTTTTTCCATTATTCTAGGTTTTGGAGAGTTTACTATACAGCTTGTTGTATCAGCAGCAAAGTCAGTTAAATTTAATAACTTAATAAATTTAATGGTCATTGGTGTCTTTCAGTGAAATGTGGTATTTCCATTTCAGAGGAGAGACAGCAAAAGGAAAAATCTTGGCAGCAGATTAATCTTCTCTGTCTCTCCCTTGCAAATTTAATGACACAATAAAGCACAACAGACATGTTTCAAATTCCACCCAGAAGAAGCAACCATGTTCTGCATCTTAGCCTGCGTCTCAACGTTGTTTTCTCACATCTCTAGCCACACCAGTCAATAACTGAAACCCTCATCTTTATTCAGGATTTGTTTTTCTCAACTAATTCTGCCAATGAAAGCTGAAGACATTTCTTAATGTTGTATTAACTCATGGTTTTAGCAGTCCTACAATAGATATAAAGTCAGATGCATCATTACAACCTGCAACTGCTTTAACAGCCCTGGTGTGAAATGTTCAGTTAAAAAAATACTTTATATGTTTATATCAGAACTCTGACTCTTACAAAACCCTCCACTTCTGTTTAGAAGGTGTTATCATCATAGCTAAAACCTTATGCTTGACACTGTACAGACAATGCAGTAAAAATTAGTCCTTGTTCCAAAGAAGTTAGTTTGAATAGTGTGAGCTTTTAATACCCACCTGAAATGTGTTGATTACATACAAGCCCCTGATTCTGATCAAGCCTTCTACAAATTATTTAATACCACCTTTCCTGTGAGCATGTAGTGCACTATGTGTAAAAGGTGGCTCCCTTCTGTCCACACTTCAATTCTGAGATATGTGCCTCTCTACAGTGGCTCCCCCACTTGGCCACATGAGTTGGATGGAGACAGCCAGCTACTTGAGTTCAATGGAGGATCCATGGTACTTTGGTCTCAATATGTTTGTGCGACTTAGAGAAATTTAATCATTACCCTAGAGAAGGTAGCTTTGCTTCACTTGCTCTGCAGCCAAGCACACACACCAAATGTCTGAACTTGAGGTTCCTTTTTGCTAAGTGGGATTATTACTGCAAAAACACATCAGCAGCAGAGTAAAACTAACCTGTCTCACAATGGTCTACCAATTGTTTCCCTGTTGTTGCAATGACAGGATACTGGCAGTGCCCTTATCTCCCCTGCTTTGACTTATGGCTAAGAGTCTACTGAACTCAAGCCAGCTGCTGGCCAATACAGTGGGAAGATTCATAGATTTATAAATATTAGGGGCTGGAAGGGACCTCATGAAATCATCGAGTCTAGCCCCCCTGCCTTAGGCAGGAAGTCTGCTGAGGTCATATGATCCCAGCAAGATAATCAAACAAACACATTTTGAAAGAGTCCAGAGTAGATGCATGCACCACCTCTGGGGGGAGTCTGTTCCAGACCCTGGACACTCAGACTGTAAAGAGGTTTTTACTTATGTCCAGTCTAAATCGGCCTTCCAGAAGTTTGTGGTCATTAGACCTTGTTATCCCTAGGGGAGCCCTGGTGAACAACTGTTCTCCCAGATCCTGGTGCACCCCCTTACATACCTATACGTGGGTGCCACCAAGTCCCCCGTGAGCCTTCTCTTCTCCAGGATAAAGAGTCCCTTGTCCCTTAGTCTCTCCTTATAAGGCTTGCACTCTTGGCCTTTGATCCTAAGATGCCCAGGCTTGCAGCCAGTTTTCCAGGCTGAGCATGGTGCACCCCCCACCTATGCCTCTGATTGGCTGAGGGGCCCCAGTGGCCCTGCCCTTCACCACTGATTGGCTGTGAGAGATGTCCATCGTGCGGCCCTGCCCTTTGTCGCCAATTGGTGAAGAGGGGCATGGGCCATATGACAGACAGCACTTGCAGCAACTCAGCAGCGAGGGTGAGGGCAGCAGCTCCTCTTCCCCTTCCTCCTCCAGCGGGCTACGCCACCAGGCCACAGTAGCTACAAGGACTGCTGGGTCCCCAGAGGGAGCCAGTATTTTATTCTGAGTAAGTTTTTTTTTTTCAGGGAGTCCACCAAAAGAGCAGAGCCAGCACTTTTTCACAGAGCCCGCCCAAAATTGCAGTTTCCGCAAAAATTGCAATCACAATTTCAGTGGGTCCCTACTTACGGCATGGTGTAGGGCCTTGGCTGGTGTTTTGGGCATTGTGCCTTGTAATGAAATGTGAGAGTTTGAAGTTGCAATTCTGTAGCTTCTTTGGGTTAGTGAAATCCTACCAGTGCAGGGGACTAGACTCAATGGTCCATGAGGCCAGTTCTAGTCCTGTTTTCCTAAATGATCATTGCAATATAATGCCACAGCAGAAAAGAAATATCCAAATGCAATATCTTTCAAAATGGGTTTAAAGTCACACAGGATCTCTGCTTCCTTTGCCTGGCACAAAACATGGCATTGATCCCCAAAGCTAAAATCAGGCTTTCCTGAATGGAAGAGCATAATTCCAAATGTGGTCACCAGTAGCTGTGAAATGGTATAACCAGCTGGGTTGGAGAACACAGTCACCAACCTTTTTTTAGCAAGTCTCCTACAGAAGCTCTGGCTACAAATGAAATGTCTTTACCTTAGGAAAGGAGGGAACTCCAGGGAAGAGGAGTAGTAAGATCACTTGCTGACCTTGGGATGAATTATCTCCAGATAGAGAGAACTGCAGTGGTAGAGAGCAATGCATTTTACACCTCTTGATGGAAATGTAAGTGGGTCTGTCTGTGGAATCTTTATCTATCATTTCTGAGTCTTGTGTCTTCTGAAAAATAGCTTAGAACTAATGGAACAGCCTTGGCTGTTTTTCCTCATTATTTAAGAATATTGGAGGGCACCTTGGAAAAAACACCCCATACTGCCTGTCCATTATCCATTGTCTAAGTGGTGTCAGTTACTGCTCAAAGGCTGTTCTCAAGCAAAGATTAATTATTTTTGGTCTGAATGGATGCATCTAAACGAGACACTAGATGTGCAGTAGACTAATTCTACTGTGCATTAGTGCAGCAGGCAAAAACCATGCTAATGCAATAATGTGCAGTAGAATTAATCTACTGCACATTAGCATCATCTAAAAAAGGTGCACCAGTGCTACTGCGCAGTAATACCAATTACAGCATGTTAAATTAGTACATGTTATTATAGCTGTAATAACAGGTACTAACCTAATGTGCCATAATTATGGCACATTAATAAATGCAGAGATGCGCCCACTGAGTATTATAAACAGTACTATTAAACACCCCAATTGATAGGATTTTTCTTATGAAAGGCAGTTGCTATAATAGGAAGAGGCAGCATCTTTTTCTGGGCCAAACCATTTAATGTTAAAAAGGTCTGTCATGTTTTACCAGAGCCCACTGCCTCATCCCAAAACATACCCACAACAGACATTAATGGCCTTGCCTGTTTTGATATCTAAAAGTCTTCCATCAGCTATTGCGAAAGAGGAAAAAGCAGATGACTACAAATTATTTCCTTCGGAGACAAGTTGTAATTAACCAAATGTGCTCCTCTATTGGCGTATGCATAATGATGACACTGAGGGAAGGGGGGAAAAAGCTCTCATCAGAAAAATACCTTTTTCAATTGGTCTGAACAATATTGTCATTTCTCTCTCTCTCTGCTACATTCAGTTAATTTGCAATCATATTGTTCCACTGATTTTATACAAAATGCTAAAGTAAATGGAGCATCCTCCTGTTTTCTTTCTCTTTTTTATCACATTTAACAACTTCCTAGAAATACCATGATTCACAAAAGACAGAATTTATCTGATGGAGGCAGGGAGAGTTGTGCCCAGATGCCCTAATTCTGCAGACATACCCTCAGGCTTAAATGTACTACCACATATAGCTTCTTTGAAACTACTTTGGAATTACTTTGTGGCACTAACATTAATAATGCATGTAAGTCTATGCAGGACTGAGACCAGACTGATCATGGTTTCTGAGTCGCAAAGGAAAACACTCAGCCCTTATTTACTCCATTTTGGAGACAAAGGAAAGAGAATAAATGGTTTGAGGCCATCCAAACCTTTGCAGACTCCCCATTCAAATTAAAAGGGTCCTGTGGAAGGCAAGTGCCATTATAATTATAGACTAGAAAAGAGCAAGATCAGCAGCTGCTGCTTCTGCTTGCATTTGTTCCCGGCTGTAACTGACAGCAGGGAAGACTTGGCAAAAACAGGCTTCCAGAAGTGGAAAGACATTTAACCCCTGTGCTTGTCAGTCCACTTCTCGAGGGGCTCAGTAGAAGCAATTCCCGGTCAGCCTATACCTAAGGTGAAGAAGAGAGAAAAGCAATCATTTCAGACCTGAAGGATACTTCATTGGAGACACTTGAGAAAGAGAAGGGGTCCAGGATTTCCCTTGGAGTTTGGGTAACCAAGGCAGAAGAGCAGGTTAGTGTATACAGACTGTGCTTAATGTATTTTTATATTGGACTTGATTTGAACCTCTCTCTACCTCTCTAATGTACCAGGCAGAAGTAAATAAAATTATACAAATGTAATGGTTATTTCTGCACATCAGCATTATTTATATAGACTGTAATGTATATGGAACAGTCAATTAGGAAACTGCTTGTCATTATTTTCTGCAGTTGTTTCTCTTTTAATTCTAATGCATCCAGCCTTGCCCAGGCAAAATTCCCATTTACTACTGGGTTCAATATTAATAGAAAAACAATAATCTGTGCTTTTTAAGTACTTATGCCAAAGAGCTTCTGGTTACATTAGAAGAGTAAAATAATATCTAGTACACTGTAGTTGGTCACGGAGTCTAACTAAAGTCTGAGAGCAAACATACTGAAGGGAAGGATACTCCAGGCATTCTAGATATTAACTAAATTCTATATTGATGTACATTAGGACAAGTGGTGTAGTGTCAATGAAGTGGTGCTCAGTTACACTAGCAGAAAATTCAGTCTTATACCTGCTAACGAAATTAATAGTAATACAAAACTTAGTAATACATTTTATAGCACTAATCACTCTAGTCTCCTTATGCCTAGTTTCTACAAAGCAAGCCACAAACCATGAAATATGCATTTTATACTATACTTTCCCACTGCTCTATGTTGTATTTTATATAAAAAGCTATAACTGGAGACTGTGAGTATGTTTGCAGAGCTAAACACAAGAGTAACACTAAATCTGTGCTCACTGTGTTGTGAAACATAATCACATAGATATATTGTGGGACCATTAGATCAGCTAGTCTGACCTTCCATAAATTGCAGGGCACTGACTCTCATCCAGAAACCCCTTTAGGAGCCTAACAATATTAAAAAGACTGAAGCAATTCAATCCTTAGGAAATTAAACTGGTTTGAGCCACAAGCAAAAAACAGGATAAACTAAAGTATAAAAGCCCAAGACCCCAGCAACAGCAAGGAACTGATTAAGCGAGTTGTGCCCAGATGGTCCCAGCCCAAGAATGACACATCATGCCATGTTAGAAGGCAAAAGAACCCAAGGTCACTGACAATCTAAACAAAAGAAACATTTCCTTCCTGCTCCTGCATCAGTACAATGCTGAGAATGTGGGCAGCACATACCGCAAGGTATTAAGAAAGAGGATTCCCCTGTACCCTGCAAAGCACCAGTTGTCCCCATCCAGGGCCCTACCTCCAACAGAGGTCAGTTTCTGAATCAAGCATATTGGAAAAAATGCATCTGCTTAATAGTCCACTAAGGTAACAATCTTTCCTGATTCCAGGCATCTTGAAGCATGCCATTTGATTATAGTTATAATTTTACTACAGAGCTGTAAATGTTGTAAGCATTAGGGCTGTGCAAGGCTTCGGACCATGCTTCGGATCTGGAGAAATTTCAGACACTTCGGCGTCCGAAGCGGCATGTCCAGATCAAAGCACTGGCTTTGTTAGGCTTTCTGAAGTGGTTCAGAGCTTCCGAATCGCTTCAGAAAAGCTTTGGAGCCGCCTCAGAGATCCGTCCATAAGGTATAATGGGAAATCAATTAAATATCTATAACTTTGTTGTTTTTTGTCTGATTTGGACGAAACTGGCAGGGGTGGTAGCAAATGGTGAGGCCGCAAAACCTGCCAAGTTTCAAAAGGAGTTTGAACAGCAGGTTCGGGGGAACTGCACCCCAAATTCCTGAAAGCAAAACTTATGTCACGTGTATGTGTTATACCACAGGGGGGTGAAAACTGCAGGGGTAGAAGCCCCTGGTCATGCCAGAAAGCCTACCAAGTGTCAAGAAGATCAATGCAGGGGTTTGGGGGGAAGTGCACCTCAAGCTGCTGACAGGCAAAACTCGTGACACGTGTGACGCTATGTGTGTTAAGGTGCAGCAGGGTGAAAGCTGCAGGGATGGTAGCCCCTGCTGTGGCCACAAAGCCTGCCAGCTGTCAAGGAGATAGGTGCAGGGGTCTGAGTTCTGTGGCCCTGCACTTCTAGCTGCTGACAGGCAAAACTCGTAACATGGGTGCTTGTGCAACTGTCTCTGTCTTGGGGCAGTTGATTGTCTGTATTGATGATTTCCTCTCCTTAGTCTGTGGTTTGTAGGTGTTAATCATTGCTAATTAACTGGCTACATTAGCTAGCAACTGTGTATTGAGCTGGTCCCTGAGTGAATCATGATTGGTAGGTAACTGGTAACACAGTAGCTTAACAGCCAGGCCTGCAGCAGTGTCTCTCCGCCCCCTCTTCCCCCCTAGACAGACACAGTTGCACAAGCACCCATGTCACGAGTTTTGCCTGTCAGCAGCTTGAGGTGCAGTTCCCTCCAAACCCCTGCACTTATCTCCTTGAAACTTGGCAGGCTTTGTGGCCATAGCAGGGGCTACCATCCCTGCAGCTTTCACCCTACTACACCTTAACACACACAGTACCACACGTCACGAGTTTTGCTTGTCTGCAGCTTGAGGTGCAGTTCCCTCCAAACCCCTGCACTTATCTCCTTGAAACTTGGCAGGCTTCGTGGCCTGAGCAGGGGCCACCACACCTGCAGTTTTCAGCCCACTGTGTCTTAACACACAGGGTCATCTGTGTCACGAGTTTTGCCTGTCAGCAGCTTGAGGTGCAGTTCTCCCCAAACCCCTGCACCTATCTTCTTGAAACTTGGTAAGCTTTGTGGCCTCACCAGGGGCTACCACCCCTGCCAGTTTAATCCAAATCAGACAAAAAACAACAAAGTTATAGATATTTAATTGATTCCCCATTATACCCTATGGCTGGATCTCTGAGGCAGCTCCAAAGCCTCAGAGCCGCTTCAGCCGGATCGAAGAGGGAACTTGGTCCAGAGCTCTGGATTGGATCGCTGGTATCCAAAGTGGCCAGATCTGAAGCCAGATCGAATAGCTGCCTACTCGCACAGGCCTAGTAAGTATATTATGGGCAAGGCAAACAAACTTGTATTCTGCAAGGCCCATGAAGAAAAAGATGAACAAAAGGATTTTTAGGACATAGAATCACTGAATAGTAGGGTTGGAAGGGCTGTCAGTAGGTAATCTATTCCAATTCTCTGCTCAATGTAGAATCATCCCTGACTAAACCATCCCTATCAAGTGTCTATCTAACATTCTTTTAGAAATGTCCAAGGATAGAGACTCCACAGCCTTTCTGGGTAGACTGTTCCAATGTTTAACCAACCTCATAGTGAGAAAGTTCTTCCTAATCTCCAACCTAAATTTCCTTTGCTGCAATTTAAGACCATTGCTTCTATCTTGAGCTTATCCTGACATGTCTATCCTGAACTGGGGGTGCTCGTGGCAATACCAGGAAGAGTCACCCAATCAGTCCTGTTCTGTGTATGCCAATTCAGAAATGAGGCAGTGAAACTTACTTACGGTGTCTCTTTCCGCCACATTCCAGCACATGGAAAACAGAGAGATCAAGAGCAATGGCAGGAGTGTTTTTAAAGCAGTCTGACTCATTTCTGGGATGATGGAGCTGGTGGGTGGGACATACTTCTCAGAAGCAGTCCCAGAAGTGCTTCAGAAGTGGCACTGACATGCCCACAGATTCACAGATACTAGACTAGAAGAAAATGCTACATACATCCAGCCCACATACAAGCTGAAGAATTTCTCCCCAAAAACAGGTTACAGCATGTATTTTAGAAAGATGTCTTATTTCGCTGACTCTGAATTCACCCTGTCCCAGCTGTAGCTGTTCTGATATTTCATTAGCCTCGTACCAAGGAAATGGTATCTTTCCTCAAGACTGAAACCGTCTAATTTCTAGTTCAGCCATTGTATCTGTTATACTTCTGTCAGCATGGTTGAAAAACCTCCAACTATCAGGTCTTTTTTCTATATATAGCTACTTATAGATAGGATGTTTCTCTGAGGCTCCCATAAGAAAGATGTGTTGCCCCATTCATAACCTCTAGGGCAGAACACAGGGTCTCTCTTTGCAACCAGCTTCTGAAGCCACATTTCTGCAGGCTTGATTGTTATGCAGAACTGAAGCTGATAGTTTCCATTTTAATTCCTGTTGTAATCCTGGGCTCTTTTGGCATGCAGATCTGGTCCCAGATCAGCCACAATTTAGCTCTCTAGCTGCACTTCAGAGTTCCTTGGAAATGGGGATGTGAAAAATAGGAGAGCTCTGATTTAGAAGCCAAGGCATAAAAATTCCACCTCCCAGGTTTCTTACAAGCTGCCAGGCCTGAGGCAGAAATTCTCTGCACAACTCAGCAAGCTCAGGAGGGATAATCTGTCAGAAATTGAATCCTTCTGGGTATCCTTTTCCCTGCTGATTTTTTTTCTGTGACAAAAAGAAAAAACAGACAATTTTCATGGCTTATTGTTATACTCAGAATTAGAGGCCTAGATAAGGTGTATTCAAGCATTCTTTTAATTCTACCTTAGTAATATTTTTCTAAAAGTAAAAAACCAGAAGTGAGAAGAGAAACTATATGCAAAAGTGGTATTTATGCTAAACCAGCACAAACGTCTCACTCAGTAATCAACTTGAGACTTATTGACATATCTGCTTTCCCTCTAGAATGACACAGAAATCTGCTTTTTGTCCATATTTGTATTTTGTTATTTCAAAATGTATAAAAGTACATGGATCACTGTGTGAGGTGTGTAAATATCTATACAAGTCAACACCTTGACAAAGGCTACAGGAAAATATTCTTACCTCTGAACTCACCCCACCATCAAATACAGAGCTTTCTACCCAATCTGCTTGGAAGAACTGAAAAAAAAAAACAAAACAAAACCATAGACCTGGCATTGTGGGTTAACTTGAATACTGCACTGTTGCACTACACTCTAGAGGAAGGAGCGGAAGGCACCAGTAAGGATGTCTTAGCATCTAACATAAAAAATAGGCCTGTTAGAAGAATTTCCTAGCTGATCTCAGCTGTTGAACTGGCTGATAATGACAAAGATAATCCTGCAATCACATTGGGCATATAGATTAGTGTCATTACCACAGCTGGTCAAAAATGTGTGTGCAGGAGCCATTTTGTGCCTTTTTTTCCATTTTTGGTGACATTTCTATTGGTATCTTGACTGACACCATGGAACATACTGGACACTAGGAGAGTCTGTGGAGAACAGGAGTAATATGTTCCCTTCAGCTGGCACTGCCCAGCGGGCAAGCAGCCGCATTCTGCATTAGCTGTAGCTTCTGGATGGTTTTCCAGGGTAACCCCACATAGACAGCATTGCAGTAATCTAATCTGCAAGTCACAGAAGTATCTGGGACTGTATTTGGGTTAGGAGACTGTTGATTTCTTGCTTTTTTTCACATTTCTAGGCACAGCCTGCCAAGGAGATGACAGTCACTTACTCCAGCAGTGTAGCAAATGCCACTTTCTTTGGATTTCACAGATTGCTCCTCAAGTGGAAAGGCAGCATCTACAAACTGCTGTACAGGGAATTTCTTGTCTTTATTACTCTTTATACAGGGATAAGTGTACTATACAGGTACATTTTTTTCCATGCTTGGGCTTCTTAATGTCCTTTCATTACCACATTTGTTTTATTTATCTCTTACATAATTTTCAGGAATTTTTAATTACTGTCTAACCATCATGTTCAAATGATTCTAATTTCAGACTCATGCTAGCAGATGACTATCGCATATATTTTGTTCCCCAAATAAATGTCTTCATGGACTCCCATGTTACATGGTTTTGCCACACTAACTCTGCTCTGATTAAATGCTTCTTTTTGAATTGTGAAGTCTAATTTTCTTGTCATGCTTGGAGAACTATGTCATCACCAGCAAATAGATGGCATTTTCACAAGGAACTCTGAGAGGTAGCTGTTTTTTGCTCTGGTTATACCATCCTCTCTCAGGCAACCAGAAGTCAAGTTGCCCTGAGTAAAGACTGCAATAAAGCCTTTAAATTTTAAGGGTCCAAGCCTCAGCTTGATGGAAGCCGAAGGCAGCGACTACCTCACAGGAGGCATGCAACAGCAGTCTATGGCAGGATCAATACTTAGGTCAAGGTGTTATTCACTCCTATGCCAGAGGCCAGCCTAAGATTTGTGTTATACTTTAGTCCCAACGAAATCCCCAACTGTGATGTAGGTGAGGCCTGTGCTAGTCCCCAGAAATAGGGTGAATTTCAATCTCCATGAAAACTAGATTTCTTAATCAAATACAGACTTTTGTTAGTAAAGTGCACTCCTGCTTCGGATCTCTAACTGGAACTCAACAGCTTTTCTGGTTTTGTAAATCAAATTCTTCAGACTCCATTTTTTATATAGGCAATCACTAATTTTCCAAGAAAAAAAATACATGAATCTGTAACAAGACTGAGTCATTAGCATGTAATGAAACAACACTGAAACCTATTAATTCTTTAAAAAAAAAAAATCTTACTGAATGTTTAATCCATTTAAAGCAGTAAAGTCAGTGTTCACTATGGACATCTTCCTACATGATCAGCAAATCTTATTTTATAAGATAAATAAACATAAACCAAAAACCTAAGTATTTTCTAGGTCACTCTTTTCTGTGAGATCAAATAACATGTGTGAGGCATATAGCATAAATAAAATAACTGTCTATACATTAACATTTTGTATTTCATTATATATCTTTCTGCTTCAGAACTAGCTATTGTGCTCCATTTTTCCCAACATACAGTTAACAGTGTACTTTCTATATACTTTTAAAATGTTTTTTTAACTTATGGCCAAGATAAGATACTTTAGCAGTAAATATGAGAAAAAACCACTGCGGTGGAAAGGCAACCTTTTCAAATGACAGAAAGTTATAGATTTAGTACCCCTTTGTAGTTCCAGCAGATCTGATCAGCTCACTTTATTAAATGGTCTTGTTGACAAATGAGAGAATGATCTTTTTGCTGAAGTATCTCACACCAAGATCATTGATCTGTGTTAGGGGCCACATTCATTCTAAGGTAAATAGCACAAGTAGATAATGACTTGCTTTAGAAATGAGAAGAATTTAATGATCAGAGAATATTCCTTCTTGTCTCCAGCTCCTTTATTACATGATACAAATGTTAACATTTTAAATATTCATAAGCTTAATTTCTTTAAAGATTCACCTCTGTGCATTAGCCAAAGCTGTTCCTCATTGCAGTGATGGGGTGTTTTATTCTTAATTGTTTTCACTTTATACCTGAAAGGGTGCAGAAATGTTACCAAGGGATATATACATTTTATTTTTGCTACAGATTTTTTCTTACAGGAAGGCAAAAACGGTTCTTTGAAAAATTATCAATTTACTGTGACCAATATGCTGAACAAATCCCAGTAACCTTTGTGCTTGGTAAGTATAGGTTACATGTGGAAAGAACGCACAAAGCTGCCTCTCCCAGGGTGACATAAATGGCTGTGCATGGAAGCATTTCAGAGCTGAACGCATGTGGGAACACAGTGGCTCACAATAAAACCATAATCACCCATTAATGTCGCCTTACAGTCAAATTGCTGTTGTCAAATGAACACCACAGATGCTTGAGTCATGAATTTACTAATGAGAGATTAAAGTTTTCATAATTGCACTGTGTTAAAAAAAATAATTTAGGCCTGATCTTGCAAAATGCTGAGTTCCCTCAGCCCATGCAGACATAAATTGAATGGGTGGGTGCTTAGCATTTTCCATGATCTGCTCAATATCTAACAGAATTTGGCACAATGAACTAATATCTGCTTACTAAAAGGCTTTAACAGTAGCAGGCTGTGTATACTTTACACTACAGTAATGATTCTGGAAATACAGTGACTTCCTGATATGGATAACTTCTACAATATAAACAGAAGCTCAACTAAGCATTAGAATATCTAAATAGGTGTGAATTTTACAGGAAGATTTTAATTCTTATGACATTGATATACTTTTACCCACAGGGTTCTACGTTACGCTGGTGGTGAACCGCTGGTGGAACCAGTTTGTGAATCTGCCGTGGCCAGACAGAATTATGATCTTGATCTCTAGCAATGTTCAGGGACAGGATGAATATGGGCGCTTACTTCGGAGGACTCTGATGCGCTATGTGAATTTAACTTCCCTGCTCATCTTCCGCTCAGTGAGCACAGCTGTGTACAAAAGATTTCCAACCATGGACCATGTGGTAGAAGCAGGTATTGTCAATTTATTATCCCCAGTAAGTTCTTCCCTCAGACAAGGCTCTGAAGAAATCTGCCTCATATTTTTCCCTATTTAACCTCTTCTTCAAGTCATACTAGCCCCTATCAAATCCACCAACCTCTGGCAAAGACAGGATTAAATGACACATTTTGTACGAGTTGATTTCCATCACTACTAAATTCTTCATCCAAGGTCAAGAGAAAACAAGGGTGCCCCAAATCCCTCACTCTACTAGGTGCAAAACAAACTCTTAACTTGTCTGAGACCTTCAGGACAGAAAATATTTGACATGTGCAGACCCAAGGGCCAATGGGTGCAAACCCCCCTGCCCCGATCTGGACCCCCCCCCAGCTGGGGTAGTGGGGAGAGCAAGGGACAAAGGTGCAGCTTGTCTGGGGGGGCGGGCACAGCTCCCACCACTGCTCTCCGCTTGTTTGGATGTAGCGCAGTGGTGGCTCTGTCCCATAGCCCTTGCTGCCCACCCAGTGTGCAGCACGGTGCAGCCCTAGCCTCGCCCACCATGTGCAGATCTGGGGGCACACACCCCACTGTGCTCTCCCAGAGAAGTGGTGGGAGCAGCGGCAGGAGCCGCCAGACAAACAGCTCCCGGACCAGTGGCGTGCAGCAGCAGGACCCGCACCCCTCCACCGTGCTCCTGAGATGAGCTGCGCCTTTGTCCCATGCCTCCCGCCTCGACAGGGCAGCAGTTGCCCTAGCCCCTGTCCCAGGCCCAGCCCCAATCCCTCATTTGCTGTGGGCATATTGATCTGCCCCGTGACATCCCTTTCCTCCCCCTCTCCTTCCACTACAACAGACTACCAGCTGGACGCGGCTGTACGAAGCGTCGTAAAGGAACCAATCACTCATTTATAACATTGTTCCTATGGGAAAACTGGTTCCAAGTTATGATGTTTCAACTTAAGACGCAGTTTTCAGGAACCAATTGCATGATAAGTCTGAGGACTGCCTGTAATAATGAGCTGTTCCCTCACATAAGAACTTGTATTAGGCAAATGTCTGACAAGGAACACACGTATTCTTTTGCAAGGAAGCTGGTCACTGGCTAAGCCAAAAAGAAATTTCCTCTGCAACTCCTCTGCTGCATAGTTATGTTCAGGGTGAGATGCTTTGCCTTCTTCTAAAGTATCCAGCATTGGCCTTTATCAGAGACAATACCAACCTCAATAGATCATTGATCTATACCAGCAAGAATAGGCTGTTCCTGCTGTGGTATCTTGAATTTTGTTTTATTTTGAGAAGCAATAGTAAGCTAAAGGGAAACATGTTATACTTACACACACACACACACACACACACGGGGTTTAAAATAGTGAAGGGAAAAAATTCCAGCACGATGCATCTTTCTTACTGAAAGAGCCAGATCAGGTTAATGTATTCTTTTTTCCCTGAAAGTATGCTGAATTCTGAAAACTTTTTCCTAGCCTTTTTCAACAAGTTGTTTACCTGAACCTGAGAGAGGTCAGCAAATCTTCTGTCACTCTCCCTAGCAATCTGCTTCTACATCACACTGGAAAATTACAGCATTTCCAACCAGCTAATCCAACTCTGCCTCCCCATTGCTAAAGACAATCTGTTCTTAAAGAGACAGTGTGGCTGAGGATTCTTCAGCAACAGTTGTAGACTGGAAAATTATCTAATGTTTTTATCATATGGAAAATATTCTGCCATAGGATCCTTCAGTACAGAATGACAATATCATCATTATTTTAAATCTTAATTCATCCTGTACCAGAAACATTTCAATAATAGTACAAGGACAGGTTCTGCTGCTCATGGTGAATAGTATAGTACTCTGAAATGAGACCCATTCATCATTTGCTATGGCATAATATAACAGACTATGTTAAAGCACAATATTCAATATGGTTAAGAGTGGCAGAAACAGACACTTAAAGAGCATCAGTAATTACTGAAGCTTGTGCCAATTTATCACATCACTGTCAAACTGAAAATTGTCACTGCATAAATACTGCTAAACATTTGCCTTTGCAGCAAATGTAGAGATTTTAAGGCAGGGGCAGGCAATTATTTCGGGTGGAGAGCCACTTACCCGAGTTTTGGCAAGCCATCAAGGGCTGCAAGGGTAGCTCCGCCCCTTGACAGGTGCCCCACCCCCTGGTGACAATCTTGGACTGGATGTCCCACCCCCTAACCCCTGAACTTTGCCATCAGAAGTTCTGCCCCTTACTGTGTCCCCCCCCACCCGAAGTACTCTTTTCAGCAAGGGTTTGCCATCTCAGAACCAGAAAAATACAAAATTATATTCTAAAAATCAAATATCTACTACAACATTCATTAATTTGATTTCAAAAAATATTTTGTCCTGATTTACATGTGTTTGTGTAGTGTACACAAATATTTATGTATAATAGTTTAAAATTAAGTCATACGCTTGTATATTGTTGGAGGAGGTGTGGGAGGGTATAGGTTTATGCTGCGTGGGTATGTGGGCTGTGGGGGAGGGGGTAGGTGTGTCTGTGGGGGTCTGTGGGGGATGGATAGGTGTGGATGGGGTGTATGTGGGGTGAGGGAGCATGTAGATGTGTGGAGTGCGGGTGGGTAGGGGGTTTGTGGGAGGCTGTGAGTATGTAGGGGAGGGTGGCTGGCACGTGTGGAGCGGGAAGGTTTGCTCATAGCCTCCTGTGGCAGACAGGCAGGCAGGCAGGCAGGCAGGCAGGCAGGGCCCGCCCCCGCCCCAGCACTCCTCCGAACCCGGGCTCCACGCTCCTGCCCCTGGGACACCAACGGGGCCCTGTGCTGCCCCTTGCCACCACACCCCCCCCCCATCTGCCCTTCCCCCACTTCTCTGTCCCCCCCCCCAGCTTGCCACTCTGGCACCACATCCCAGATGTATGGTGGAGACATCAGGATGCAGCAGGAGCTGGACTGGCTTTGCAGGCACCACATGGAGCCAGCCAAGGATCTCAGAGGCCAGGTTGGCTCCTGCTGCATCCTGTGGCCCGGCACTACAGCTGGGAACCACAAGGTGCCAGAGCAACCGGCAGGGGGGTGGAGGGGAGAGGCAGCAGTAGCGGGCAAATGGCTGCAGCAAGCAAGGAGGAGTGGTAGTGAGTGAGCACGCTGAGCTCAGCAACAGCTTGGTGGGAGCATGGGGTTCACACAGTTTTCTGGGGCCAGCACCAGGGGGCCAACAGTGGGGTGGCAGGAGCACCAGCCAACAGGGCTCTATGGAGCCAGGCCGGGCTGCACCAGCAGGCAGAGGAGGGATCTGGCCCAGCTCTAGAGCCTCTGCTGGCCCAGGCCCCACGCTCCTGCCACCCTGCTCTGGGCCCCACCAACCCTGGCCCCAGCACACCAATGTGTGCCCCATGGTCCCACCCAGGTGTCACTGCACTCAGCGCACCTGCTCACTGCCCCTTTCACAGCTTCCCTGCCTATGGCTGCTGCCGCTCCTCTCCACCCCGCACTGGCTGCTCCAGCACTACGTGGCTCCTGGCTGCAGACTGGGATCACATCAACCAGCTCAGCCTGACCCTCAGTGCTGGTTCGCTGCCTCCCCCTCACCTTCTTATCTGTATTTCCCTCCAGCGTAGGCAGGCAAGAACAACCCCAGGGTCCCAAGCTAGAACTCTCTGCTCAGCACGGGGCTTCTGGCTGGGGGTGGGGGAGGCAGGGCTAGCTGGGCCTTGCTTCTGCAGCCTCTTGATCCTGCTGGCGGCTTCCCCTGGGTCCTACTGCCCCTGTCTTTTGTCATCTTTGACAGGCAGCCAGGGGCAGATGAATATTAATTTTCTAATTTTTTTAGGGTCCCCATGAGCCAGATAAAATGGCCTGGTGGGCTGGATTCAGCCCACAGGCTGTATTTTGCCCACCCATTTTAAGGCCAGAGGTAACCACTGTATGATCCTCCAGTCTGACTTCCTGTTAACAGAAGGCAGAGAAATTCACCCAGTAATTTCTATAGCAAGCCCTTAACTTCTGAGTGTACTACAGTACCTTTTAGAAAGATCTCCAGTCTTGAGTCAAAGACTACAAATAATGGGGGTTACATCACATCCCTAGGTAAAATGAAACAATATTTCAGCACCCTCATAGTCAGTCTGAATATGTCTGGCTTCAGCTTCCATCCATTGGATCTCTTCTTACCTTGATGTGCTAAACAGCTGTTTCCACAAGTTTGTACCTGTCAAGTGTAAGTCACCTGTTAACCTTTTGGATAAACTATCTAACTTGACTTTCTTCAGTCCTTTATCATAAGACATATTTTCCAAAACTCAGGTGATAGTTGCAGATCTTCTGAAAATCCTTTTTAATATTTGGAATTGGAGACAGCAGGGGCTAGATCTAGTAGCATAACAATCTAGTAGTGGACGACCAGGGAACCAGCCCCAGGTACCTGCTCTGTGGGGCTGCAAAAATGGCAGCCACCACTGTTCCTTGCCCAACTGCCCCTGCTGCTGCCCCAGCTGTTATTGCCACCCAGGGCTTAGACCTCGGCTGCTATGTCTCTGGCTAGATCTGAGCAATGCAACACCTGACTTCACAATGCCTAGTCACCCTTGTAAAGATGCATTCCATTTTTTTCCCCAATAGCTCAGTGGTTACAGCACTCATACTGGAAGTGGGAGATCATCATTTAATTCCATCCTGTTCTGCCTGTGGTAATTTTCACTTGTTTTGTGCATATCCTGCATAAACACTCGAACCACCAGGCCACGGGCACTTACATGGAAGAGGTGGTGCACACAGTTCCTCCTGTTGAGATGGTTCCATTTTGCATGTAATGAATAAACATTAATTAAATTAGAAGAGGGAGGAGGAGAGTCAGAGTGAGTCTATAACCACTATCAACCAAACATCCGTTCTCATAAAAAATGATGGTAACTTTGTTTAACAAGTCCTATTTCCCATAAGACCATGTTAATTAACACTAATTATACTACCAGCCTTTGATTCTTTACTGATTGCATCCATACCAGCCTCTTCATGATTTGGCCAGGGATCAGAATCAGGCCAATTGACCTATTCTTACCTGAATCATCCTATTTACCTCTTTGAAATATTGGTACAATATTAGCTTTTTTCTAGCCCCCTAGAACTTCTCCAACATTCCAAGTATTGTTAAAATAAATAAATAAATAAATAAAAATCAGTATTTCTGGTTTAGAGAGCTCTTCACTCAATTCTTTTAATACTCTTTGATACATATTTTACACATTTTAAAATGTCTAATGGTAAAAGTTGCTGCTTAACTTCACACTTAGTTATTGAGGGAACAGAAAGTACTTCCCTATTACAGCAATAAAAATAACAGTTGAGTACTACTCTATAGGTTCTTTTACCTTATCCTTCATGAATGATTGCAGCAATCCAAGACAGACAAGGTTCTTTGGGTGAATCTGATCTCTTTTATTAGACCAACTAAATAGTTAGAGATATTTGATTTTGGTAATGCCTACAAGCCCAGCCTCTGGCTTTTTTACTTTTCATTACATCCAGGAAGAGCACACATCAACTGCAGAAACTTCCTTAGCCTGAAGAAGGGTTTTTGAACCCAAAGCTTGCTTAAATATTGTTCTCCAACTATTTAGTTGGTCTAATAAAAGAGATCAGATTCACCCAAAGAAACTTGTCTGCCTATATCCTTAGACCAACATGGCTACAACCTACACCCCTGTAGCAATCCAAAGCTTCCAGAGATAAGAATAATAGCTCCCAATGTTAATGCCCCTTAGAAAGTCTCAAAGAGAATGTTTAATTGTTCATTAATATAAATATCTTGACTTTTAAAATAATGACTGTTAGAACCTGAATATTAGAAAGAACGCTTTTTCCTATGTGAAAATGGATACAGAGCTGAATACAGACATTCAAAAAGTCCAAGGTAGATATGCTATAAGTATACTGCTTTACTCAGAGCACTCTAGATTAGGTCAGGACTGAGCAGAACACATGGGCACTTCAGTGTGGGGCTCAAAGCCTGCCTGCAATGGCTGAGGCCAGCAGGCTGGCGTCGCTCCTGCATGCTTCCCAGGAGGTTGCTGGAGAGTGTCAAGCCCAGCTGAGCAGCTGGCCACCGGGTCCCTCTCCCCAGCCCTGCTCTGCCCCCATACCAGAGACTCCATTCTCCCCAGCCCTGACCTGTCCCCATACTACAGGCTTCATTTCCCCACCTGCAGCCAGGATCTACAGCTCAGGGCTGCGTTGCTTTTTGCCACACGAGGAACTGTGGCTGGGGAGGGGTTGGGGGAAATAGAGCCTCTCTGCTGAGTAGGCCTGGATCAGCTCCCACTAAGACCCATGCCCACAAACTTCTTGGCGTTCTGTGCAGCAGGGAGTTTTGGTTACCCCACCCCTACCCAGCAGCACAGGGAGTAGACAGAGCCTTTTCGGTCTCCTCTCTGTGACAGTCTGGGGGCAAGGCTGGTGCTCTCCTGGAGCAGATAACCACTGGCTGAGGCTAGGAAGACACCCAGCAAGGGGCTCCTAGGATTTTGGCAAATGTGACCTGCCTTAACTCAGGATGGGATGTAGTTAGATAAAGCGCTGTAACCTAAAGCGCTTTAGTCTGATACCACATCCATTCAGGGTTAACTTCAAATGCAATCCACCATTTCTAAAGCATTTGATGTGCTATGACCATCTGTTTGGTTACAGCTTTAGAGCACTTTCTGTGCACTTAACGAGCAACAAGTGTAACTTCTGTACAGGCCCTGTGTGACTAGAAAGCAGAATTGATTATTGATTGGAGCTCTATTGCTTTTTATAAGCAATTCAAACTGTGCTCTCCTAGATAATGACTTCAGAGAGCCTCTCCTGTGAATTGTATCTGAAACTCACTCCAAAAATAGGTTTTCTTGTATGCTAATATCTCAAGTCCAACTTTATTGAAAACTCTTGCTGTTGCTCTAGGGCAACAAGTATGGCCAACATAAAATCTAAGGCACATTCAAATGCTGTAGTAAATATATTGTGCAGTAAGAGCATTATTTTTAGATTATTAAAGGTGGCAGCAGCACTGCACCCTGTTTTGTTATTAAATGGCAGAACTATCCAAAAGTGCTGTTTCTTACATTGACATTGTACTTTGTTACCTTACTCAAGGATACCATAATCTTCTCCTGATTACACTCAATATCTGCAGCACGTCTCATGTCCTTCTCAAGAGAAAGCGTGTCTTGGATTTCTGTATCTGTAAATTACTGAAGGTGCAATTAGCACTCAGAAAAAAGAGAATGTGTCAAAATATCTTGTTCTTGTTCAACAAATCTATTTCCATCTGTAACAGGGAGCCTTCTCAGGGCCGATCTACCATTGGCCCACCCACCTGTTTCTGGGCCAACCGCCCGCCTTCTCTCCTTCCATGCCTTGATAATTTATAATTAGGATATTAATTAGGTGGGAAGCTGCCCATTTCTTGCCCCGATGCCAGGGGGCACTATCTGTGGCTCCGTTCCTCCCCTACACTGCAGCCCAAGCCTCGCAGATGGCATCCACAGATGTTAACCTCACTGGTCCCACACTGGGCCCCAGAATCCTCAAATCCAGACCCCTACAAAATCCCTCCACTCAGGCAGCCTGCTCTGCCCTCATTCTGCACTGCCTAGCTCCCTGAACTGTTCCCCCTTTCGGGTATGGTTCCCCCAGGACCTTTGGCCACACAGGCCCTGGCCTCACCTCCAAGGCCAGTTGGAAACCCCAGGCCCTCAGCTCTGGGCGTCCCTCATGGTGGGCCCTTGGGCCTTTTGACCCTTCCAGTCCTGGCCCCAGCATTGACCAGTCAAGGGTTTTCAAGTCAGGTCTATGAGTCTCTAGCCCCCTCTCTAGCTTGGGTCCACCTTCTTGGCCCAGCTACGTGTTAACCCACCCGGTTGTGGGAGCTGGGGTTAAGGCGCCCTGACCCGCCTTTCACCAGGGTGGTAACTGGTCTGGTATTTCCTGGGGGTTCCCACACCACTGAGAGCCCCACCAGGCCACCCACTCCTGGCAGGGTGCACTTTTACATCATGCCCAGGACCAGGAGCCTCCAAACCATCCCCTACAGCTCCTGCCCTTACCTCTAGGATGTTGCATGCAGCCTTGCAGCCAGGCAATGGTTCTGCCTTGTCTGCCAGCAGTGAACTGCTCTCTTTATATAGGCAGCCAGAAGTCTAAAATGGCCATTGCAATCAAGCACCTTCTGGCTGCTTGGCTCAGACCTTAAAGTGGCAGGCACCAACATCTTGTGCTCTGTCATAGCATCTTATCCACTTACTTTACTTACAAAACCAATTGAATATGTTCTCATATATTTTCTATGTTGTGCTGTTTCATGCATCATTAGCAAAATTAGACTTGGCATCCTGATTGCAAAATCTGTATTACATGGGAGAGATCAGAGAGAACACAGCTTGATCTTCAAACACGCAGCACTTAAAGTCTGAAATACTATCTCTTTAATTTCCACTGAGAAGATTTGATGTGGGAAACCCTGAGAACTAATAAGCTCCATTTTATCAAAGTTATTTTCCCCAATGCTTCTGTGCTTTAAGATGTGCCATACTGACATTTTTATATATAAATTTACACAACGTACTATAATTACATCACTGTTATAGTGCAGTCCGTAGCTCATGGCTAACTCTTACACTGCCTTGTTAGATATAAGAATCCACCAGCTATTAGAATCCATTTCAGGGACAGAGTCAGCAAACCAAATGATGCATTGTGAGGTAGGAAAGAAACACCCAGGGAAGGGAAAGGAGGATCAAGGTGTAGCATGTGCTTACCTGCAGTGGCACCATCAACATAGCCAAACTGCTCGAAAAGAGTCTTTTTTTCCCCTGGTGCTTCTGTCGGAGTGGGGAGAGGAGCCCAAGAACCAGGCTAAAGAGGAACTTGGAGCAGACCGGGGAAAAGAAAAGGACTGGGACTCCAGGACACTGGGAGGAAAAAACAGAACCAGAAGTGTCCACCCTGGAGCAGAGAGAGGAGAATTCACTGAGCAGGGAAGGGGAAAAGGCAAGCTCCAGCAGTCCTAAGGCAGGCTGCAAGGTTGCAGCTGATCAGGACATCACTGTGAAGGTTGCAATGCAGGAGCCCTGATCCTGAGCTTCGGCAGCTCAGCCGGCAGGGAATAAATCAAAGAGCATGGTTGAAGCTCTGATTTAAACAACAATGGTAAACCAAGAATTGCCTCTTTAGTTTCTTCCTTCTTTTGACTGAACCTGGTGAGGGCAACTTGCTGCAGAGAGCAGAACTGTGATAACACTTTGTTGCCTGAGTAGTGGCTATCAGGCTGTGTAGCCCAGGGACATTACGTCAAAGGTCAGAACGGAGTTCTTATGAAGAGGTTAACAAGAATCACGCCTGTTTTGTTTCAAGTAGAAAACAAGAATCTATTGGGGTGAAACCCCGTGAACAATCAATTATTCATGTTACCTACCCGGTGGAATGGGAGAGGGTATAGGGGAAGGTGGAGCCCTCATTGTACTAAGGTAAATCCTAGGATCATCCTCGCAGAAAAACCTCCCTCCTAGACATCCCTTTTCTTATTATCAAGTCATGGTAGGTGAGATTATGGGCGTAAGGTCCCCTGCGAAGGAGGACATCCCAGGGATTCTTCAGCTGAATGGGTGCATAATACAGACTACCTTCATACAGAAAACCTATAGAAGACGAATACGAACTATTACAACAGAATTATAACTCTAATTAATTATTGACATACTATGACTGCACTATAACCGCTATTAATAATTGACATGCATTTACAACTGGCTCTTATGTTTGAGAACAAATTACCATCTCTGTATAGGGTTTGATTTAATGAGACTTGCTTTAATCCAAATTAATACAATACAATACATATCCCAAAGCTCTCATGTAGCACCCCAAGCAGGAGTCCCAAACCAACAAGCCATACAAAGCAAACTAGGAAACTCCATTGCTCCCCAAACACCTTGAAACTGCTCTTACTGAATAATCTCATCAGTACCAAATTAGTTCCCACATGGGACTGCCTCCTTGAAATGGTTCTGAAACCTGGAATTAAACTCCTTCTACCTCAGCTCTAGGATGTTCCACCTTTACACAGCAAAACCCATTACAGAAATATACTGGGAAAGTAGTAATGTATTACCTTAAATGATGTCATTATCTTCATGGGTGAATTTAGGATTTTGAAAAGAGGAGTGGAGATGGTGTAATGCATAATCAAATATAACACAACACATTTTTCTCCAGAAACTAAGAAGAAACTGGAGGCTTTGCTAATATGCCAAGGGGCTAGGGCTATATTATTCAGTTTAAGATCAAAGCATTCATTTGTTATATCATGTACTGTGAATAAAAAATACAACGAGGCAAAAATAAGTTAAAGCTGTTGTTTCATTAGTCTTGTAGTCTTTAGAATCAAATGTTCATCTCTTTCAGATTCATAAAACAAAACTTAGTCTTCTTGAGCAGCTTGACAGTGCATCCAGGATTGCACTGAAAGCTATTTCTGCACCCAAGTTAATGTTCATGTGAGTTAACAGTTCTACATCTAAGTTAATGTTTTTAGCTATAGTTAAAAGCAGTCTGCAGGGTGGTGAAATAGGAGCTAGATTACCAGGAGCAACTAACAAATAACAGAACTGCAAAAGAAAGGACAGCTTGATTAGAACATCAATACCATTAAAAAGGGGATAGGGGCATTAACACCTGTGTACTGAATAGTTTAGAAGGAAGCAGGTAGTTTACAATCATCCATGAAGTCAACTGATTCTCTCACTGCTGCCTGAATAGAAATGCTGTTGCAGGCCCAGGCAGTTGGTTTTAAACTCTGGGTGAACCAGGAAATAAAGTTGGGGGACCAACTGCATCACTGTATTCCCCCCGGATCCAACCCTGACTATCATGTACATAAAAAGAATATGGTAAAAGATCACTCAAGCCACTTCACATCTCTATTTTCCTTCCCACCCTTTGTTTATCTGTCTGTTGTTTTGGCCCTTATCCTGAAAACAGTTATCCGCCTGCTTCCTGACTTTAACAAGGCTGCTTTAGGAGCAAGGTTAAGCAGGTGAATAAGTATAAGATTGCAGCCTATGTACTAACACACCACCTAGCATAATAGGGCCCTGTGACCTATAAGCACTGCTATAAAATACAATAAAATAACAACTAATAGTATGAGATCAAAGTCAGTTTTTTTAGATTGTCCAAAAGATTATTTTAGCTGCTGTGCTTTGCACAGACTGGATGAAAATCAAGGAGCTCACAATAACACAGGTGAGAGAGAACTCGGGCACAAAAGAAATGGACATAACCAAGGAGCCAATCATTTCCCTCATGTCTAGGGTTTTCTAAGAGACTTTAGCTTACAGGCACTTTCTCACTAAGCTCACCTTCTGGCTCACAGGCAGCAGAACAATGCAGGGATGCTGAGGTTTCATTGAACACAATACTAAATACATTTTAAAAACACAGTTCTGTTAGCATTAGGCTGTTCAGAAAACGATTATTTCCTCAGACTGAAATTTGGGATTAGATCGCATGTGACAGTGGGGCAGTTTATTTCCTACAGAAATCAGAGCCAGGAGCTAGGATGATTTTTCCCAGGCCATTAACGCAGCAGGGAGAAGAGGATGGAAAAGACCTGGAGAAGCCATTTTTCCTAATGCAGAGACTGACCTGCAGCCTAGGCCTTGCACAAAGGTCCCTGGCCTTCGCACCACCTCTTCAGCCAGCTGCTTCCACTTCAGCTTTAAACAGCATCATTCCTGCAGAGCTGAGTTGCTAGAAAAACTCCCCTAGCTCCAACTCCATCTTCCCCAAAATCCTCTTGTAATAGTCAAACAGAAAGTTTCACAGGACACAGGGAAGGCTGTATGAAAGATAATAGCACCCTGGCTCAGAAGTAAGTAGGGCAGGCTGCCATGCAAAGGTTGCCTTCCTTCTGCAGGTCTAGGGAACATGGTTCAGTCTGTTGTCTCTGTAGCTGTGGGATTTCTGAGCATAATTCTTCATCCATCTCTTAGGACTCCTTAATAAGTCTGAAGGAAACAAGAAATAACATCTAGTACAGAAGCATTTTAGTTGCAGTAAATGCCTTCCCCACTAAACTTGATTTACTAATTATACTTTTATTGATTGCTGCCCATTCACTGTATTGAAGCTCTAGTGCAACAGAAAGTCCTGTGTCCCCAGTCACTTTTTAATAAGCTGCAAGTCACCATAACAAGCCATTATTGTTGAGTAGGGATAATCTTTTGACTGGCATTATTTCAGTCCTCATTGCCTAAAAATAGAGTACTAAATCAGAGAGTGGTCTGTGAAATAGTGAGCCTTGTACATCTGCAATACTTCAGAAGTAACAGCAGTGTGTGAGAAAACAAGCTATTTTTAGACTATTGTATCAGAGAGGTCTGTAACAGTTCATATAACCACAGAATTTTATGTAGTAAAATTGGAGGATTGTGGGCTTAGCTCCAAGACAGTCAGGTGGGTGAGAAACTGGATGCAGGATAGGACTCAGAGAGTCATAGTGAATGGATCTGTATCGTCTTGGAGAGAAGTGGGCAGCGGTGTCCCGCAGGGGTCAGTGCTTGGTCCAGTACTTTTCAACATCTTTATTAACTATTTGGATGGGGGGGTGAAAAGCTCACTGGCAAAGTTTGCGGATGACACCACGTTATGGGGAAGCATGGCCATGCTTGAAGATAGGCTGCAGATACAGGTGGACCTAGACAGGCTGGGAAGTTGGGCGGAACAGAGCTCTTGTGAAGAGGTTGACAAGAATCACGCCTGTTCTGTTTTAAGCAGAAAACAAGAATCTTGGGAGCAAGGCCTCTATTACTGCAATTAAATTTAGTTCTAAACCTGCCCCCTCAGCCAATCGGGCGGGGGGGGGGCAGGGCCTCCATGATCTAGGAGCAAAAATGGTGGCCCCCACCTTGATTGGTCCATAATGTTAACAATACAGGCCTGCAATTTAAACCGGGTCCTAACTTTAAGTATAGTTCACAATAGTTTTGTACTAAGATTACTCTCTCACATCGCAATATGTCCAGAGCTGCATGGAAATTAATGTTCAATAAAAATGTATTTCAGAACAAGAACTTCACAATTGTAAGTTAATTGCACCCTGTCACACACAGCAAATCAACCCTTTTCCTTTTGTAAGCAGGTTTCATGACAGCAGATGAAAAAAAATTATTTGACAAGCTGGCGTCTCCCCATCTTAAATATTGGGTTCCATTTATCTGGTTCGGAAATCTGGCAGTTAAGGCACGAAAAGAAGGTAGAATCAGAGACAGTGTGGACCTGCAGACCCTGATGAATGTGAGTAGAAAAATTCTATACAAAATTATACTTAAATAACTATATAGTGTTTGTCCAGGTCTATAATTTAATCCCTGCACTATCCCCAAACATGAGTGTCATCAGCTGTGGGACTAGCAGTGGATGGTACACTTCTGCAGCTGGGCGTCTCTCAGTTGATGGGGCTCCCAGCCACATGGGAGCACTGGGCCTCATGTTCAATAGCGTGATAAGCAGCAGCAGCAAAATTATTACACATTTTTGTGGAATTACTTTGTGGCTTATCGCTTCTTTTATCATGCCATTACTTGATTGAATTTGTGGCTGGATCACAACTTAAGGTATTATTAACTAGTTAATCACACCCTAAGTGTAATGTGTAGATGTGGCCTGAGTATACAACCAAGCACTGTAAGTCCTATGTATAACTTTCAAATATGTTAATGAGTTCCTGGATTTATTTATAAATAAATTTATATTCTATACACACAGACCAATGTTCTACTTTATAGACTTTCATTTATGTGAAATAAATGTACCAAAACATTCTATCAAGTGTCAAAATTATGAATTGTCATGTGTGTTGTTTTGTTTCCTATTTAGGAAATGATTAGATACCGGTCTTGGTGTAGCCTTCTGTTTGGTTATGACTGGGTTGGAATTCCACTGGTCTATACACAGGTACTGAGCTATTACCATTTCCAAATTTTGGAGCAAGATTTGCAGAAATGGAAGCTTGAGGCTCCTACATTCATATTAGGTACCCTGACAAAGGGTCTGAGTCTCAGAGATACTGAGTATTCAGTAGTTCCCTTCTTGGGCTTGGGCTTTTGGATGACCATACATTTTAGGTGATATTTGACTTGAAGATGCTAGGAAGCTTTTCTGGTATGATAAGGTGGGTTATAAATTAAATTTTTGAGTTCCTCCTGGACTCAGTCCCTGGCCACCAATACAACATGCTGCCATTTTGTTGTCTAAAGCCTACAGATTTTAGAACAATATTATGTTAGGCACCCAGATCCCTTTAGGAATGTGGTGCCTTGTATATACATATTTTTTGCTCTGTGATTTCAATGGAGATTTTGTTCATTTTAGGTCGTCACTCTTGCTGTCTATACCTTCTTCTTTGCATGCCTGATAGGACGTCAATTTTTGGATCCCGACCAAGGATATAATGGGCATGAGTTAGATCTTTACATTCCAGTCTTTACATTGTTACAGTTCTTCTTCTATGCAGGATGGCTCAAGGTAAACTATATTTGTTAGCTACAATAACAATATTTGTTTTCGGTTGCCTTTCCACGCGCATGATCAGAGGGCAAGAGAATAGGCCTTATGATGAAAGGCTGAGAGCCATGGAACTCTTCAGCCTGGAAAAGTGCAGGCTCAGAGGAGACTTAGTGGCTCCTATAAGTATATAAGGGGTGTACATCAGGATCTGGGGGAGCACTGTTCACCAGAGCACCCCATGGGATGACAAGGTCCAACGGTCACCAACTCCTCCAAGACCATTTTAGGCTGGATGTAAGGAAAAACTGCTTTACTGTCCGAGCCCTCAAGGCCTGGAATAGATTCCCTCTGTAGGTGGTGCAGGCACCTGCTCTGGACTCTTTTAAGACACATTTGGATGCCTATCTTGCTTGGATCCTTTGGCCCTAACTGACTTCCTGCCCCTGGGGCAGGGGGCTGGACTCGATCTTCCAAGGTCCCTTTCAGCCCTAATGTCTAGGAAATCTATGACATCTATAAAAGATGTAGAAAGTGAAATCTTACCAAATGAGCTGAAGTCAAGGGACAAGATTAATTTTACCTGCTGTGAATTCTTTAAAATGTAATGGAGTTATACCAAGGATGAATTTATTTCACGGGGTCTGAGCTACAGGAAGAGCCAAAAATAATCAATCATTACATTTTAAATCTACCCAAGGCTACATTCTAAGAAAAGGTCATAGAATCATAGAAAAGTAGGGCTGGAAGAACCACAGGAAGTCATCTAGTCGAACCTTCTGCTCAAAGTCAGGTCAGGAACCTGAAAGATATAAGAAGCAGAGGACTAACAGTTCCCAGTGGAATAGTATTTTTTCAGCATCAGGGCCCTGGATTTGGACTGTAAACTGCCAGAAGAGGATAGAAAATTAGACCATAACTCTCATCCTTTTCCAGTTTCACTCCCAAATGGGGAGATAGGATTGCAGAGTCAGAGTGGGTGGAGGGGGTCTAAAACACTTGTCAAAACAAGCCTTTAACATTCACTATCAATTATTAAAATCCAAATGAAATTACCCAGTTTTCAATGCTTATTAAAAAGTGACAGCTAATATTGACAACAGTCATGCCACATCAAATAGCACATTAAAGAGAGAAGAGTGAAAAAGAAATTGAAAGCTTGTCTTATGCTCATTGATTTTTATCTTAATTGGTCAGTTAACATATCCTCATTAAGCCGGTAATTAGGTAATTAAGCAATCTACTCCACATTGGTTCTTTCCTCTGTGAATAATATCACACTACATGAATTAAAAAGAAAAGGACAGTAGTACTATGACAAGAATTATCAAAAACAGGCTAGTTTAAGGCTTACAATTGGCAGGTAGCTACATGTGGAATCCCTGCTGATGCCTGTAAGAGCCATAGACATGGACAGCTGGCAGGAATCAAGCTTTTTAGTTTTCTTTGACTTTTAGTCATGCAGGTTGGCACTTCCTTGTGCGTAAAGGTCAGAAGGACTGCAAAATACAGAAAGCCAGCTGTAATCACCATGTTGTACTTGGCTGTAAATTGAATTGTTCTATAAATCAGAGCAGATTCACTCCAGTTGCTTATAATTCCTAGCAAAGCACATGGAACCAAGCCAAGCCAGGTACTAGGCTGTTCTATGCATCAGGCTGCAATGTAATAATATTGAATATAAAGAAAAATATTGAAACTAATATTATGAACCCATTCAATGAAACCCTGAAAATCAAGAGTTAAGCCTGACACTCTCCTTGCTCAGGCCTTTGTGAAAAAATGGTCAAACAGTAGGAGTAATGTTGTTGCTATCAATGTATACCACAAGATTAGTATTATTTTAAATGTAATGCCTGGGGTGGTGTTTAGTCATGCTGTTTGCTTAAAAATATTTTTAAAGCTTTTAAAACCATTGCAGCAAGCGGAGAGATCCTATCACACAGCACTGCCACAGCATCTGAACAGGGAGTGCTACAATCGCAAATTTTAGTCTTGTTTGTTGCAGAGTCCACAAGACCCTGGATACAGGATTGTAAAAAGGGACCAATAGCCCATACATTCAACTTCCTGTGCAGTTCAAATGTGCACATGGCTGAATGGTTTTTGGCTGTTGGTCTGATTTGTCACATGTACTGAATAGAGAACAAGGGTTCCCATAACATGAGACACTGCTAATCCCTCTTCTCAGATGTTCTGGATTAATTTATAATCCTTTTAAGTGTGATAGCCAGAAAGTCAGTGCTTTGTTTTCCTACATTGCATTTGTCTTCAGAGAGCATAGGCAGGTATTTCATGCCAGTGGGAGGTCAGCCAGTCAAAAGGCCACTGTTGAGGTTTTCCCTGCCACTGCCCTATGCAGGCCTTCCAGCTTTTGTTAGACATAATTTCTAGTGCACTCTCATGTTAGTAGGCTGTGATCTAGACATGTCTGAAGCAGTGGCTTCACTTGGTAGTGGTAGTTTGTTCACAGGTTTATTTCTACCCAAACAGTTACATAATTATACTTGGAATATTAATGCAGTGTACCAGGGAAAGGAGTGTCAGAGCCATCTGGCTTTCTCCTTTTCCCTCCTGCTCCCTCTCTGCGTTTTTAAGTGTGTTATGGGGTAAGTGTATCATCTTCCACGTGCTGATAAAGAGCTAGTTAATGAGATACAACTAGAGCTTTTCTGTGGATACTGAATGGTACAATGTAGAAAAAAAATTTAAATGTGACATTACTATTCTTAATTATTCCTATTTTGAGAGCATCTAAAAATTAGAGCCTCACTAAGCAGTATCTATGCAAACACTTAAGCCATTTGTAGATGACACTTTAAAGAGGGTTTAAAGCAGGTTAAATGTCTTTTGCATCACTTTAAGGGCTGCTTGCACGAGTTTGAATATTTGGCACTGTAGCACATTCGGCAGCGTAATATGCCTTAAATGACTTTGGGATGCAGCAAATGACTTTGGGATGCTGCAAACTAAAACACCTCTGCGGAGTTTTAGTTTTCTACCTTACAGCCACAGAGGGAAGCATCGGGCTCTGTGTGGCTCAGGGGGTCTGCAGGCAGACCGTGCAAGCAGCCGAGCAGCAGCCCAGGAAGGCAGGCTCCACAGAAGGGGAAAAAAAAATGTGGCAAGCCTGATCTCCCCCCGGAACCTGCCTGCCTGAGCTGTGTGGGAGCCTGGTACTTCCTTCCGTGGCTGTGGTGCCCCCCGGAACTGCCCAAGCCAGGTGCCTGTGGGTGGGTGCTGCCTGCGGGGAGGCTGCCACTGCCGTGGAGGGATGTACCAGTCCCCCCCCCCAGCTCAGGGACTGCTCTGCTCACCAGACACAGGGGTTTAATTTGCCCTAAATTGAAGCAGTGTTTTTAAAAAATCACCACTTCAATTTAGGGCAAAGTAAACCCCCATGTCATCTACAAATGGCCTTACCCAAAGATAGTCTCTGTTTAGCCAAGGATAGTCTTTTTTCCCTGAAAAGCATTAAATCTAAGGCCTCACCCCAGCAATTTCTAATGCCCCTGCAGTCTTCCACAGCCATTCAGGACCCCGGTGGCTTTGTGTGAGCCCAATAATTCAGCCACAAGTTGTAAATCTCAGAATTTGGGCCTAAATAGACAAAACAAAATATGGGAGAAAAGGAGTATTTTTGTATCTCCCTTTTAGAAATGGGGAATGAAGAAACAGAAAAAATATGACTTGCCTAAAGTCATACACCATGTCTGTGGCAGTGACTAGAAGTGAGTCTAAATCTCCTATGTTCCAGGTCAGTGCCATAACTATAAGATTTCTCTCCATCGTTACCACATATTGCTGAAACACAGATTTGTAGGGAGACTGAGACATTTTTCTATTCAAGTCAAGTGAACAAGATATAGGAGAGTGATAAAGACAACTGGAGAGCATCCTACTTCACTTATGACACCTCATCCCCCTAAAAGAATGACCTCAGTTGCTTTCACATCCCTAGAAGTTCCCCATAGGAAGAAGTTCCCCCTTTTGAAATACCAGAGTCCCCGTCTTAGAAATTGTAGCACAAACACAATAAAGGTCATTCCTGTGAAATTATTTTCAAAGTTTATATAAAAAATTCCCCTGGCAAAGGCAGTTTGGGTTGCTATAATGCCTCCCCAAAAGGGATTGTCTGAATAGGTTTTTCAAGTTAAAAACAGATGTATGAACAGATGCCCCTTTCTTTAAAAGAAAGCCCTGTGGCTCTTTGTTGATCTCTCTTGTTGTGAAGGAAGAGAGCTCTGTACAAAGAGCATCTCTGTAACAGGTCGCCCTCCCCAGTGCCATCTTTTGCCTGTTATCCGCGACCTATGAGGGGCGCCCTTGAAGTCCCCTTAAGGTTTCTCATGTCCCGCTTTCTACTCGCCTGCCACGTCTTGATGGAAATATTATACAGAAGTTCTTGTAAGCGGGAGACTGCCTATTGTATTTTGTATGTTGGGGTTCTCCGCCACCAGAGGCCTTGACCCCTGTCTTTCTCTAGCAAGGATTCCCCGTCTAAACCCACCAGATAGGGTTTGACTCCGAGGCTCCTTGGTCTTGGGGCTCGTGGCCCTCCTTTTTGCCCCCAATCTGGAGCCCAGCCTCTCTGGCCCAGAGGCCCATCCTCTGGCCCTGCAGCCAGGGGACTGTAAGTTCAAAGCCAGGCAGCGGCCCCAAACCTCCACTGTCCCAGTCCAAAACACACAGCTGCACCCCAGGTGCACTTTGGCCTTTTATGACTGCGCCCTCTGGTGCCAAGGCCTGTGCACCCCAAATAGTGTGCCCTCTCTGGTGCTGGGGCCTGTGCACCCCAAATACTGTGCCCTCTCTGGTGCTGGGGTCCCCACGCTGTAGTGAGCCCCCCCACAATGAGGCCTCTTCCTTCCCCAATACCCTCACCCAAATCACCAGTTGTTAATCAATCAAAATTTATAAACAATATGTCCATGGGCTATAACCACCTCCAAAAAGTATAATTAAAGAAGGCAGCATGCCAGCTTACATTTTCTCAGGGGTTTGTGCTTCTGCTCCCCACCGTCTGCTACAGTCCTTCTCCTGGGGCTGCCGCCGCTTCTCTGAGAGTCCTCAGTAGTTCTCCTCCTGCAGCAGCTGGGCCACTCACCAAGCCTCTCCGTGGAGCTCTTATATGCACTCCTTCCCCTTTGGCTGCTAGCCCCTACTGCCGCCCAGCCCAGGTTTTTTATAGTTCTGGCCTGCCCACTTCCGGTCACCTGACTAGCTGGCCAGGCTCAGCTTTTATCCTCCACCTTACCAGCACGCTGTGCCCAGGAAGTTCTGGTCTTAAAGGGGCCAACCTGCCTTCTGGTAACAGGGCTAGGGTTCCCTGTTACAGTCTCCCAGCAAAGCATTCCAGAAACCTGAACCACAGTCCTAGCTGTTTTCTGACTACAAGGGCCTGGCCTAATAAAGAGGGGCTGGCAGGGAGCACTCCCTGCTTTTGTGGCCTACCCTACTTCTGGAATATCAGACCCTCACCAGAGAGAACTGCCTGGCTTTTCCACAGATTTCACGCTCAGGAGCTTGGGGAATAAGCAGGAGGAACTCATCCTCCTGCTCAATGCAAATAATTATGATGTCATAGGGATAACAGAGACCTGGTGGGACTCCACCCATGACTGGATCACAGGTATAGATGGCTATTCCCTGTACAGGAGGGATTGTGTAGAGAAAAGGGGCGGGGGGTAGCTCTCTATGTTAAGGAAAGCTACACGTCCCTGCAAGCCGATATTGGCGACCAGGGTGGACGGCTGGAGACCCTCTGGTGTTAAAATCTGTGGGGAACACAGCACAGGGGTCACAATGGTGGGAGTCTACTACAGACCTCCCACCCAAAGTCCTGAGCTTGACCAGGAGTTTGCCCGGGAACTGGCTGAGGCCACATGCTCCAGGACCATGGTTGTCATGGGTGACTT
>NW_005842215.1:910687-910943 GCF_000455745.1 Alligator sinensis
CTGCTTGACCTGGTACTGGCTACTGGGGATGACCTAGTCGGCAACCTAGTGATCGATGGGAAGCTGGGTGACAGCGACCATGAGCTGATCACCTTCACCATCCGCCGAAAAGCTGGCAAGTCAGTCAGCAACACGGAAGTCCTTGACTTCAGGAAAGCCGACTTTGACAAGCTCAGGAGGCTTGTCAGTGAGGCCCTAAGGGACCATGACCACGGGGAGAGGGGAGTTCAAGAAGAGTGGTTGCTCCTCAAGGGAG
>NW_005842215.1:912274-923495 GCF_000455745.1 Alligator sinensis
GACCAAAACGCTGGCTTGCATCCATAGATGCTTCTCAAGCAAATCCCAGGACGTCTTTCTCCCCTTGTACTCGGCCTTGGTGAGGCCGCAGCTGGAGTACTGCGTCCAGTTTTGGGCTCCAGAATTCAAAAAGGATGTGGAGAAGCTTGAGAGAGTCCAGAGAAGAGCCACGCGCATGATCAGAGGTCAGGGAAGCAGACCCTACGACGACAGGCTGAGAGCCCTGGGGCTCTTTAGCCTGGAAAAGCGCAGGCTCAGGGGTGATCTGATGGCCACCTATAAGTTTATCAGGGGTGACCACCAGTATCTGGGGGAACGTTTGTTCACTAGAGCACCCCAAGGGATGACGACTAGGTCGAATGGTCATAAACTACTACAAGACCGTTTCAGGCTGGACATAAGGAAGAATTTCTTTACTGTCCGAGCCCCCAAGGTCTGGAACAGCCTGCCACCGGAGGTGGTTCAAGCGCCTACATTGAACACCTTCAAGAGCAAACTGGATGCTTATCTTGCTGGGATCCTATGACCCCAGCTGACTTCCTGCCCTTTGGGCAGGGGGCTGGACTCAATGATCTTCCGAGGTCCCTTCCAGCCCTAATGTCTATGAAATCTATGAAACCCCCAGTGAACTCATCCTCTGTCCCACATATGTGCCTTTTTCAGGAAAAAAGGCTAAACAAAACTAAAAAGGGCTTAGGGGCAGCACAGGAGAGATCCTTCACAAGTCTTTGAGGGCCAATGTACCTACCTCATTTCAAAGATACTTCTTCATTCCCCTGCTCCACTTCATGTTCTTCAGTTCCCTTTTCCATTGCGAAGATTCAAACTGCTTTGCCTGAAGAGTGTCCTCTGGAATTGTAATGATTTCAGATTTAGTGGAAAGCCCTGGTATGAATTAAAAAAATATTGTATTCTGAGTTTTCTTTGCAGTAAGCTAAAGCACAGCATTACATTTCAATCTTTCAAGTAAAATACTTTTTTTATAAATACAATCAGAAGAGAGAGAAGTACTAAGTGCTATAGTCCATCAGCAGGCTGTGAACTCACCAGTACTTATGTCCTACTAGGGCTCAGACAAAAGATTAAAAAATGCAGAGATGCACTGATTCCCTTCCAAAAATTCTAGTTGTGTTGTTCTGAAATGTTAATGCCATGTTTAAAAACAATTGTTGGAGAGGACTACTAATAGCATGCAGAGTCTAACTGCTAGAGCATCAGTTCAAATCAGCCCAAGGCACTAGTAACTAATGGTGTAACAATTCTATACTTGCCTGGTAGCTACTCAGCATGGTTCTTAGTATGTTGATGTTCATAACTATGATCTACAAAACCAGAAAAGAAATTAAAGGCTGAATGACCAGGGACACGGAACTATACTTTCATCTCTGGACTTGCAAAGTATGATAGAATTCATATTGTGATAGAAGGGAGTATTGGAAAGAGATTAAAATGAGATCTTAACAATAAGTTTCTTCCAAGTGAGTTCGGGGAACAGCACTGGGCTTAGCACACAGGCATTTATTCACCATATGGTTGTAATTTTAGGTTGCTGAACAACTTATTAATCCATTTGGTGAAGATGACGATGATTTTGAAACTAACTGGTGCATCGATAGAAACCTGCAGGTCTGTATTTTTTTGTCTCCACTTGCATCTCTTCTGCTTAAAATATTGTACCTGTATTTGTTATTTCTCAGATAAGGATGATTCCAAATAATGTCATAAATGGAGCATCATATAAAACAACACTTCACTTGATGGAGAAAATATCTTTAGAACAAAAAGAAAAAACATTCTTCTTGGGCTAACACTCCCCATCTAGTGCAGGTCTGGGTGGACAGGACATGACTCCACCCCTCACTATGTGCTGGTCAGCTCAGCTGATTGAACATCAAAAAGGGAATAATTTGTGCCAGCTGTTGGGCTCTGAGGCATATTGTATGATATCTGACCAGTTGGGGCAGGGCAACTACAAGGCACTTACAGCAAAATCGCAACTGAGCCCTTAAAACAGAAACTAATGGAAGGTTCCAGTTAAAGGATGCACATACACTCTGTAGAGAATAGATTTAAATAGGCAACCAAGTCCCCCTACATATGACTCCTACATTGGCAACATGGAAAGCACCATTAGCAGGCTATACACATTTAGTCTATACACATAACACTTGAGAATAACACAATAATTTAGCTAAATAATCCAGTTAATGAAAGTGTTTACTGGGAAAGTTAACCATGCTGTCATTTGAGACTAAATGGGGTTGCAACAAGAAGGAAGTTGTTTTGCAGCATAGGGGTCTTCTCCCAGTTTAAGGTAATGAGATTTGCTCTATAGTAGGAGCGAGATAACTTATCATATCATAAATATCAATTCCAAAATAATATTTACCAGATAGCAAGAAAAAGAGTATTTTGTACATAACACCTTATTGCAAACAATTATATATATTAATGATCCCAGGTCTCACTTCTGGCTGTGGATGAAATGCACATGAACTTACCAAAGATGGAAAAAGATATTTACTGGAATGATACATCTGCCCGGCCACCATACACCCTGGCAGCTGCCGATTACTGTATTCCATCTTTCCTTGGATCAACTATTGAAATGGGGTAGGCAACACCACAAGCTTTTAATGTCATCAAGAAATTTATAATGATACATGAAATTTATGTCATGTCTAAATGTGACCCCAGAGCTGAGATTTAACACTGAAAAGTAGATAAGATTAAAATATTTATTTTCATTCAAACTGATGTGTACAAATACAGTACTGAGAAAATTTCAGTGGCCATTAGACAAGTATTGATTGAAGCAATCCT
Organism: Alligator sinensis; assembly: GCF_000455745.1. Taxonomy (NCBI): domain Eukaryota; kingdom Metazoa; phylum Chordata; order Crocodylia; family Alligatoridae; genus Alligator; species Alligator sinensis. The sequence goes on from NW_005842215.1 coordinate 915,098, forward strand.
TTTAGGTGAGGGACACAAACATAGTTCTTTGGGGTTTTTTGTGGTATGCTACCTGTATAAGACAACATGAAGAGGCCAGATATTTCTTAGTAATTTTTCAAGATACTACATCCTCTGTAGCCCATTTACTACATCCCATTTATTTGCTTGTTCAATAAAGGATGAAGAAGTGACTAATACACTGCATAAAGCAGACACTTCCTTCCCTCACAGAGCCCTAATCACTTGGGACTTTGTGCTTGGAGGAAGTGGACACTTCCTCAAGGTCTCTTCCAGTGCTATCATCCCATGGTGCTACCCCCGAGGAGCACTTGATGGCTCCAAAGGAAGAGGAGGAACCATTCTGAATATGCTCTGTTGCCCTTGTGACTCCCTCCTCACCATACTGCCAAGGATTTTCATACTTTGCTTTTAGTTGCTTCTGTTCACTGAGTTCATTATGTGGAGGTCCTTCCTAATGAGCAGCACACCTGTTTTTCAAGTTCCTTGGCTAATGGTCTGTAGCAGAGCTCTACTTGTATAAAGACTGGTAGATAGGAATTGTTTTGTTACGTAAATCATATTTTTCACATCGTGGTTTACTCAAAACAAAGTCACTAGAATAAAGGAAATGGAGTAAACCTGGATGTATCACTTTATCCTACAGGCAAGTTGATGCAGAATTCCTTCATGGGGAACAGTGGCCCTGGGAAGAGGAGAAATTCCGAAGACAGCCTTCAGTCCTGAGAAGAGTTAAGAGATTCCTGAGTGTCCATGAAAGCTCTGCCTCCCCAACCAAGGGGAGCTACTCAAGACAGACAAGCGAGAATTCAGTGTTTTTCCCTGCACATGAAACAGGCCACATCAGACGTTTGCAAGAAATGCATTCAAGAGGGAGACATTCTGCCTCAAACACAAAGAAACATGAGCTGGCTGATAGGAATACCAGGCTGCATGGCAGCATAGATCTAGAAACAATCAGAGAAACCAGCAAAAATGACATTTTAGAGAGCCATCACCCTAGTGACAGTGACATTGTCTTTAAGACAGTCTATTCACTCCCTGAAATCAAGCTCATTAAAACAGAGAATAAATTACCTAACGTATCATGCAACCAGAATTTACAGGCAGGCATCAAAAGCATGCCAACAGAGAAGGATCCGCAAGAAAGCTTGTCTGAGACCCACTGTGATCCTGTGGATCCTCCACTATTTCCTTCAGAAATGGCTATATTACCTACAAGTTCTGAGAAGCTTTCATCCATATTCATAACAGAGGAACCAAACCCCCTACCAAGTAGGACAGCCCCTGATACCACAGATCACAACAGAAGCTCTCAAAGATGGAGTTTTCCAGACTTCCACAGTCAAAGTACATCAAGTACAGACTCTGCACCTCTTTTACTGGATTCTGGATTGCCTTCTGGAAGAAACAGCATTAGCAGTGAAAATGTTTTCCCTGTCCCTGCTGCTGCAAATCCAGTTGATATGTCCAAACTATTGGATGCTAAAGAAACAGCTATCGTAGAATTTACTACTGAGAAAAAATGAAGGAAAACGCTGACGGGGATTCATCTGGGTTCTGAGTGCATTCTATGTCTTACAGAGGAAAAGACTGGGGGAATGCAGAAATGTGAGGATTTACCAAACACAAATTTCTTTTAGTTTGGGAAATAAGCTGAGTTTTCAGTCTCTTTTAAAAGCTGTTTTTATCTAGGTCTTCTAAACTACAGAAATACATACAGGAGGCTCAGGCATGACACCATACATCAAAGAGTTGGGCTGTGGGTCAGATCCAGTAAGGACTTAGGCACCTTAAAGTTACATCCTGCTGTCTTCAGTGTCTGGCCCCCAGAATGGAATATGCCTCCTGTAGGTACATAGGGTTACCTGTACAATGCACAGAGAGAACTGGAAGCCCTAGAACAGGACCCAAAACAACCACTAGGGGTGTATCTGAAACCTGCCCCTATCTGGACCTCAGGGACGTGTCTGGAGGAGGAACCTCCAACCATTTGGGATCCACAGCCTAGAATTCCCTCCTTAGGCACATACAACCTCCTTTTAAAGAACAGAGCTGGACTCAAGTCTTTATTTAAAATGTTTCAGTTGTGGGGCTGCCTCCCTACATTTAAAACTGCAGAACTCTGGTGGCTAGAGAACTCATCCAGGAAGTGGGAGACCCAAATTCAATTTTGTTCTTTCAAGGAGTTCAAACTGGCATCTCCCACTTTCCACAAGTGTCCTAACCATCAGGCTATGCACTACTCTGGCAGGGTGGGGACAGGAGAATCTTTATCCCTCCTATTGAAGCTGTACCACTGCACAGCAAAGAATTCAAGATTCACTGAGGACTCTGTGATCTAGTAATTAGGACACTCCTGGGAAGTGATGGGTCCCTGCTCTCAGGGCTGGTTCTGTATTTTATCCACTGACTATCTAATGTGAAAGGCCTAGGGCAGGGACAAGAACTCAGGACTCCTCCCTTCCCTGGTGTCACGACCTCGGTAGGCACGGTAACTCTCTGCTCCCTAGGATGCTCTTAACTGAAAAGGAAGGGTTCAGTGGTGTTCCAAGCCCAGGCCCGGAGACAGGGGGTACTCACTGCCTTGACACAGTTGATCCTGGGGCTCCACCTCCTCTACACCTTATTCACTTGTAAACCGTCAGAGTTGTCATGCCATTGTGCCAGCCTGTTGTCCCAGCTTCTCTTCTCCAGCTGAGGGACCCCAGCTTCTTCAGCCTCTGTTCACAGTGCAGGCTCGTAGTTGCAGCCTGCTCTTCACTCTGGGTCCTCGACCTTGCTTAACTCCAGTGCAGGGCTTGTATCTGTGGTGCCCTCCTCAGGCTTGGGGTTGAATAAACCCTGCCCATGTGCTGGGGTTGGTGGTTGACCCCAAGCTCGCTGTTGTGGAGCCTGGGGTCAATGAGCCTTGTCTGGCTCCAAGACGCTGCCCTCGCCTATTCTCTGTGGGGCAGGGTCGTTTGCAATTACTGTTCAGCCGGGTCACACCCTGGCGAGCTCACCTTCTTGCCTCCTGCCTCTCTCCCACTTGCTGGCTTCTGCCAGCGTTTTTAAATTCCCCACAGCGGTGGCTGTGGCTGATGTCATCAGCCGGCCACTGCTGAACTTAATTGAGAGCTGCTTAAAAAGCCACTGCAGTGCTGGCTCATGCAATCCAGCCTGCCTCTCAGGTAAGTTTTCGGGGCCAGATTACCCAGGTACATCTCCCAGAGCATCAGGATTTGTCCCCGGTGCTTGTGGTCCTCAGGAGCGGCTCCTGCCACCACACCTGGAGAGTACACTAACCACTAGTAACAGTTACACTCTTCTTGCTCTTTTTCCTCTCCAAGTCTTCTAATGAATATTTAATTCTTTTCCGCACAATGGCACGGCTTCAGCAGGTGCCTTTCCACATCCAAGTCAGAATAGGTTAAACTAGGCCAGTCAAGTGGAAGGTGGGAGATGTGAGTTTAAGACCTTCAGGCTGGGAAAGCAAATGAACAGAAGTCTCCCACCAGCTGGGTGAGTGCTCTAATCACTGGGTATTAAGCTAAGGCAAGTGGAACCATCACTGCCAGCTCCTCCAACTGTGTTTTAGGAGAAAGCTGCCATCACTGCATTTTGGAAGAGCCCAGTCCTGTCAGCATGTTTCCGGCACTCTCAGAGGATGCCTGCCAGACTGAGCCCCTGAGGGACTTAGGCAAAGGCACTCAAAGTTCTTGGATCTGGATTAGATTTTGGAGGAAAATGGGCATTGACCTGCTCAGACTGAAGCACTTTTGGGCATGCACAGAAGCAGACCTCTAGGTGATAGGGAATGTTAAGGTCAATGCAGGAGGCAACTTGAAAGCTAAGGATCTTTAGGTGTTAAGTAGCATTTGAGTTGGGGTTTTGGGGAGGGGGGTTCACAGTCTTGGACTTGGGTGCCTTGGTTCTGCATGAACCTTGCTTCAGGCACCTAAATGCTGTACTGAATTGAGTCCTCTATTTCTGAAGGGTATTATTTGGATTATGGTGCTAAAGTGTCCCCATCTTAACAAAGACTCTGTCAAGGCACTAATCCATTAAAATAAAAAGCATATTAGACTGACAGTCCCTTCCCATGGTTAGGCTTCACCTAACAATTCCCAGCTCTTGACAATATACTTTAACCTTTCTTTTTTTAGGGTTTCCGAGTCTCACTCAGGAAGGAGAAACTCACTGCATCTCTGGCTATGATGGGGGAAATTGTTTCCCTCTCCCCTGGCAGTAGGAAACCTTTCTCTTGCTTCTCACTCTTGGAATCCAACCTTTTCCAAGGCCAATATCTTTCAATCAAGTTGCTTTTATAACAGTAACTCAAGAATTCTTTTCTACCCAAATGCCATTAAAATTAAAAAACAGCCAATACCAAGGGCAGCCATATGATTATCATCTCAGCACAATTCATTAACAACGTAGGTCCAAGTCTCTGCCAACCATAGATGTGGATGGCTCCAAAGGCAATGGGACTGGTACAGTTACTCTTCTTAGGTAACAAGCAGAGCACACTGATTGGAAGGTGAAAGTCCTTGAATACCAGAGGCATCTCTCTTTGCAGCCTGATCTACAATAGCAAAGGAAGGCAAGGCATGCCTCAAAGGTTTGGCCATGTTTACTGACCAAACAATCCCCACTCCCATGTTAAAAATGGGTTTTGCAGTTGCTGCAAAGGAGAGTGTAGTAGCAGTCATAAGACAGTTTCATCATCTCTGTAAGAGGATTCCACTACAGAAGAGCAGCCTAAGTAAATTGGATTCTCTTAGAGGAGAGGATGGGAGCCAGAGATTGAAGGTCACTACATGTCCACCTCTTGCACCTGCTCCTTTCCCTCTTCTCTCTTCCTGATCCCAGAGAGCTCTGCTAATCTGCTTCTAGAATCCAATCACTCTCTCCACCACTGTCCTCAAGCCCCTGCACTCTCTCTGCTTTCAGTAGATTAGATCAGAAGAGGCACCTCAGATATACCTCAGACTTCAGTTTGCCCCTCACCACACAGTGCAAGATGAGTGAAACAGTTCTGCATAGTTTCCCCACTGTTTAATTCTACTTCATTGCCTGCTTTTTTGCTGCTCACTAGCAAATCTGGGCCCTTTGCACAGCACACCTTTTACATGCCCTATTCTGCTACCGCTATGTGGACCAGCAAGGGGTAAATTCTCTTCCCTCTTATTCCCAGCTGAAGCCTAATTATAGCCAGGTAGATATCTCTGCAGTAGGCCAACTTCAATAAATGTCCCATTCAGGTTTTTTTTCACATGAATATATGCCATTTGAGAAATACCAGTAGTTAAGAATCTCTTCTTTGTTGTCCTTTGTGGGTGAAGATGACTGCATCCAGCGGGGGGCGGGGGATGGGGGGAGGGAAGGGAGAAGAGAAGGAAGAAGAGAGAAAAGAAATGGAAAAGAAACAGAGTGGGAGAAAAGAGAAAAGGAGAAAAAATGGAAAAAGGAGAAAAGAGAGAGAGGAAAGAGAAAGGAGGGGGGTGGAGGCTAGGTCATGTGGGTACGTAGGTGGCTTATAAGCCTGATCTTTGCCTTGAACAATCTGCTGCAGCAGGGGCAGGAAAGCGATGAGGACTGGATATGAGAGGTTTTCGTTTTCCTGGCTACGCATTTCTTCATTGCTTCTGCCATGCGTTGCTGTTTGAAGGCCAGTGCTCCAGTCTGGATTGATGACCTCCAGGGTGGACGATCACGTACGATTTGCTCCCACGACTCCAGGTTGATGCCAAAACTCTTTAGAGACACCTTTACAGTGTCCTTGTACCGCTTCTTTGGTGTGCCATGAGAGCATACTCCATTTGACAGTTCATACTCCATTTGACAGTTAAAAATAACTTTTTCTCATAGTGTCCTACAACACTGGAAAAAGGATACAATTCACTGAGGAAATACTTTCAGGTAGTTCAGGTACAATCAGCTGTTTGTTTTGATTTTCATTGAATTGTCTTTTGAAGTGAGTAAATCTCCCGAACACTTCTCTCACCAAATTATTTACTTTTTAAAAGCAAACTGACCACTTTTAGCAGCAATTTCAGATTCAGATTCACAGATATAAACAATGCAGGAGAATTATTGCATGAATAAGCCTGGGGTCTCAGGAAGAGTACTGTGATATCCAAAAACTGGCCTATGTCTATCCCAACCATGCAGTTGGTCCAATAAAAGATATCACCCACAAGAATTCTTGCCTTTTGCATAAATAAAGTCATTTTTAAAAATTAGATTACCTTGAGTGTATTAAACTATATCAGATATATCCCAGCAAGCTTGACCAATAGCCTGGGTCAGTTCAGAGTATAAGAGCATCAGTAGAAGAGAGTGAAAAAAGACTTGAGAGAGGGAAAAGGTTGGAACAGAGAATGTGTCAAAGCAACACCTTGCTGTCATCAAAAGTTATTAATCTTGAACACAACAGACTGTACAACTGTAATGTTTCTTTATGCCATAACAAGCTGACCAGTACTGCAACTTTCTAGGTGTTTACATTCTAACTTAGAACTCTCAGAACCCAGATCACAGAACACCCATATTCTCGTTCTGTTAAACCTCATTCACAAAAGATAGAAATATGAGTCTGACTAAATTTTCTGTTAGAACAATATGTATGCATGTATGATGGAAACAAGTGAAATGAATCTATATGAAATGCACATGGAATACTTATCTAAGGGAAGAAGAATATCCAGACTACTGCTAAGTGAATGACACAAGGTTTTTATGCATGTCTTGGCTTAGGACCAAACAAATAAAGGTTATCTAGATAGACAAGTTGGCTTACAATCACTGCATACTTAAAACAAATACAAGAAGAAAAAAATTGACATGGAGTAAATCAGGCACATTATCTTAACCTGCCCTGCAAAAATGTCAAGATGGTAACTGGGAGGACATGCTGTAGTAGGAGAAATAATTTGCAACAACAAATGCATGAGGTGTAGACTTCTATTCAGAAGCACAGAGCCAAGAACATATACCAAGGGGCATCATAAGATACTTTACACCAGAAATCAAGAGCAATGTTGCAAAGGTATCTGTGTGTAGACCATTTTGGTCTATATTATTCCAATGGGTGTGAAAATGGAAGGATACATTTAAGAGACCATAAGTCAAACTTTGTCAAGGCCAGCAGTAAGCTTTATATTTGTTCCAAGTCATTCAGCTTACCCTGAAGTATATGAGCAGCACATCTCTTCATTGACCCAATGACCCACATTTATTCTGAAAGGACTGATTTCCATAAATCAATTCTGGACTTCACATACCACAGATCTGTATTGTTGCATCAAAAGAAAATCAGTATATTGGGAGTCATACTTGAGAAGGAATACGGATGAGATAGAAATATCCCCTGAAACATGGAGATTACTTAAAAGCATATTGTTTTACAAAAAACTTAACCATTTGGATGGGGCCAGTTTTGCAAAGATGCCAAGAGCATCAAACCTTTAAGCACCAGAATTTCTGTTTTCTGGAAATAAGTATCAAGGCTTGTGCATTGGTTTGCATGGTAGATTTCATCTGCAACAATCTTCCAAACATTCACTATAATAATTCAGTTGTGAATAGTCATCCCATAGTTACAGAAGGAACCAACTGAACCATGTGCACCTGTGATTGGGGGAATGCATATTGGGAGAAGGAAGATGTTGTCATTCCTATTGGCCTTTATATTCCCTCAGAATGCAGATGAGGGGCAAAACAAATCTCTTTTGCATTCCCAAGATTAAAGTAGTATCAGAACTACTCTTTTGGGACCTATGCTGTCTGTCAGACATTCCAAACTGTCGCAGAGCACCTTGGTGCTCTGCTCCTAGAGGGGAGAAACTGCCAGGGAGAGAGACAGAGCCCTGGCAGGTCATAACAAGCCCAGCTGAGTGTTGCCAGGGTAACGAGCCCAGCTGCGGGTTGCCGGGGCAACTAAGGAGAGCCAGCTGCCTGTAGGAGGCAGGGCCTGGCCCTTATAAAGCCCAGGGCTGAGCCCAGGCTGGCAGTTCCCTGCCAGTGACTGGAGAAGCAGGAGCTCCCTTGGCTGAGATATAGCAAGAGGCCTGACTTGCAAGTACAGCTTGCTATAGCCTTGAGAGGATTGGGCACTATGGTTTAGCCAGGAGGCTCTAGTTTATGTTCAGGCTTGCATATTAGACCGGAGGCTTGGGTGAGGCTGTAGGGGTTGGAAGAGGCCTCATAGGGACCCCAGAGGTGTGGGGCCCCTGAGCGCAACCAGTGGGTTGCGGGCGGGGAACAGACCCCGGGTTGTATGCGGGGTACATAGACCCCAGCCCCAGAGTGGGGCAGCATTGAGAAGCCTGAGGCGGGCACGGCGAGCCCCAAAGAGGGGGAGCGCCACATTGGTCTATTGAGAAGCCCGAGGCGGGCACGGCAAGCCCCAAAG
>NW_005842215.1:923872-943548 GCF_000455745.1 Alligator sinensis
CGAGGCTTGGGGCGTGGTATTAGGGGCTGGTAGGAGCCACGCATAGCCCATAAGGCTAGGGTGCTTGGGGAGCACCCATCATACCGGGTGACCACAGGAATCCGGGAGAACCGCGGGGACAGAGGTCCCGAGTAGCCGTGCCCAGGGAGACATAGGCAGCCTCCCAAACTTATATATAAACAGCAAAGACGTGGCGGGCGAGAATAAGAGGGTGCCTTGGGCCGGCCTTGACACGGAGCGAGGGACCTCGAGGAGATCACGGCCCTCCTGACGGACCCCGCCGTGACACAAACACACACACATTTTTCATTTTCACTGTTGGCAAAGCCAACTGAGAATGGGCCCCCATTATGCTGGGCATTATTAAAACATTGAAGACGAGCCAGTGCCTGTGCCCTGAAGCTCTCATAGCTCAAAACTGATGAGACAGACAAAGGGTAGAAGGAGGAGAACATGAACAATGCATCTATGACAAATGTTAGATTAGTTCAGTGAATTTTGTTCTGATTTGTTGGTTCAGTCTTTCCAATGGAGTTATCTTAGGTCAGGATTAGCCAGATAAAAAAACAAAAGGGGTGGAAATGTGAAGAATGAGGTGGAAAGTGGCATGAAACAAACAGCTAACCACCACAGGGCAGAGACCACTGAAAGTGAAAGACTGTAGCTAGTAGTCTAATGACCTCATCAAGGCCTGGCAGTCTCTGATAGGACTAAGCTAGGTCCTCCCCAGTTTCATTCCTAAAATGTGCCTGACTGGAGGTGGGGGGAAGGAGAAGGAGGGACACTAGATGGCCCTCATGTCCCCAGAGGGAAGAGTCACTCCCACATAGATCTAGGAACAGGGGGTACTGGGGGAAGCAGGTCTGGACACAGCTTCCCTGCCAGTACCCTGCCTACTTGCTGACCTCCCACAGAATTCTTCCCACACAGAACATGATACTAGTGAGTGTAGCAATCACAGAGAAATTGCATTGACCAGAGGTCAGTGACAGTCCAGGAACAGAGATCAATGAATAAGAATACTGCCTGTCCCTTGAACATTTAGATCCCACCTGAGTCATCCCTTCAAAGATATCAAATCTTCCCAACTAACAGTTACATTCTCTACTGGGTAACTAAAGTCAACCAGTTTTTGCTGGACATATCCTGCAATCAGATAAATGTACTGATGGATCTATGTAATCCCTGAAAATTTCCTAGAGGCGGGATCTCTCTCCACTTTAGTGAGGAATATGTTACATATGACAGCTGTTTCTCTCTCTAACCTTGCCACAGAACCCTCATTGTGTGGAAATGCCATAGATGAAATTCAGGGGCTCCTGGGAGCAAGGAAGGGCACACAAGGGCCACCTTGGTTTTGCTCTGATTCTGCAGTGTCTTTGAAGTTTTTCCATTCTATTTACCTTTATTTCTTCCCTCCCACACCTTGGAACCAAAGGAAGCTCCTTCTTCATAAATGGTTGTACAATGGCACTCTATCGTGTACCACATCAGCCTTAGCAGAATTGTGGCATTTGTTCACTTCTCAGTGAAGGAAAATCTAAAATTAAATGAAAACAGAAATAACTCAAAGCTGCTTGTGCTTGATTGGTTTCTTTTATTTGTATATCCATACCTCAGATCAGTTCTAACAAGCAAAACAAATATTCAAATAGATCTAAATAGATAAAACCATGATTGCAAAAAATCAACAATGCAACTGAGAACAGCTTAGCTATCTCTGACTACTTTTCATTTCTGGCAATGCTGCCATTCCTTATGATGCAACCCTAAGCAAGGGACAGCTCTGATCTAGACCTGAGACAGTAGTTCCATAACCTTCAGGGAACGTGGTGATGCTTCTGTGTCATTCCTACATAACTGGCATTTTGCTATTATTGCATCATCCCTGTTTCCCTGCCCAAATTCTTGTCATGCAAGTGGATGCCAATCCCAGATGCTTTAATCCATCAAAGTGTGAAGATGTCAGAGACTAAAGGCAGCATCTTACTAAAGACTTGGTAATTAAAAAAACGCAATAATTAAAGGGGAAAAGAAAGTAGAAAATACAAGAATAGACCTGAGGGAAAGGGTAGGTCCAATAGCAGGAAATTATGTTTAAGAGACAGGAGCCACGTCTACACGAGACACTACTGCGCATTTATTTAGTAAATGTATATCCTTGTCCTTTATATAAGTACTGAATAAATGTGCAGTAACCCGAATTGCTGTGTAGTAGTGCTGGCAAATGCCTTTTTTGTGATGCTACTGCATAGTGACCTAATACTACTGTGCAGTACCATCGTATCACGTTTTTTGCCACATGATGCACCTATACAGTCAGTGTCTTGTGTGACACATCCAGGAGGGGCAGGGATTCAGTCTCAGTCCACAAAGGATTGATTTAAACTCCTGTTTAAATTAATGGGATTTGGCCCCTAAAGAAATTCTATGAAGCTAAAGGTGGAAAGGGAAGAACAAAACCCCAATAAAGAATATGACAAATGAAAGTGACAACTGAGTGATAACAAGGACAAATGATGTGGTCAAGAAACAGACGGCAGTAGGGGGAAAAAAACAAAGGGAAACTGACAGGAAAGAAAACAGACACATGTGGAAATGATCCAACTAGGATTGGTTTCACACCATTGTAACTGACACACAATAAGGTTTGCATTATTTAGCAACCTTCTCCTAAGTACACTTTCCCTCCCACCCTATTAGAAATCCTGCAGGCAAGTTGTTGACATTTTAATCACTTACTAGTAACACAGCCCTTCTTAGGGCTCCCAGTCACTGATTTTATAAATAAATAATTGTCTCTCTCAGTTATAAATCTATAGAGATAGGACCAAGCTGAAAAAAATGGAGCTAGAGTGCACCCTAAATCCCTAGCAAATTTGGGGGCACGAGGAGAAAGAGGAGGGAGGTTCTATCCTTACAAACACATTTCATATCCATTGCAATAAGATTCTTTTTGTTTATGGAAGAATTGATGTCAGTAAGACCTTACAAATGCTCCTTTCTATGAACACTTTTTGCAAACCCCACTCTGTCATGTCCACGATCAAAAACACAGTAGTATACAGACATAAATACATCTCCTAAGATCCAAAGCTGTCCAGAGTGAGTGGCGATGTCCAGAGACTGAAAGCCACTGATACACAAGGATCTTCCATCTATGGATTCCTAGAATGGAAAATGCACTTATATTTAGAGCAATATTTTGTCATCTCAGAGTCCGGTAGGAAACGTTTGTCAGAATTTATAGACATACCTTTATTATATACTGTTCCGCTGTTAACTTGTATTCTTTGTGTCCAATAGTGAAGCTTATATGTGGCAAGCTTGAGAGTCTTCTGCAGTCTACAATGAACTGTAAAACAATAAATCAGTTGACTTGAGATTCATATGTTTGGTGTTTTACATTGCTTTTTTAATTAAAAATTGTTATCCATCTATCAACTTTCAAACCTACACATCAACCAGAGAACCAAATCTGGGAGTGTGTTGCTGAATACAAAATAGTTGTAGCATATCAAACATTCAGGGTTATATGATGGCCCTGCATAGGAGTGCAAGTGGTGGAAGCAACCTGGGATATCCACTCCCAGGATCAGGCACTGGTTTAACTCCCCAGGCTCCTAACACAAGAGTAGGAAAATCAAGGCCAGATACTGATGTCCCTATACAGCAAGGATGACAAATGTGAAGACAGATGCTACACTAGTGAGCACAGCCACACTCTTGTGGGTGCTCACTGTCTCTTACAAAGGAAATATTAGTAGGCTGTGCCGTGTGCACTCCTCCTCCTCCCAGTCTGCCTCAGTTGTGGGAGCTGCTTCCAGGGTCTAGCCTATTCTCAAAAACCCCTAAAGGAGCACCTTCCCACCACAACCCTTCCCTTTCTATAGATTATCATAGTTTCAGGTGAATAGAACCCATTTAGCACTTTTGTGGGGCACATGATTCTATAGACCATAGCAGCCTCAAATCCAAGGGAAGCTTTATAGTCAGCTTTATTGTTTTGACATATTGCTTTACAAGTCTCCTATTGGAAATTAATGTAGAATTTTGTAAAACTAGCTTATGCCTTTTATATTTTACACATTGAGTTTTACACCATATTGGGTGCATCTACATGTGCACTTTACTGTGGAGCTGACTAATTAGCTCCACAGTAAAACATCACCATTTACACATGTGCCCGTATCAGGGTGCAGTAAACTAATTAACTCTGCTGTAGGATGATACTGTCTAGGACAAGTACTATCCTATAGCAGAGTAGTTAAGCGCACCAAAATGTATGTGTAGACAGTGACTGGGACTGGTTGCCGGCTATACCCTGACTGTAGTACCCTTGTGTCCCAGCCAGCCCTTCGACAGCACACTGAGCCAGGGCACAACAGTCCCAGGCTGGCAGGCTGACCCTCTAGATCCCCTGCTAGTCCAGGTCTGCTCTACCCTGGCTCAACATGCTGAAGTCCCAGGTGCATGTGTAAATTCAGCACCCAGGAGAAATAAACTCTGGGACGAACTGCACTGGAGTTTATTTCTGCATGCTAATTGTACTTGTAGATGCACTCATTGGCTTGTATGCCCATTGAGTCCATTCTGAGAAACATGACTCAAATAGAGCAGTTAAGTATCCTGTGGCATATACAGCATCAGTGTAACAGCCATGAGAATTCATTATGGGATATGAGCGTCATAACCAAATGTCATATATACAAAACTGGCTGGGACAATTTAATTCCTGGTATATGGGAATACAAATCCTGTTGCAGCCACTGGTATTTGCAACCACTTATGCTAAGGTAATCAGTCTCTATATTTTGATTTGTCTTTAATATCTACAAAAGTTAGATGCAACGTTATATGTTCAGGCTACTTTGAAATAAAAATTGAAACTTGACTGAATAATAATTTTAACATTGCCTAAAATCATATTCCAAGTAGTGAAAATAAAAAAATTGTGACTCTGTGGGGAAAAAGTCTCCCTCTTGTGCCCTTGTTTATTTTTTGCTTTAATATAAATTGAATACACGATTTTAACTATTCCTTTTTGCAAGTATGAATGATAATATCACCTTTATTTATGTGATCACTTACTATCTTAAACATGCGTGTGCGTGCACTTTAGATTGGAAACAAAACAGGTTTCTCTTAGAATTAGTAAACGAAAATCACCAATGTTAACTAGGCATAATCAAAACTGGAATAACACAGTTGTGAATCAGGCACAAATAAGCACAAAAGGGGCAGAATTAAAACTGTGCTTTTTACGTTATCATTGGCACTGACTTATTTTCAAGGTTCACCATGTAGTCTTAATGTTGCTTTAGAATATGACTTTGCAACAGAATGAGCTGTAATCAAGATTACTGAAAAGTGAACAGAAAAAAAATGAAAAGAAAAGTGAAAAGAAACCATACGTGTGTTTGCTGCGTAGGAGGTACTGAAGTTGTGGCAATGCGGTAACTGAATCAGCAAGTCAGCCAAAGGTCAGCAGTAAAGCACTGGCAAAAATAAATTACACTGTCCCTAGAGAGGGATAGGGTTTAGCTGTCTCACTCTTGTTACCTCGGTACTTTAGACATTGCAGAAGCTAGGTCATGTGAAAATGTTACCCACTATGCACCCACTAGGGAAATGTGAGCCACAGCAAAGAAAGAAGCCCTAGTACTGAAAAGTACTCAAAATCGATGAAGAATGTCTTGCATTCAAAAGCTTGTCTAACTCTGCTACGTAGTTGGTCCAGTAAAATATATCACCCTAAGAAATCCTTGCCTCTTAAAAATGTATAGCACTGTCCTCATGAATTATATACAATGTGTTGGTGTGGGGATGTAATACATAAAACACGCCTCAAGATGGCAATGTTTTCATACAGAAGGCCAGGTAACTATGCACCTTTATAGATTAACGAAATAAGATATATATAAAGCACAAGCTTTTGAACCCAAATTCAGTCTTTTCATACACCACACCTCATATCACAAGCTCAGCAGTAGGAGTTCATGAAGGCTGGAGACCCAAACTTGAAAAATGGTCGTGGGAAAGTTTAACGTATATACAGCAGTCACAGGGGTGTAGGTTGTAGCCGTGTTGGTCTAAGGACATAGGCAGACGAGGTTCTTGGGTGAATCTGATATCTTTTATTAGACCAACTTAAATAGTTGGAAAATGATTTTTAAGTTTTAACAATTTTAACTCAAAAGCTTGCTTAAAAATTGTTTTCCAACTATTTAAGTTGATCTAATAAAAGATATCAGATTCACCCAAAGAACCTTGTCTGCCATATAGCAGTCAGTGTTCCACAGAAAAGTCTCAACATTCACATGATCCAACCCAATAAATTCACATAGAAATCAACATGGAGGCCAGTCTACGAATGGCAAGCCATGACGTGATTAAATAAAGCTGTTTTGACATCAAAGGAAAAGTCCCTGAAGAAGCAAGAGCATCAGAGGATGACACTGGCACTGACTGGGAGGTGGTATAGTGAGGAAGGGAGTGGAAACAATGGAGATCTGAAATTGAGCTGCACATGGAAAGAAGGAAGTGGCAAGGAAAGTGGAGAGCAAATAGAGCTTGAGAAGGATGAGAGTAAAAGCTGAGGGTGGTAACAGAACACAATACAAAGTGGAGACACAATGCAGGGAAGAAAAAAAAGAATGAAAAAGGTCCCAGGGACTGAATGCGTGCAGAAGATGGGAAGGATAGAAAAGAGAAGGCCTAGCTCAATCTGATTCTCTGCAGGAGTTCTGATTACGTTAGCATTTAGCCTAATAACTATAGCCCCATGAGTCTGGATGATACCATAGTCGTTCAGTGGTAGAACAAGGGGGTGGAAATGAGTTACAGTTTTTATCTTAATTTCTTGGTTATGACAGGAACTCCTCCTGGACTTTGAAGAGCTACCAGTCATGCCCTAAGACCTGGGAAAGGTAATTTTTTCCTTAGTTTACAAAAAGATATTCGATCTGGTATATGATGTCATGATTCTCTGGGCATCCTTAGCAGGAGAATACCTTAAAGAGCTACTTCCAGTAGTTCTATGTGTATCATTATTGAGGAGAGGAGATATCTTGGAAAAGGAGGAAGGGAAGGAGAAGGATGAAAAAACGATACAATGCAAATACCTTCCCTCCCCCCACCGGCCCCCTGATTTCTGTACTGCAAAGGTCTTACTTCTTGCCTAATGTTCATCATTTTCTCCCTTTCCCTGCCATGCCATATCCTAAGTTTTGGTACAAAATTACTGCTGCCCTTCCTTTTGAATTGCTTTCCTAGTGATTTTTACCTCTCCAGTTTGCGTTGGACTTGCCCCGATGGACTCCTGAAGGCGTCTTATTTGGGAAGAGGGGCCAGTAATAAGAGAAGTTCCTGAATCAACAATGGCT
The DNA here is from genome assembly GCF_000455745.1 of Alligator sinensis. Classification (NCBI taxonomy): domain Eukaryota; kingdom Metazoa; phylum Chordata; order Crocodylia; family Alligatoridae; genus Alligator; species Alligator sinensis. The sequence goes on from NW_005842215.1 coordinate 931,258, forward strand.
TCACAACCGTGAGCACAAAACACAATCCGTCCCTGGATTTTCACGCTGCATGAGAAAAATAAGAACATATGCAGGCACTTTATTCAGTATAAAGATACAGAGAGTGGTGACAGAGTTAGCAGGGACTTTAATCAAGTCCAGCAGGTAATATAATGCAACCAACATGGGTTCATAGCAGGTAGATCCTGCCTGACTAACCTTATTTCTTTCTATGACCAGGTCACTAAATGCTTAAATGAAGGAGTTGAGGTAGATGTTATCTACTTGGACTTTAAGAAGGTCTTTGACAGGGTATCCCATCCTATTGTCATAAACAAATTGAACGGCTGCGCCATAGGTGATTACACAGTCGTGTGGGTGGCAAATTGGCTTAAGGGTCGTACCCAGAAAGTGGGGGTGGACAGGCCGGTATTGACCTGGAAAGATGTGGGCAGTGGGGTCCTCCAAGGCTTTGTCCTTGGGCTGGTGCTGTTCAGTATCTTCATCAGTGACCTGGATGAGGGCGTGGAAAGCATTCTGTCCAAATTCACAGATGACACAAAACTATGGGGTGAAGTAAACACACTGATGGGAAGAAACCAAATCCAGGTAGATCTGGACAGGTTAGAGAAGTGGGCAGAGAACAATAGGATGCAGTTCAACAAGGACAAGTGCAAAGTGCTGCACCTAGAGAGAGGGAATCACCAGGACACACAGGCTGGGGGATACCCTTCTCAGCAGTACGGTGGCAGAAAGAGATCTCGGAGTTGTCATCAACTCCAAGATGAATATGAGTTGTCTATGTAACAAAGTAATTAGCAGAACTAACCGCCCTTTGCAATGCAGTGTAGGTGCATCAGGCCCTATCCAAATGGTTAAGGTTTTTGTAAAACAATATGCTTTTAAGTAATCTCCATGTTTCAGGGAATATTTCTATCTCATCTGTATGCCTTCTCAAGTATGACTCCCAATATGCTGATTTTCTTTTGATGCAACAATACAGATCTGTGGTATGTGAAGCCCAGAACTGATTTATGGAAATCAATCCTTTCAGAATAAATGTGGGTCGTTGGGTCAATGGAGAGACATGCTGCTCCTATACTTCAGGGTAATCTGAATAACTTGGAACAAATATAAGGTCTACCACTGGCCTTGACAAAGTCTGACTTATGGTCCAGAGAGGTGATGCTTCCCCCCTATGCGGCACTGGTCAGGCCGCAGCTGGAGTACTGTGTCCAATTCTGGGTGCTGCAATTCAAGAGGGATATGGACAACCTTGAGAGGGTCCAGAGAAGGGCTACTTGTATGGCTAGAGACCTGCAGAGAAGGCCCTATGAGGAATCTTGTGGCAGTATACAAATTCACCAGGGGGGATGGGGAATAGGAGATGTTCTGTTTGCCCAGGGCACCCCTTGGAATAACCAGGAACAATGGCCACAAGCTGATAGAGAGTAGACTTAGGTTGAACATCAGAAAGAACTTCGTCATGGTTAGGGTTGCCAGAATCTGGAATGGGCTTCCAAGGGAGGTAGTGCTCTCCCCTACCTTGGGGGTCTTCAAGAAGAGACTGGACATTCACCTGGCTGGGGTCACATGACCCCAGCACTTTTTCCTGCCACGGGCAGGGGGTTGGACTCAATGATCCATTGAGGTCCCTTTCAACCCTAACATCTATGAATCTCCATAATCACTATCATTTTATTACCATCAGTGGACATGCTACAAACTATGGCACAGAGAGACTAAACATCTTGAGCAAGGTCACACAGGAACACTATGGAAACTGAACTCAGTTCTTCAGTGTCTTAGCTACAAGACCTGTATCTTGGGAATAATATTTAGTAATCTGTCAGGTGTCATATTAATAAGGGACATTCCTTCAAGTGGCTTCTAGAAACATCACTGTAGCCCAGGAGATGCTAATTCGCTTCAGTGTCCTCCCTGAAGTAGGGCCTTTGCAAAGGAGTACCTACAGGTAGGTTACTGCAGCATAGATTTCCTGGGATTGAATTAACAGATATTTTCTTCTCCACACAGAGAAGCAGTTTGATGCTATTTATACATGTGCATACGTACTTGTTAACGTGAATTTGCCAGTAGCTTTTCTCAGTGACTGGGACCCAATGAATTGAACCTTTGTAGCGGGAATGATCTATGCCCCCTAAGATCAATTCTCCACCATTTTCAATGTCGTTTCCTCTAAACATAAAACAAAACAGATAGATAAATACATAGGCAAATCGAACTACATGAAATGTATAGAGGAATCAACTTTCAATTCCAACCCTTTCACATCTTGGGTTTTTTTTTAAATGGATAGGTTACAGTGAAAGCTTAAGACTTCTAATTTTAAGTTATACTTAAATTATTTTTAAATTATATTATTTGCTGTCTCCAATCAGAAACTCCCAGCCTAAATCCCTTACCAAAACCCCCCCAAAAACTATATTCTGGTTATTGAGCGTTGTGGGGGTAAGATACAAGCAGTGGCTCTGGCCAGTTTCTGGTCTCATTCTCAATATGAATGCAGGGTGAAGCTGTTGATTGAAATGGAATCACTCTGGGTTTGACCTAGGAAACTAAGATTAGAAGAGGATTCCTTTTCTTATGTGTGGCAGAGCACAGGGTGTGTCTGCCACTTTAAGGGCCTGGAGCTGGCAGCCTCCAGGTGCCTGACGAGGGCAGCTATTTTGAGGCATGGGCTGCCTATATAAACAGAGCAGTTTGGCTGCAGGAGGCCAGGCAGCAACATCGCCTGGCTGGAGGGCTGCTGAGATTGCCTGGAGGTAAGGGGGAGCTGCAAGGGGATGGTAAGGAGGCTCCTGGTCCTGGGCATGACCTGAAACTGCACCCTGCCGGGAGTGGGTGGCCTGGTGGGGCTCTCAGTGGTGCGGGAGCCCCCAGGAAATGCCAGGCCATTTATCACCCCGGTGAAAGGCGAGTCGGGGCACCTTAACCCCTAGCTCCCACCACCACTGGGTGGGTTACCCTTGTGTTTGTTGGGGGGCCCAGAGGGCCAGTGTTGTGAGGGGCCCAGAGAGGGTGGACCTCAAGAGCGTGATTGAGTACAGGGCATGGTGCTGCGGTTGCCCCTAGGAGAAAGGGAATAGTGGCACGGTGAGGCCCGAGGATGCGAGTGAGTGGCTAGAGACCCAGCCCGAAGGGGAGAGTACCCTCGACTGGCCCAGGCTGGGGCCAGGACTATGGGAGTCAAAAGGGCCAGGGGCCCACCGCGAGGGATGCCCAAGAGCCGGGGGCCTGGGGTCCTGACTGGCCTGGAGGTGGGCCAGGGCAAGTGGCCGAAGGTCCCGGGGGGACCACACCCGAGAGGGGAACATGGCTTTGGGGGGCCTAGGTAGCCCGGATGAAGGCAGAGTGGCCGCCTGATAGGAGAGGATCATAGAGGGGTCCTGTGTGGATGATTCTGGGGCCCAGTGTGGGGCAGGTGATTATGTGAACACCAAGATGCCATCTGCGAGGCTTGGGCTGCGGTATTGGGGAGGATAGGAGCCGCAGAGAGCGCCCCCTGGCATTGGGGCACTAGATGGGCAGCCTCCCGCTTAATTGACATCTAATTGAATCAATTAACATCAAAGGCATGGCAGGCGAGATAGGCAGGAGGTTGCCCACAGAGACAGGGGGCAGGCCATGGAGCTCGGCTCCAAGGAGGCCCCCTGTCACAGTGACAGGTGGGCGGGCCAGAGACCTCGGCCCCGAGGAGGCCCCCTGTCACACTATGAAATACTGTGCTTATTAAACACAGTAGTTATCTTTACCTCTACTTGCTAGGGAAACAATCTTTCCTGCATTAGTAAGTGCATCACGAGCAGGTCTAGGGAAATGAAATTCCCCTCTATGCGGCATTGGTGAGCCTGCAGCTGGAATGCTGCATCCAATTTTGGGCGCCGCACTTCAAGAGGGATGTGGATAATCTGGAAAGGGTTCAGAGGAGGGCTACTCATATGGTTGAGGGTTTGCAGGTAAGATCCTATGAAGACAAATTGAGGAACCTGAATCTCTTCAGCCTCCGCAAGAGAAAGCTGAGAGGTGATCTCAAGGCTGTCTACAAGCTCATCAGGGGGGTCAGCAGGGAATAGGGGATACTTTGTTTGTTTACCAGGGTGCCCCTTGGGGTTACTAGAAACAATGGCCATAAACTGAAGGAGAGTAGATTTAGATTGGATATCAGGAAGAACTTCTTTACAGTGAGGGTTGCCAAAATATGGAATGGGCTTCCAAGGGAGGTGGTGCTTTCCCCTACCTTGGAGGTGTTCAAAAGGAGATTAGACAAGCACCTGGCTGGGGTTACTTAACCCCAGTGCTCTTTCCTGCCCAGAGCAGGGGGTTGGACTCGATTATCTAATAGGTCCCTTCCGACCCTAGAAATCTATGAATCTATGAATTCTTTGCTCAAAATACAGAAAAAGTTGGGTGCAACTGTTCTTACTGCAGCTTCTCAGCAACTGATAAATATGTTTTATAAACAAAATTCAACAATTTTCTGATCTGATAAAACATGAGGTCTTTGCTTTCCCATTTTTCTCTCCTTCCTTTCACCCTACTTTTTTTCTGTGAAAAGTGGAAAAGGGAAGAAGAGAAGGAAAAACTAAATGAAAAAACAGATTAAGTGATTAAACTGAAAAATATTAAAACAAATAAGGTGGGAGGGGTTGCTTTTCATCCAAAAGTTCAAAAAACATGACCATGTTTTCACTTTCAGCAAGGTTTCAAATGAAAATAATTCAGATTAGTACATCAATAGAACAGGGAGCTTTTTTGCGTTGGTTGCTTATTATGCAGTGAAGATAATCTGAGTTACAAGAAGTATTATACTAAAGAAACAAATTTAATAGCATTTCTGGAGACATGCATTCAGCTATTATGCTTCCCCACTAGTGTCTCTATCTAAATAACTTTCTGATAATGTTTTCTTCTTACAAGCTGAAGAAATATACAAATGGACAGTTTTCTCCATTTACAGTAAATAGAAATCTGTTTCTTTTGACACCATCAATTTACTAAGTGTTAAAAACTAACCTGTTCAAGTGGAAAGAAAACACTGGCTCCTCTACTAAGCGTTGGTTCATCATACTGTCAAACACTGGAAGAGGGTTGCCGACTGCCAAAGATGGATATCCTAAACCCAGCACTCCATCAAAGTGTGCAAGGGCAAAGGTCATGCCTGGTTCAAAGACAGACTCTCCAAAATCCTGTGCCTCTATAGAAATATTGCTAATCTGGCCATTATTACAAAAAGAAAAGAAAAGAAAATGAGAGTAATGAATGATAGATAACAGGAAATAGCCATGCTAGTTGCATGTTAGGTGATTAAGTGCATTAGCTCTATTAAATGTAATGTTTAGAGTGTAAAGGTACTTGTGTTAGTTAAGCCCCTGCCACGTTACATATATTATGCAGTTCACTAGTTAATCACGCAATACATTTAGACCAGCCACATGTGCAAATTAGTTATCATGCCATAAAAAATGTCCATCTAGCTATAAGAGCCAAATACCTAAAAAATTAGTGCTTGAAAATGTGTATAACTTTATAACTGTTTTCTACCCAGCTTTAATTTGAACATGTGGCAGGGCCCTTACAATAGTGCAGCATGCATCTCACCAGTGAAGATATGGTTGGAAAAAAATCTCTTTAAAGGCTGCCAGTTATTCACAAGCTAATGGCAAAAAACATGAGTAAAGGGCAGAAGAGGCAGACATTATTCTCATCACTTCTCAGACTTTCAGCAGCAGGGCAAATGGCATCATGTTGAAACAAATTGCAAGTCCAAGACTAACCCAGTCCCTATATCTATGTTTATTTTGCCTCGCAACAGGAATTAGTGCTCCTTTTGCTTTCGGGCAGATGTCGAACACTAAACAATGATATGCCCTGTTCTAACTTTACAGTTTGAACAGGTAACTCCAAATAATTGGCCCAATAGGCTTTCTGATTCAAATTCAGATCTTTTGAGCTAAGAATTCTGGTGAAATAGCTCCATAACACCACAAGCATTTTACAAAATTACTCCATTCTTCTAGCATACGTACATATACTTGGAGCTCAGATTATCACTCTGATTGTTCCCAAACTGATTGCAATCACTCAGGATTTCTCATAGCTAGTGTATCCCACCCTGTGCCCCTTTGTGAGAGAGGTTATAGTGCATGGGCTTCAGTTCTGCCCTCCAAGCTCCTCCACATACCCATGTCTACCTTGTCTTCCAAAAATTTCCTGCTTATTTCATGCTAGACCCTGTACTGTTCCCAGATCCACTCTCTAGTCCCTTCTCCAGCAGTCCCAATGTCAATCCTTACGTTTCTGTGGGGAGGAGGACTGAAAAAAAAGAGAAATAGACTGTGCTGGAGAAACAAGATGAAAAGACAATTCAGGGACAGTGAAGGGGTTAAAATGCAACCTATGGACTTGACTAGGGTACTCACTTCCAAGAAGTCAGATACAGTGGAGAAGGAGCAGTAGGTTTTTTGGGGGGTTTTGGAGTTTTTCTTTTATGGGGGAGGGGTTGTTTGTTTTTTACACAGACACTGAGAAATCATTCATAAAGCCAAGGAAATTAAATGCTCAAAAAAACCCAACAACCCAAAAACATAGAATTATGTTGCCTGGTGAGCAGCATCCAGACAAGCATACACATGCAGTTTGCAGAGCTGCTCTCATGCTGGGAGATCCCAGTGTCAAAAAAACCTGCTCCAGAAAAAAGTGGGGCAGTGCATGTGGTGGCAGCATGCATTGCCCAAAACCAGCGCATGGCCAGCCAGCCAGGCTCCATGTTCCTGGATCACCACCTCTGCCACCCTGAGAGGCCCTCAATACCCCAGGTAAGGCTGCTAGGGCCACCCCAGGTGCTGGCCCCAACCTCCGCTACCTCACCTGGAGCATTTTTCCCCCGTACTAACTCCACATGCAGGGATGTGCACTGGAGCAAAAAGCAGCAACATGAATTTGTGCTGCTGCTTTTTTCCCCACATCAACTGCATGCCCCTGCTTGTAGGGATGTAGCCATGGTGTCTCATGACCTTCCAGATCATAGAGTTTAGCTGCATTAAAACTTCTGATAAGCAAGCAAGACAGAGTCATAAGTCCATCTTAATTAAGCTTTGGCCCATTTACTTTATACTACATTAAACGTGTTTTTTCTAGGCCTCTTTGCTATGAACTTAAAATACAACCAGATAAAAAGACTGAAACAACAGCTATTCCTTACATTGAATCCAGAGATGAAATCAAAGCCCCAGCAACACCCTCCTTTGTCACAAACACCACGTCTCAAAAATTTGAGTACGCTGCTGGACCTTGCAGTAAGCAGTCAAGGTCAGATTCATGCTATTTTGGACTAAGGAATGAGAAATTTTTGCAGCTAAGGGCTTCTCACAGACAACACTGTGTTGACAGCTTTTTTCCTCTCCTACTTCCACCCTGAAGGGCTCCAGCTCAGCCCTCTCCACTGATAGCAGCTGCGTCAGTATAACAGGAGTAATATGTAAGGCAGGCCCCAAATTAGGTCAATATCAACATCTTGCCCATCTGGAAAGTAATAAACACCCAGTCTATAGAGTGGTTGTGATGACTTAGTGGTTTTACTCACTTGTACTGTGTCTTTGCCAGCAATGCCTAGAAGCTGCCCAGTACCATACTGTAGAGAAAAGGCTTGACCTCCATGCTGATAGGAGTTTGATAGAAAGGATTTGAATCTTTCATGAACGCCTGAGAAAACAAAATGCATGTTTAAGCTCAAAGATAAGGAATGCACCAGCCTTCTCAGATACATTCAAGCATACAAAATAATACAGTAAGGGATGGATGCCTTCCATAACACTGCAATGCTCACTTTGTTCCCAAAACACTTAAATGATTGATTAATTTCCTTTCTGCATTAAAAATATATATTATCCTGCTATTTCCACAGATGTTTTCACTTTCTCAAGTTTATTTTGTTCCTTTTGCCTTGCATTTTTTACAGTGTCAGAATGCCAATTAGCAGCTGGGACTGGCAGCAGCAGAGGTTGCATATTATGGCAAACGTGAGGGATGGATAAAACAGAAATAAAATAGTAACCCAATGCTAGTGTATATGAAAGAGCCAATGTTCTAATCTAGATTCCAAACACCACCAGGTCAAAGGGCCTTCCAAGGCCTTCCAGACAGCTTTCAAAGGCAGCTTCCAGAATCCTACTCTCTGTTTCTTTGAGGAGGAAAGTACAAAGTCAGCCTGCTCTGACCATAAATCCTTGGGAACACGAGGATTTTTCTCAAACCCTGTGAATTCTGAGACATCTTTCACCTCCCCTAGACAAAAGATCAGCATAACAGCAATTGCTGTGAGGAAGGAGTCTTTCCATTTCTACTGCTATAGAAAAGAGGGAAGATGGCCAATAAAGAATACTGAGAGTTATGGATCTCATGCTCTTAGGTACTAGGGCCCTAAGTCTCAACAGTGTAGTGAATAAGGAGAGTACCTACATTCCTACATTATAGGATAAATGTGAGCCCCTGGTTCCCTAAAGATATCAGGAAGAGAAAGAGTTGTAGTTGTTTTCACAGAGTACCCAGTACCACTAGGGTGGTAAGAGCAGCCAGATATTCAGATTAGATTGGTAGTCATAATCAAGGTTAGGAATAGCATCCAAATGATACCACTCACATATCAGATGTTCTCCCCAGTAGGCACATTCGTAACCTTTCTATCCCAGTACTCCACTCTGATTTTATCTGTGTGTTGCACTGGCTAAGTACAGACAGTCAAAAAACCTGAGGTTGAATCCATTCAATTTTTGCAGGTTAGTCTAAGCTGCACAGATTGAACCAATAAACAAGTGAACAGACATTCACTTTTGATTCCAGAAATGCAGCCACATGTCTCTAGCAGCCCAGGCCAGAAGTCAGGGGGTGCTAGAGCATTACTCCCTGCCTGGCTGGAGCAGATAGCTTGGGCCAAGGCTAACCCATCCACTCTATGAAGCGGGATTTGCAAGGGAAAACGTAAAGCATCCTGGGATGCTGGGGGACTGTAAGTTAATTGGAATTTGGACAGGATCTGGGCTAGAAGTTCAATAAACCAATTTAACCTGAATCAGTTAAGGTGCAGACAGAAATTATATTTGCCACATGATCGGCTCCTTGAAATCACTCTAAAGTTGTGCCCAAACAGAAATGCATGGCTGCAGAGCACACTAGGCATGAGACAAATTAACCCTCATTTTATGAGGGGTCAAATGAAGCCACTCCTAAGCAAAGTGACTTCATTAATTTTTGTCTGATCCAGTTGCAAAAGCAGCCTGGCTTAGCTGCTCTCTCTGGATTGGTTGGGGAGAAGGCAGGGGAAAGATGTCCCTTCTGAGGTTCTTAGTCCTGCTGGAGTTGGGGTATGGGTGGATTGGAGCCCCTCACCTTGGTGGGGGCTCCAATCTACCCCCCCCCACACACACACACACTCCAGCAGAGCTGAGAAAACCCCAGAAGACCTCCCTCCCCTGCCTTCTCCCCTGACCATCCAGGGACAGAAACGAAACTCTGAGAGTGGAGACAGAGGACACAGGAAAGCAGGGCAAGATGCAGCCTCCCTCCTTGGATCAGTTCCAATCCTCCACCCTCCCAATCCAACAGCTAACATATGTTGGACTGAGAGGATCAATCTAACTCATGGCAATTTCTATGAATTGCCATGAGTTAGACCCAGAAACTTCACTTCTTTATGTACCCTTAAGTCTGATCCATCCAGGTTTATCTTAAAATGGTTTTGGCCATTTTGAAAGTGGTTTATGTGCACTGAAGTTCTGTTGTGTTACAGATTTGAACTGGTTTCTGATCACTTATACCAGTTTATGTGTAATTTCTGTCCCAAGCCATTAAGTCTTAAATGTTCCCAAGAGTACTACGTCTAAATGTTGTTTCTGAGACTTTTCAAACACAAAGGTGGCTGTGCAGGGTATACAGTGCAGCTCAACAGATGACTCTTTTGAGATAAATTCCATTAACCATACTTCCTATGGACTCCTTTTTCAGACATACCTAAACCAGTAAAATGGAAATAGATTTATCTTGTTATGTTACATTCAGTCCTGTTCTGTAGAATTAGCAATGTCAAATTCTAGAGTTTGCAATACTGGAAATATTATGTATAGTAATGGAGAATATCAGTTCCTTCACTATTGTTCAATAATAAATAAAATTGGAACTGAATATCTCAGAATAATCGTTCTATAATGGGGCTGTGAAGTACAGCTATTGTGTGAAACTGATGTTTTTTCATGAAATGTGTTTGCTTTTCGTTTGAACATATTTTTCAGCAAAAAATGTTTTCAGTTCAGGGGAGCTACTTTAAACAGGAAGAATGGTCTCTTTACCATTAAAAGAGTTAAAAGCTTAAAGGGATATAACATTTCTTACTGCAGGCTTCACTGATGCAGTAGGCTGAAGGGACCCAAAAATTGGACGATCCAGTGTCGAATACCACTGTGAATTTCTGAGGAGGGGTCCCAACCATTACCACCCCATAGTACTGGGCCTGGGGGAAAAATATGCAAGCAGTTTAGAGCTAGTTCAATATAGATTATTCCTAAAAAGGACTGATTTTACAACTTAACTTGACTTTAAATTAAACATGACCTCTGCCAGGCAACCCATTCCTTCTTTGTCCCATGAATATTCTATTAAGTCAAATCTTAGCCAGTAGGAGTTTTTCCAATGACTTCAACTGAAGCAAGTACAGATGCAAAGTGACTGGAAGTTTCATCATCATAAGAACAGTAACCTTTAGCCATGTTGATTTCACATATATCTGAACAGTAATTGACCAGCAGTGCACATATGATATTAAGACATAGTACTGTAGATTTTATTGGGATGCATTCCAGTCAGTAATAATTAGTAAGTTAACACAAGCTGATCAACTCCAATGTCTTTTTCTCAGCCTCTATCTGATGCACTGCACAAAACTTATCAAGTCGATAAAGAAGCTTTGGATGGCTCTTGGGTATAAAATGCAGATAGAGATAATCTGTGAATACGTGAACTCTGAAGTAAAGAGTTTATCAACTTCCAAGCTTTAAGTGCTTGGTGCCCATATCTGCCCATGGAGTAGCACTTCAGCTTTGGAGACCTATTATTAGAAAAAGGCATTTCTGGAATCCAGATTACAAGTAGAAAAAGCAGTAGTCAGTATCAAAATATTTTGTAATGATGCAAACATTTTGATATTTATTATTAGTATGTTGACATTAATATATTCAATACGGAATAGAACATGGTCTGTACTCCCAGTCAGAGAATGTAAAACCACAAACATGAGTTAAACGTAACAGAACATCCAGATGAGTACATGCCACAACCAAGTCACTGAATGATTTTCTATGTTGCCTTTCCTCCCATTTTTAATCACTTCACTGTATTAACTTTAAAATGAGAATACAAGCTCTGAAAGGTAGGGCCTTATCCTTTTATATCAGTTTCTGTGCAACAACTTATCTGGTAATTAACAACAACAATACAGTTAGATGGGAAAACCTGCAATAACTTAACACTGAATTAACCAGTATGTTATATATGTAAAGTGTATTATTGTCTTTATGCTGCAGAGTATAAAACCTTTGGGTCTTGATCCAGGACTCCCACTAAATTAAAAAAAGAAAAAGTAGATTTCATAGATTTCATAGACATCAGGGCTGGAAGGGACCTCGGAAGATCATCGAGTCCAGCCCCCCACCCAAAGGGCAGGAAGTCAGCTGGGGTCATAGGATCCCAGCAAGATAAGCATCCAGTTTCATCTTGAAGGTGTTCAATGAAGGCGCTTGAACCACCTCCGGTGGCAGGCTGTTCCAGACCTTGGGGGCTCGGACAGTAAAGAAGTTCTTCCTTATGTCCAGCCTGAAACGATCTTGAAGTAGTTTGTGACCATTCGACCTCGTCATCCCTTGGGGCGCTCTGGTGAACAAACGTTCCCCCAGATGCTGGTGGTCACCCCTGATAAACTTGTAGGTGGCCATCAGATCACCCCTGAGCCTGCGCTTTTTCAGGCTAAAGAGCCCCAGGGCTCTCAGCCTGTCATCGTAGGGTCTGCTTCCCTGACCTCTGATCATGCGCGTGGCTCTTCTCTGGACTCTCTCAAGCTTCTCCACATCCTTTTTGAATTGTGGAGCCCAAAACTGGACACAGTACTCCAGCTGCGGCCTCACTAAGGCCGAGTACAGGGGGAGAATGACGTCCCGGGATTTGCTTGAGAGACGTCCCGGGATTTGCTTGAGACGTCCCGGGATTTGCTTGAGATCATCGAGTCTGACCCCCTGCATAGGCAGG
>NW_005842215.1:944435-956433 GCF_000455745.1 Alligator sinensis
CCCATCTGGGTCAGCAGGGGTCCAATGTTGCCCCTGCTTTTCCTCCGGCTCCCCACATATCTGAAAAAGGACTTCTTATTGTCCTTGATGCTCAAAGCTAGCTGGAGTTCAGTTGCAGCCTTGGCTTTCCTGGTCTGTTCCCTACAGGACCGGACCAGTGCAGAATAATCCTCCTTGGAGGTGAATCCCATCCTCCACCCTTTGTAGGCCTTTCTTTTTAGCCTCAGGAGATCTGCTAGGTCCCTGGAGAGCCAGGGGGGCTGCTGTGCCCTCTTGCTGCCTTTCCTCCGAGATGGAATAGACTTAGTTTGTGCATTGAGGATCGCTCCCTTGTGTATCCTCTTGAACTCCCCTCTCCCTGTGGTCACGGTCCCTTAGGGCCTCACTGACAAGCCTCCTGAGCTTGTCAAAGTCAGCTTTCCGACTTAATAACACTGCATCATAACACCTATACAGCAATAACACTGCATCATTTACCCAGAGAGGTGGTGGAAGCTCCATCCTTGGAGGTTTTTAAAACCCGGCTAGACAAAGCTTTGACTGGGATGATCTAATTGGGGGGGGGCCTGCTTTAAGCATGGGGTTGGAATAGATGACCTCCTGAAACCCCTTCCAACCCTAATTTTCTATGATTCTATAAGTAAGCAAACCGCTCTACCTACTTCATTCAGTGATGACATGATATTTCCTTTTTCAGTGTAAAAAAACCCCAAACTTCAAGTGGAAGTTAATCCTAAATGGATTAACTTATCCACTTAGATAGAAATTTAGATTTTTGTTCTTTGAACTTTACTCTGAGGATCAGTGGGAGCATCTATGAGTGTCTATACGTGAGCACAGAGGCTGCTCTGACAGCGTGTCAGAGCAAACTTGATTAATGGAGTCTGCTGGAGTGTGGTAATTACCACACTCCAGCCAGCATCTGCATCTCATGTAGCACAGGGTTCCTGTGCTTCAAAATAGTGGTAAGGGTGTTTTATCTAAAGCTCGTCAAATGAGCTTTAGATAAAGCACCCCCACTGCCACTTCGAAGCACAGGGATGCTGATACACGAGATGCTCCAGGCACTTTAATTAGAGTACTCCTCATAGGCGGAGGGAGAAAAGAATTTGGGGGGGGAGGGCTGAGCGAGTATGCACATGTGTGCGCACACCCCCCAGGAAGGAAAGTCTGTGGGGGAGAGGGAGGGGGGGCAGGGAGAGGGAATGGGGCTAGGGCTGGGACCAGGAGGGAGTGGAGCTTAGCCAGGCCCTGGAATGGGATCAGGGCCAGGGCCTGCTATACCCATCCCTTCCCCCACACCCAGCGTCATTGCCCAGCCAGCTCCTCCCACACCAATGAGCCCACCACTCCCTCAGTCCCAACTGCCTCCCTGCACAGCCCGGCCCTGGCCCTGCACTGCCTGAGGGGGCCTGGAGCAGGGGGCTGGAGCGGGACCAGCCTCAGCTGTGCCACTGGGCCAGAGGGGATGGAGCCCCTGGAACCCCCGTGCCCACCCCACCAGGCCTGCACAGCTGGGGCAGGGCAGGGTGTTGGATGGAGCCGCAACTTGTCCATGGGGCATGGGGAGGGGGTGGCAGCTCTCACTGCTGCATGCAACCCAGGAGGCATGGGGGGCATGTGCCCCTGATCTACGCAGGGCAGGGCAGGCTGCTGCTGTGCACTGGGGTCTGGGTAGCACCGGGCTCTTTCTGGCTGGGGGGGCTGTGCTACACTGGGGGTGGGCAGCAGTGGCCCTGGGAGGGAGGTTGGGTGGGTGAGGGAGAATCTTGGGGTGGCTGCAGCTGCCCCCCCCAACCATAGCCCCCTCCCAGTGCTACTGCCACTCATCCCACCAGGAAGAGCCCTGAGCAGCCTTGGTCCCAGCCTGGAGTGACAGCCCACCCTGCCCTGCGCAGATTGGGGGCATGCACCCCCCATGCCTCCCAGGGTGCATGCAGCAGCAGGAGCCGTGCCCCCCGGACAAGCAGCTCACGGCTCAGTCCTGCACTGTTGGCTGGGCAGTGCCTGCCTCTCTCCCTCCCCATCCCTGCTGCAGCCGCTAGAAGCCCTAAGCCAGGCTGCCTTGCAGCCCTACTGCTGCCCCACATGTTGGGGGGAGGGTGAAGCTCTGTTAGCCCCCCTTCTGTTGCCTATGGTGCCGCTCTAATTAAAGTGCTCCCCCACCCGCAGAGCATGTGTATAAATGCCCTAAATGTGTGTTTTAATGTGCATTAGCCTATTTTATTCAGGGCTGAATTAATGCATAGGCAAACTGGGCACGTGCTTAAGCGAAGAAGGTGCCCAGTCGTTTATTTTACATATTATAATTATTGAGTGAAAAAAAAGTAGGGGCCCATGAATGTTTGCCTAGGGCCCATTAAAGGGTTAATCCAGCCCTGATTTTAAGGTGCATTAAAGCATCACAAAAAACAGTGTGCTTTCACTAATGCACATTAAAATAAGCTAATGGACCTGTTTATAATACCTCACAATGGAGGTGCTAAATTTAATGCGCATTAGCAAAAGCACACTACTGAACATGTAGTGCGCCCAGCGTTTCCAATTCATTTGTGCTACCTCCACCATAACAGATGGAAGTGGAATTCTATTTCATTCTTATCTCATATTATTACTACTATCATTATTATTTTGATTTATGATATGATATATAACAGTCATCTACTCCAGACATACTGTTCAAAGCTAGAGAGACAAATAAACCCTAATTCATAAACACTGAAGTTTTGACTAGATTAAGTAGTCTATCCACTCAGAACCAGTAAGGATAGAAGTCATTCTACTAGCAGCTTTTTTTCCTAATATTTCTTGTACTTGTATTTTTATAAAAATCAGTAAAGACCTATATAGCAAGAACAGAAGTACTGCAGGGTTTTTTTTGTTTTGTTTTGGTTTTTTTGGAGGTTGGGGGTGAGGAGGTAAGATTTGGCAAAGTATGCAGGATCCCACTCATTGTACAAAATTCCTTTTACAACCTATTTACCTTGGATAAAGCTGATTGACTGCGTGGAGAGTCAAACTGCCAGAGTCCAGGGGGAAGCTGGAATGGCTGATGTGCTTCAACATTTTTGGAAATTGTATATAATTCAGTGATTCAAGGTGAGGTGCAAGGCGGCACTAGTTTACCCATTTCTCCTCAAAGTAGGGCAGGACAGGCCAAGGCAGGGCCAGTCTGGGCTGCTCCTGACACTCCCTCAAGCCTATGAATGGCTGCCTCAGAGCCACCTCTCAATAGCATTTCCCTTTGGGACAGGGCAGGCCTGTCTTAAGGCTGTCGGGTACTTTTCCACCCCCATCAGTGGCATGAATAGGTTCGGAGTGTTATTGACTGTCAGAGCTGATTGAAAAACCACCAAAAATATCTACAAACTATATTTAAGTGCTGTTTGTATTTAAGGGTTGGGGGTGGGGGGGATTGTGGGGGGGACTTTTTTTATGTCGGTATTCACAGATTGGAACAATAGAAACTATGACAACATTTTCTGTCAAAATCTGAATAACCAACCAAAAAAAATCTAAATTTTGAAAACTTGTGGCCAGTTCTAATTCTGAAGAGGATTGTTTTAACCTTTTGCATTCTTCTCCCATTCCAGTCTCTGGGCCTTTTTCTTTGCAGCCCTCTACATTGGGACTCCCTCGCTGAATCAAGCTGCCATGCCTTCCCTTTCTTCTAAGCAAACACAATGTCCTCTGAGAGGCCTGTGCAACCTTATTTTCTCCGCAGAGGAATGTTAATACCACCAATCAAAGACAAAGCCAAACAATGCTGTATATCAGGAAACATGTATGGTGTGCCCAAAGGTAAGAAGCTCAATCATTCTGTGATGTAATATTCCACCCAATCTTTTATCTTTCAGGTTTCATTTGACGATAAATGTATCAAGGCTGAAATCAGACATTTGCCTATTTAATACGTGGGGCACTTCAAGCTCAATAAATAACAACAGTAACAGAAAATAGAACTCTGCTAGTGTTTTCTGTGTCTTAATTAATTAAACACTGATTTGTGTCCTAACATGTTTGAACAGAGGAGATTTATTTTGTAACATACTAAAAAAAATTATTTCAGCTAAATACAAAATAGACTACTATTATAGGTCCCAATCCTTCATTCAAATCAACAGTCATGTGGAGGTTCAATAAAATCAGTATAGTACTACATGAGCTGATCTATAGGGACATTTCCGATAGACTTCATTCCTATTCTAATTCTGCTTGTGTTTCACAACCAATCTTTTGCAGACCAGCAAGTTAATTTATAAGGGTGTGACATCTGATGTAAATTGATCTGCAATTAATCTCAGCCTCATGTAGGACAACAGATTTCAAGTATGCTGAACAAAACCTGCCCTCAAAACAATAAATAATCTCTTTGATTCTACTGCACAAGAAGGTACTCACATCCATGTAATCATACAGCCTTTCTGAAGTAGCTGGTAAAAAGATATTTGAAGGGAAGCAATGCAGGTATCTCCGTGCAAAAATGTCAGGTTGGTGATTACTCCAAAATACCTCCAGATCTCCCCTTTCATGAAGTTGCTTCTTGATGGATTTAAATCGAACTAAAGGGATCCTGAGCAAACAAAATAAACATGCAGAACGTTAACTGGCCTTGCTTTCCCCAGCACAATTCATCTTGAAAAAAAACCCAAAATGAAACAGAACTAGCCTTCGTGATAACACACAGAGATCATTAAGTCAACTGAGCATGAAATAAACTGTGATACTTGAAATGCTTTCTTACCTTTCTACAGCTATGGTAAATGGAATATAAACCAGAGCCAATAATATCACTTTCATGGTTTCAGTTGGTTTGGAAGCCAGTGGCATTCATTTACTCAGTACTCTCTTTTTATAATTCATTGGGCCACAAAGGGTGTTTACTTAGGTCAATCAATTACACAAGGTTAGTGGTTTGGCAGAATCCCTATTAATGTGTTCTAAGCTTGGTAATTATTCACATACATCAAAGATATTAAACCACATCTGCCAAGGGAACAGCCTCTGCTAAAAGGTGTGTATTAATGGACATTATATGTGTTAAGGTGAAGAAAAAGAAAGCAAAATACCAGCTTTGAGAATTTTTCTGGATGGGTCAGTAACAAAGAAAGCTGAAATGCATCTTAGATGACATGTATACATAAGGCATTTATGACAAATACATCTGACATAATATACAATAGCATGGTTTTTGATATGGAGATGTTCCAGAAGGATGTAACACATGGGTATTTGAGTGTGTTGTGACAAGTCATCTGCTAACAACTAAAGATTAAAGCCCTATCTAAAACTAAGCCAGCAGATATGCTATTTATGTGAGAGCTGATGTGGAAATCATTAGTCCAAAAAAACATGGTCTACAACATAGTGCATTAATAGCCAGTGGTCTTCTTTTGTCAAGGCTTCTTTAATGAAGGTTTTTCTGAATCTTTCAACAAGACATTTGTAATCTTCCACTTTTCCTCAGTCTCTTGACTCAACATAAACTAAATAATAAGTTGATCTCAGCACAAAGGTGAATTTAAATAAAGGAATAATCAACTTTTGAACAGGGACCAAAGATGGAAATTTTATAACAAAGAATGAATGTATAAGAAGAGAGGTTATCATATGTTTCAATTTTAATATGCCAGTAAACAAAACTAAAAAGTTACAGTACTTAGGAAAATGGCTGAAACACCAATTATAGACTATTAAAAGTCTATGGCATGAGCCTAACTTGTATTTAAAATAAATTGTTCGGACTTTTGCCAACCTCATATATCTTACCTTTATGGAAAACCAAAAAAAGTGGAAGTCACAAGTGTCTGGAACTTACTCCCCACAGTTTATGTAATGGTCACCATGGCCGTGTCCACACGTGATGTGGATGTTTGGTCTCCCAGGGACAAGTAGCAGTAGCACACCTTGTGCTACCACTTGTCCCCAGGGAATGCCTTTGCCACACTTGCTTTGGCAAGTGGCAAGTTACCCTGGTGGGGTAAGGGAGGCTGGCAATGGGCTGGCCTCAACAGCCTTATCTGGGGCCCTGGGGGCCTCCAAGGGCTGTAGCAGCAGTGATTCTGCTGCACAGAGCCTGATTGGCAGCTGCAGAACAGCTCTGGGTGGCTCAGCTCTGCTTTTGAGCAGTGCATGCTGCCTGTGCATGTGCTGCTCAGGTTTTTTTTCTGCTGGTTTTTTTTTACCCCTGGATAACCAGGGGTCAAAAAAAAAACACGGAGGGAAAAAAACCAAAATGGACATGGGCAGCACTCCCTTGCAGTGCAGAGAACATCTGAATGTGCAGTATGTGGCACCACAGATGTGGTCGCAGCACCACATACTGCATGGCTGTGCTCGTCTGGACGTGGCCCATGAGTTTATCTCCACTCAGTTTTTGTAGTGGTTTAACTACATGGATTTAGAAGCAGATATAGTTCAGTTGTGTAACTCCTAGTGTGAATGCTGTTATACTAATAGACATTTAAATAAACCTACTAAATAAACTGTATTACTGTAACACTGCCACTGCTCTTTGTTAATGCAACTACACAACAGGTTTGAACTAATTTAGCTGTATTAGTTACCAGATCATAAAGACAGCACTCTCCAGTGTGTTCAAAGAATAATTCCCTCAGTATTATTCATACAAACGAGGCCTGTTGAAATGCCTATTTATTCAACCAGAGTCTTTCCTGACTTTAGAGGTATGCTGGGCTGAGCTTTCACCAATCTATGCAACTGTCTTTCTGGATAGGACTTCTCAAGTACTTTAAGTTAGAAATGAAAACTAACTTTCTCTCTTTCTTCCTCCCTCCCCTCCCCCAAGCACTAGCCTGTGGGAAAAATATCTGATTAGTAACTGTGTACATATAGACCTTATTCCAGAAAATCTAAATTATAGACATGAATTTTGTATTTAGTTTTGAACTCAGTGGGATCTAGTATTTTTACCTCATGTAGCAGTGAGTTCTACAGTCTCCATCCAGCCCCTTTGAAATTCCATCTCCAACATGCACACGCCCTAAATCCCAGTTGGACATTCATGGGAGGCCAGAGGGAAATGCACTCTTTCAGGCAGCTAAGTCTAACCACACATACCAGGAGCGTGACACTTTTCCTCACTGATCTGCCTTTTTCACTGTTTCCTAGAGAACAGTGTCTTCCACACGCTATTTTGTTCTTCATCTTGTCTGAAGTCACACAGCCAAACGCTGCCTTCTGAAGTGAGCAGTAACAAAACTATCCTCACTGCTTTTAAAATAAAGCAAAGAACACAGATGAAGCCCCATTTTCCTATGTACTAGTACACATCTCTTTAAAGGACTCTAGCTTTCCATCAAATTCATTGGAAACGTGTACAAGCAAGCATTCATTCCTAACGCTAGTGGAACATAAGAAACATGGTAACAGAGAACATTAACTGTTCTGCTTTAACATGCCATTTTTGTCAGCTAAGGCCACTTGATTATACATGAATAGATAAAAACCTCAACAAAACTGCAACTATCACTGTCCTAACCCTGCAATGAAGTCTAAGTTTGCTGACCCCAGTATATGGAAAATCCAAAAAAGTATCAGAGCCAATAAGGCTGAAATCTAAAACACAAAAAAGCAACTTTCAGTATGTTATGTTAGGTAATTTTGTTGGTCATTACTTCACACCTTCAGCTCTTCCACTCATCACTGCTCCTTGTATGAATCAAGCCTTTGCATTATATTGCTGAAGCTCGCTTGTTGTTTTTTGTCAAATCCCCTGATCTCACTGGCTCATTCCAAACAGACTTTAGTTTTGCCAGCAAAACACAAAATGCAGCAACAAAAGGTCATTTTGACTTTTTTTGATAAGCTAGAATAATGATTAAACTATAACCCCAAAAGGTAGTTAAAAGGATAGAATGGCCTGGCGGGCTGCATCTGTCCTACAAGCCGCATTTTGCCCACCCCTGACCTATATCCATTCTGCTCTTGCAGTAATGCCAGGTGCCATTTGTTTGCATGGCACATAAATGTCTCAACACCCCCTTTCATAATGTTATTTATATATACCGCTCAAGAACTAGACTACCAGGTCAATTCATTCTCATTCAGATCCCTTCTAGAAACCCACTTATTCTAGGACATGAGAACAAGTAACTGCATTGGCTGTCAGATGATTTGGGACTATCTATACGAAGGCTGCCCAACTTCTAAGGAGCTGGGGCCAAACATCCCCTGAGCTGTACCAGCAGGGGCTGCACACCCACAGGCTGCACCAAGGCAAGCCGTTGGCCACCCCCGGCCACATGCTATGTGGATGCCACCCACACCCAGCCACCGCACTGTGCATCACACCCTCCTTCCACTGCTGCACCCTCTGCCCATGTGGGCCCACCCCCTGCCCTCACTGCTGCACTGGACATGCTGCCCCCCTTCCCCACTGCACCTTGCATACACCCCTGTTACACCATGCATACGGCCCCAGGCTCACCCTCAGTTCCCTGGACCATGCTGCATCACACTACCCTGTCCCCTGGAACAGGCTCATACAGTGCAAGTCAGAGAAGGGGAGCCTGGAGAGCAATGGCATAAACAGTGTCCAGGCAGAAGCCAAGAGGTCACAACTTAATGCCTCATGGTTTGTATATAGCCAGTGGGCCACCAGTTGGACAACCCTGGTCTATACGCTTAGAGTCAAGGAGAAATAGGACTGGAAGTGACCTCCAGAGGTCATGTAGTCCAACTCCATGCCTGAGGCAGGATCATCCCTATCCAAACCATCCCATACAATCCATAATTTAAACTCTGCATAATACCGTCAACTCTGACACAACCCAGACCTAACACCCTAACCTGCCACAGGTAAAGCAGGGAACCGCAGCAGCCAACGTGTTGCTTCTATGAAATGTTGTCAATATACATTCAAGAGCTGCCAAGTAGAAGAAGCTCTCTGCAGAGGAAGGCAAAAATCCCACAGTCGGTACCAATCTGAGCATGGGGTAAAATTCCTTCCTGATGCCAAATACAGCAAGCGGTCTAACCCAGAGTAGAGGGGCAAGACTCTCTAGCCAGGAACCTCTAGCTTTGGTCCCAGCAGGAGCATTGGCACACCCCAAAGTCCTCACCCTTGACTATAGCCAACATCCAATACTTCTGAGGAAGGCTTAAAAACACCCTGTCACGTGTAGCAGAAAGCGGGGAAGGAGGAGCAACCAGCAAAGCATATTGAGTCTGTGATCTACCAACACTCCCAAGTCCTCTTCCACAGTGCTGCCATCCAGTCAGGTGTCACCAGTTTTATATGCATGTTTTGATTATTCCTCCCAAGGTGAAGCACCTTGCATATGTCCAAATGGAACTTCATCCTGTTAGCTCTAGCCCAACTTTCCAATTTACTGAGATCCTTACGAATTTTACTTGCATCCTCCAATGTGTTCACAATCCTTCCCAGTTTTATGTTGTCTGCAAACTTGCTCAGGAAGATTTCAATGCCAGCATCCAAATTGTTAATAAACATGTCGAACAGCACAGGGCCTAGGACAGACCCCTGTAGGTCTCTGCTTAAAAACTGCCCTTCTGACATGGACCCACTAATAATTACCCTTTACTTGTGGCTATTGAGCCAGTTATCTACCTGCCTTGTAATAGCTTTATGTAGCCCACATTTTTCCACTTTGTTTTTGAGAAACCATATCATTTACAACTTTGCATTACTGGGGAAATGACTGGCGAGGCTGCAATACTGTAGAAAAGGATCTAGGAGTTACAATGGACCATAAGTCAAATATGAGCCAAGTGTGCTGGTTAAAAAAAATGATAATTGCATACTGGGCTGTATTAACAGGAGCATCAGTTGCAAATTAAGTGATTCTTCCTTTTTATTCTGCACTAGTGAAGCCTCACCTGGAGTACTGTATCCAGTTTTGGGCACTGCACTTCAAGAAAGATGTGGGCAACTGTAAACAGGGTACAGCAGAGAGCAACAAAAAAAGGGGATGGTGAAAGACTATTCTCTGTGGTTGCAGACACAGAACAAGCAGTAATAGTCTTAAATTGCAGCAGGGAAATTTCAGACGTATAGTATAGGAAGAACTTTTTCACTATGAGGGTGGTTAAACATTGGGACTGATTACCTAGAGAGGTTGTAGAATCTCCATTCTTGGAAGTTTTTAAGAGCAGGTTAGACAAACATATGTCTGGAATGAACGGGATCATTCTGCCTTGAGCAGAGGGATGGACTAGATGACCTTCAGAGGTCCTTTCCAGCCCTACTTTTCTTATGATTACCAAATTGTGACTAATGGGAGCCTGACTGCACAGCCCAGTGGGTTGAATCTGATGTTGTACTGTCTGCTCCAGAAGCTGAGCACAGGTTGTGACCAGTAACCAAAGACCATGAGATCAGCTTAACTGTCTAATTCTCTTTTCCCTTATATTATTAGCTTTGTCTTTTCCTCCTCCTGCCCCCGCAGTAAGTTGCTCCAGACAGCAACCATGTTGCTCTTGTAGGCTGACTATCTTGGTCCTTACTGAAAACAATAGCAAGTATGTTCCAGACATTCCACATCTATAAGGTTACCTTTCAATGTGGGGAAACATTGCCACCAATTGAAGTATATAAAGTCATGTGTCAGAGAAAAGGGGAGTTAGTAGCAGGGGCACTGGAACTGCAGCAGCACAGTCAGAAGTGGCACAGAAGGGCACCTCAGCAGGTTGAGCTGGTGAATACATGGTACCGAAGTTCAGAAAGTATGCAGACAATGTGGTTTAGTGAAAAAGCTCCTTGAGGCTAAGAGTGCCAGCAGCTATAGTAAACACTGTTAAATTAAGAAAGTAAATACTAGAGTGCCTAATGATAGCGCTTTGCCAAGTATGTGTGTTAAAAGTTTGAGATAAGTAGCGGGTGGTAGGATACACTCTTAAAATATGTTTGGCACCTTGCAAAGTAACTCCATAAAAGTGGCACTCATCTGGAAAGTCAGTGGAGTCTTGACAGATATTTTAAACAACAAGCGGCTTATATCTTATGTTTCCGCTCAGTTGGCTCCAAGTTTAAACTGTTTGGCTTAATATTAAGTTAAGCTGCCGTTCTTTAGCAACGTTTACTTTCCTGATCCAATCCTCCTGGTGGGTAGCGGCCACACAGGCAGCCCAGCTGAAGAAGGGGGACGCTTAAGGGGCAGTTTTGTGTCCAGTTTAATGGAAGTGTAGAACTTTTCCAGTCTTGGCTACCAGGGAAGGAGTCCTTTGTGGCCAAGCGTGTGTGTGTGTGCACGCGTGTGTACATAGGCAAACGTATGGTTGTGTATGTGCATCTCTTCTGTGGCAAGCATGTGTGTGCACGCATGTCTCTCTCTCTGGGGAAGCAGGTATGTGTGTGTCTGGGGAAGCATGTGTGTGTGCACACCTCTTTCGGGGCAAACGTGTGTGAGTGTGCGCGCGCATGTGCATGCATCTCTTGGCAAATGCGTGTATATGTGTGTTCATGTGCCTTTTCTGGGCAAGCACATGTGGCTGCATATGTGCGTGTTTGTATGTGTGCATGTGTCTCTTTCTGGGCAAGCCTGTATGTATGTGTGTGTGTCTTTGGGCAAGCATGTGTGTGCATGTGTGCATGTGTCCACATGCATGTGTCTTTCTGGGCAAGTGTGAGTGCATGTTTCTGGGCAAGCATGTGGGTGTGCATATGTCTTCCTAGACAAGCAAGCATGTGTGCGTGTGCCTTTGGATGTGTGTGTGCTTTGCTGGACAGGCATGTGTGTGCATGCCTACACACACGACCTGCTCTCGGTGTCGGGCCACCCGTCCTTGCCATCCCCACACACTCAGGCCCTTATCAGAAACATTTCAGGGCTCTCGAGACGGGTGGCGGGTGCCATGTAAACAGAGCGCTATAAGGGGCGGCAGGACCCAGTCGCAGTCGCGCTCGTCTCGCGGCCCCGGCCCCGGCCCCGGCATGGGCAACAGCCTGCGCGCCGTGGCGGCGCTGCTGCCGTGCGAGCCGTGCCAGCGCTGCGTGCTGCCGGCGCTGGACGAGATG
>NW_005842215.1:957092-958594 GCF_000455745.1 Alligator sinensis
GTAGCCACCACCGCCGCTGAGGCGGCTGCTTGAGGCGGGCGCTAGCAGCCCCTTCTGCGGGTTCCGCGCGCCCGAGCTCGTGGGATTGGCTAAGTGCCTTCTGCCCAATGGGCGCGGAGCCCGCCCCAGGCACCAAGGGAACTCGATGCGCCATTGGTTGGCCGGCTTCCAGGGGCTCTGCCCAATGGGCATGGAGCCCGCCTGAAGCACTACAGGAACTTGAGGCGCCATTGATAAATCACCTTCTGCAGGCTTCTGGCCAATGGGTGTGGAGCCCACCTGAGGCACCAAAGCAAGTCGAGGCATCATTGGTTAACTGCCTTTCGGGGGCTCTGCCCAGTGAGCACCCAAGCCCATAGGAGCTCCACACGCTATTGGCTAGCCACCTTCTACTGGGCCCCCAGCCTACCTGAGGCACACAGGCTGCACCCTGAGCCACCAGGGCCCAGCCCTTGCTTTCTATGCAGCACAGAGCAGTGATCCACAGCCTGGTGCCAGCAGGGTCTAGGAAGGGCACTGCAGGAGGGCGAGGACAGGGGTAGGTGTAGTAATAACAGTCCCAGACAATGCTACAGGCAGAGGAAATGCTACACAGGCATGTTGGAGGCAGACCTCAAGAAAACAGGTCCTGGCATCCAGAGCAGGAAGGAGCTGGCTGCTGACTGCCTCCAGTGGTGCTGCAACTTCAACCAAGTGGCAAAGCCTTTTGCCCTAGAAGCCAGGAGGAGGGAAAAGGAGAGGAATCCCAGCCTGCAGCCTACTTGCCCCTGAGGAAAGACCTGCAACTTCTGCCGCAGGGTCTGTGGCTCAATAGACTGGTCAGTCACCTCAAGACCCACCCAGTGAGCAGTGTAGAGATTGTCCTCAAATAGAGGGATTGCCGACAGTGCCTTCCATCTGTTACATAGGGTGCAGCAACTCCATGCCCCCAGGTATGGGGCAGGAGACTGACCAGGGGACCTTGAGCCACCTGTGTCACAGGTAATGTCCTCCTGACTGGGAATGGGAGACAGCACCATCCTCAGATCCTGATAGAGGCAGCTTTTGTGATGAGGCCTGGACTTTTGAAGGGGGTTTCACTAGGCTGGAAGAGCTGCACTGGACATAACATGTGATGCGCAAGCAGTCTGAACAGCACAGTATGTAAAGCCCACCAGGGACTTTCCATAAAAGGCTGGATTCAGTGCCTGGCAGTGACTGTTCAATGTCACTTACATTCTTAAGGGAATTATCTGGGAAATACAGACTGTTAGTACTTGCTGTCTCATTAAAGTAAAGTCTGGATTGGGAGCTGGCTAGTATTCATGTAATGGGGCCACTATTTATTCAATGAGGGGGAGCAGGGCTAGTCCTTAAGTGCTTTCAGCAGAGTGAGATAGATTGCATCTGTCTGTGACACAAACTTGTTTTTACTCTCCCCTTCCTCCCCCCAAAATTTCTTTAGCAAACCTGTGAACTGGCCACAACTGTTTCATTAGTTTTAAGAAATAAATGGAAAGAGA
>NW_005842215.1:958646-961679 GCF_000455745.1 Alligator sinensis
AGTGTTGCCTTCTCTGTATGAAGGGGTGTGTGCGTTTGTGATCTCTGCTCCTTCCCTTGAGTGTTCAGGCATTGTGATTCTTTTGGTCTGTTTTGTCTGAGGGTTTGCTTATGCAAGGAAGGAGTATTTGCATTAAACTTGGGAGAAGGGTGTTAAAATGCCTTCTCTCTGCATGTGTCAGGTAGCCCGGTTGTAGCTGTATTGGTCTAGAGGCAAAAGAAAACAGAATTTGTGGTAGAGGTGGTATTTAAAAAAAAAAAAAAATAATAATTTTTTTGCAAACATCTAGATGGTCTAATAGAAGATATCACCTCTACCACAAATTCTGTTTCCTTTTCTACCTGCATGACATTGGTTTCTAGTCTCTTTGAAAGTGTGTTAAATCACTTCCAGATTGAACTAGTCCAGGGGGAAAAAACAAAAACCCAACAGAAAAACCACGGTCACAGCCTTGGTTTCCAATTAACTTTCCTGACCATCTTCCAACTGCTTATCCTGGAACAGCCTGACTGTTTACCTGGGTCCTCTACTGCACCGGGGTCATGCTGACCGGATGGCACCTCTGTACATGACCAGAAGCACCCTGTTTGCAATTACATGCTGCTGGAGTAGCCTTCTGAGTCTCATAGCAGCTGTGACCTTTGCATCTATGTGCATGGACAAGTGCAAAGAGCAGGGATCAAAGAAATGATGGAGAAAGGTCAGTCCCAGAACAAGCTCCAATACTACAACGAAGGGAAGAAACTACTGCAGCATTATTATTTTTTTTTTTAAAGGACAGTAGTTCAACTTCTAGAAAAACTCTCTAGCATTTGCCCGTTTCCATGAACCAGAACAGATTTTTTGCCAAGGGCAGCTGCCAATGAATCCTAGTACTTTATAGACAACATTGGAGGTACTAAAGGTAATGAATTTGGATCCCATCCTGAGCAGGCCTGTAATGAGATTTCCCCTGGAAAGCCAGGATCTCTTCTTGTATGCCAAAGCCTGAGGCAGGCCCTACTCAGCAATGCTAGCAAATTTACCACGAACAATGATAGCAGGCCTAGGTTCCCATTTAAGTAAAATGGCAAAGATCCATCTTTAACTTCTAGATGTATCAATATTTCAAGATATGATCCTCTTTAACTAGGATTCTAGTCCTGCAACAGGAATGAAAGAAGCCAGAGGATTATTTGAGCTGCCTTTGGTCACAAGTCACAGATTTTCATCATCAGACAGCATGGGTAGAAGCTGAGTAACAATCAAGCAGGCACAACAGATAAAGCCATTCCAACAGTACAGAACTAGGAGTTCTCAAACATCAAACTATTTTAATCTTTAGTTGAGATGAATCATCCAGTATCAGATTTAAACCTTGTTACTACTCTAGGGCTTAATTGTCTCCATGTAGTTGTGCAGGAAAACACTGCCTTTGTGGGAAGAAATATTTATTTAGCAAGCTGCTGTGATCTGCAGCACTTTGAAGTATCAGACATAGCTCACAGTGTAGCTAGAGTAACGGACAAATGAAGTCAGGGGTACAAGATAAATCAAATATCACACAATCATTATTGTATGTGTATGCATTTATATTTGAAAAATAACTGTAGTCACAGGTAGTAAGTCACTTAGTTCAGTCTAAACAATTAACGTTTTCCAAAAGATCTATTAGATCTTCCCAGAGCTCCAGTCTGGTATCAGACACGTGACTTCAGCTAAACCTTGCCTCATCCTAATATAGGCCCACGATAAAACATCCTAACCCATGCTCAAGTTTCTGGGTAAAATTATTTTGAATTTGTTCGTAGGTCTGCTTCTTGATAGTTAACCAGGGGTGTAGGTTGTAGCCGTGTTTGGTCTAAGGACATAGGCAGACAAGGTTCATTGGGTGAATTTTCTCTCTTTTATTAAACCAATTTAAATAGTTGGAAAAAAATGTTTAAGTTAAATGGCAACTCCACTATTCATCCCCCTTCTCCCACCCTCACCCAGCCCGTCTCTCTCACACTGACTCCTCAATTTACATCTTCACTAACTGCTTATCTTTTATTTATACCAGCCCAGCCTCTGGCTTCTTTACTTTTCATTCCATCCAGGAAGAACACACACCAACTGCAGAAACTTCCTCAGTCTGACGAAGGGTTTTTAAACCAAAAAGCTTGCTTAAAATTTTTTTTCCAACTATTTACATTGATCTAATAAAAGATATCAGATTCACCCAAAGAACCTTGTCTGCCTTGATACCTAACCAGCATTTCTACCTTGAACAACTGTTACAAGCTTAGGTTTCTCAGCGTAGTCTCAGGGCAAGATTTCTCGATACAGAAAACTCTAAAAATAAGAAAAACTACAAAACTAGCCACTTTTACAGCAACTCTTCAGTTCTTGAAAAGCCTGTTAGTCAGTAGCAATTGGAAGGAGAGTCTGCACCCTATGCTAATGACCAGATCCAAGTGGATGGACACAACCTGAGATCCGGCCCAAGTATAACTCATATTTTTATTTGTGACGGCAATGCCTGCTCTCAGGCAGTGGACTCAGAGTACAACTATAACCTAGTCATTTTCAACCCAGGTGCCATGGAGGCCACAAAATATTAGCACTGTTAGGTGTGCAAACTTCTAACTCCATGATTCACAAGATAAACCAAGAGATCCAGATGAGCATGGCCATGCAGTATGTGGCACTGCAGACACATCAGATAAAATGCAGAAATTATCCAAGTTAAATATACCAATACTAATGCCAGTCAAGGCAACTTTTATTCTTTGCCATTTTAATTTAACTTAAACCAAGTTGAGCCATACAAGTAGTTTCCTTTGCTCAATTAAACTGTCATCTCACAAACAAGATAAAAGCCCAGGGGGGCTGGAACTTTAATTACGGGTGCTTTTTTTTGCCTTAAAGTTAAGTCTTTATATGCAGCAAGAAATACTTATTGTATCTAGAATAAACCTTCACTAAATTACTTGTGTAACTGGTAATAGACACTGAGGAAAATGTAGATAGCCTGTGCTTTATGAGACAGACTTAATGTGTTACCCAATCAGC
>NW_005842215.1:961710-972926 GCF_000455745.1 Alligator sinensis
GTAAGTGGGACTAAAGTGGTGTGCTAAGAATTTAATGTTAAAACAGGTAAGTCTGATTGATGCATTGACTAGTTGAATCAGATTGGCTCCAACAACACCAACATTTAAAACTGCAGAGCATATTTATCAACCATTCCAGAAGTTGGGGCTAGAGGCAAACTGCTTTGAAATATATATGCCTTTAAATCCTTAGTATATTTCAAAAGCAGCATGGTCTCTCTACACTAGATTTCTGGAACAGCCAAAAATGCTGTCACCATACCATTAGGCCTGGGCTAGATTAGACTACTTTGGGGATTTGCTAGAGTAGTATTACTTGACTATTTTTAAAATCTTTGAAAGAAAACATGGCTGATTTGCCTTACCCTCTTACCACATCCCACCCCACTCATCTGTGTGGGTCCCAGGTATGATTTTTGAGAACAAAAGTGACTACAAGGCTCTGGGATTGACAGCAAATGTGGCAAGAGTTTAGGGTCATCTCCTCTATTCTTCAAGGCAAAATTAAAAGTCCAGACAGAAACAGATTTATCCTGGAGATGAACAGTGGCTGAACATAAGGTGTTACCTGCAGAGTTTTGACTTTAGTGACAATGGGATAGCATTCCCCAAGTTGTAAAGCAGAGAAAAGATCCACTTAATTAAAAATGGAGAGATTTATGGGCAGCAGTAACATGATCTTGAGAGAGAAGCAAACAGGGCAAACTGGATAAGAGCCTAGAAATAAGGGGAAAACATGGGAAATCGTAAAAGGCCATTAGTAGGGCAATCTGCTAATTACTTAGATGCCTGTATGCTAAAAGGAATGAGAAATAAACGGAATTTGGATAACAGAGTTGGTAGGATAGTTGGTGTATTGCTATGGATGCTTATAGCTCATTCAGGACAAAGGAAAAAAAGAGGGAGATGCCATTATCTTGCAAAGACATACACACTTGTTTTGAAAATGAAGCTTGAGGTAGACTTACTGAAAGCTTTTCCTTGAAGAGAGGAAGGGGAAAACATCCAAGGAAGTACTGTGGTGGGTCTCTTCTGCAGATCATTAAAATAAAGAGGCAATAGAGGAGGCTCTTGAAAACAAACAACCCAACAACCAAGGGAAACAGGCATACAGATGTTTTAGTTTTGCTGTATCACAGGACCTGGTGACTACAGGGGACTTCAGGTCTGCAGTATTCCAGATGCAGCCTCACCTGTGCTGAAATAGAGGGGAATAAATGATTTCCCTTGATCTGTTGGCAACACTCCTACCAGTGCAGCCCAGTATGCCATTAGCCTTCTTGGCAACAAGGGCACACTACTGGCTCATCAAATTTCTTATGGAAGTTCTTCCAGTTTCTAATGAACAATTTTCTAACTGATATAGCAGAGTTATGTATGTGCGGGCTGGGCGTGAGCCGGGCCCTTTTTTGTGCTCTGCGCGGGCTGTGGCCAGCAGCCCGGGCACGCGGGGTCGGAGAGGGCGCGCGACAAGCTAGAATTAGGCACAGACTCGTAGCGGTAGATTTAAAGATTGTTTACTTACACCGGAGATGGTTGCGGTGCAGGCTGGAAAACTTGCTTGAGTTGCGGTTACAGACAAAAACAACACGAACGGTCACGTGGAGTTTGCTAGGCTCCATGGAAACAGAGCTCCGGATGCTCTGGACAAGCGCGCCACCAAAATAGGAACTTCGTAGATACGTCTTATTAAATTATCGCTCGAAGACGGGAAGAGGTGGACGATGGATCAGGTCGCCAAACTCCTCTGAATCTCACACAGGGTCTCTATTACCCTGCCGTGTACCCAAAGTCCCCACAAGATGGATGTGGAATCCTCTTCGGCTTGGGCAGAAACCGCTCAAGCCTCTTATATGGCTAACAGGCCAATCGTTAGCCGCCACGTGGGAATAATTTAGAACTAGCCAATAACAGGGAACCAATTTGCATGCAGGTGGCGGGAACTCCTTTGCACCATGCATTTCTCTTGCAACTTGAGCAACGCATGCTGCAAATAGGCGGGAAACTCTTCCTTGCACCAGGGTTCTCCTCTGCAGCAGAAAACTCTACCGTGCAACGAAGCTGTAATTTGGCGGGGATAATTCTAGTGCCGAAGCGCACACAAAATCATACCTTTGGGTTATGACAATCTAAAGAGGTTGCGAAAAATGTAAGTGCAGGTTAGGACACACAGGTCTCCGGTTTAGTTTAGCTCGAGATGACCCTGCCTTGAGGAAGAAGTTTGATTATATAACAAGACTAAAAAGGAACTCACAAGCTTATCTATAAAAGGACAGCCAAATAAGTGATCATTCCACAGTGCATGGCTGTACAGATCAATTAAAAAAATTCAAGGGCATATTTCTTTGCTAGTACTGATGCCTTTGTTTCTGCATTTCTAACACCTCAAAATTAGGAAGGAAATTTTAGGTACAGAAATAAGTTATTCAGACCAAGAAATCAATAGCTCCTCAAAATTCTCCTTTAACCAACATCTTGCTTTATCATTCACTTTGCTTGTTACAAATGAATGATTCTGAAGATAATACAAGTTGCATTTATTTTTGCTTCTTCCCCTAAACTCCTGGGAAAATAGCTCCTAGAAATAGTTCTACTACTTCTTGTAATAAATATAAATTTTAAATGACATCTATCCAAGACCCTCTTTTAAAGAAGAGAAAATTCTACTGTAACTATAATTGTGTTTCCCTCCTTGCCATACTGTCACTTTTAGTGCTAACAATATACAACTTTAACAGCAACAGGATTTCCTCAACACCTAATTAAAAAAAACTCAGCCTTTTCTTTTCTAAACTGCCAGAAAAATGCAATGAACATCCATCATCAGTTATAGAGCCTGCATGGCATGTACTGAGTTAAAGTATACTACAATATTATTTTCAAACTACAGAAATACATGACTTTATTTGGAAGAGGACATTTGTGTTTATTTTCTTTCTCCGAATATTAACATCTCTCTCTCTCAATTAACATTAAGAAACAGCATTGCAGTTCCTTCTCTACCTGGAAATCACACATGTTGATTCTGTACAAAGGAAAAGAAACAAGTGATATGAATTTAAGCTTTTATTTCAGTGTAGTAGATGGAAAAATTGGAAAGGAGCAGCAAGGATATGGATACTGCATGCTACCCATGTTTTAAATGAAAGTGAACTTTTTTTTCAAACAAAACAGAAAATAACTTAAAAACAAATAAATGTAATTGCATGTCACTGAGGGAGATGTGTCTTAAACATCTGTTCCATAACCTCATAAGGCGTTACGCTGCTAAAAAAAAGTACTCTGCAAGATCTGGTCCACACATCTTCACGGGCTGAAAAAAAAAAACTTAACAAGGGTGATGGTCCGGTACACGTTTCCTGGAAAGAAAACAAAACAAAACAAAAACTAATTAAAAATATTTTCTCCCTCCTTGAAGTCTAACTATTTAGTAAAATACTCACAATATACATTCAAAGCTAACCATCTTCAGAAGCCTGGAAGCTGGGAGTAGCCCACAATAAGTCAGGCACAGTATCCCATCCCATCTTTTGTTTAAGTTTTGGTTAAATCAGCATGGGCAAACAGAATGGGTAACATCTGCCCCCCAGTGAAGCCTCTTCCTAAAACCTAACAGTCAGAGATCGAGTTTCACCATGGTGTGTCAAAAGTCTGGTAGGTACCAATATAATTGAATAGTTGTACAGACAACATGTTTTTAGCTTTAACATTTTGCGGCAGTGGGTTTTGCGGTCTCATTCTACATTATGAGAAAAAATATTTTCTTTCATTACTTTCAATTTAGTTGTCACCTTTCAATTTCACTGACTATTCCTTTATTTCCCTTTAAGAAAAATAGGGAGAGAAAATCCACATCCAACTTCTCTTGACTACTTATTACATTACTGGGGCCCGACTTAAAATCATAATTTTGCATTTTCTTGTGAAAAACCACAAAAATGGCCCTAAACTTGCTCCCTCAGCTAACTAGAGGGTGTTGGGGGGAGCAGCACCACCATCTGGACACAAAAATGGCAGCCCCAGCCATAATATTAGTGAGCTGGGCCTGTGATTTAAACCAGGCCCTACTCATTACTGTATTTACTCTCACACCCCACACATCTTTTCCCCTAAAAAGTCAGTCATTGAAAATTGGCATGCATATCTATCTACAATGGATCAGCTAATTTTCTTTGCCAGAACAGAAGCATGAAGACACTGGATACACACAGATGTCTGTGGGGCGTTAGTGGGAGGGTGGATGGAGTTAAAACATTGCCACCCAATCAGTGAATTTCATCTGCAATTATTTTTTCCCCTTTACCAAATTTTGGTTACTACCTATGAAGTTTCTCAGAATCCTCTGGATTTGGCTAATTTAGATTATTATTTACTAGTTAGCTACATTCCTAATCCCTCCCTTTTCCACAATATTAACATAAACCCAATCCAGAAGATTACTGCATCATCACATTAACACCATTTTCAGGGAAAATTCTTTCAGAGACAAAATGAGTTTTAGTAGTAAAGCTGAACACATAAGGTCCTTTTGTTCGCACAAAATCTTTTAGGTAAAACCATACTAGCTTTGCACAGACCTTTAACAGAAATGTATTGCACCTGTACACAAAAATGAGGAATTCTTCCTTAGTTATTTTATTTCCTATACAGTTCTCCAATCCCAGATTTAGCAGGCAAAAGAACTCTGTTGCCAATAATATGAAATGAAGCATGCAGGTTTGATCCCCGAATGGACTAGAATTAGATGATCTCGAGGTCACTTCCAGTCTTACTTTCTTCTTATCTATAACTTTTTACAATGGTGTAATAAAAATTGTAGAGTGCCTCTGATACCAAAGGTGTCAACCAGCTGTAAAAGGAGTGTCTAATATGCCCACGCCATTTCATTTAATCAATAGTGGCCTTATTTACTTTACAATAAGTGTAGTTGAGGATGTATTATTTAGAGGAATTCCACTCTTGGTAAACATGGACCCCAAGAATGAAATCCAGGTAAGCAATCATTTCCAGAAACATCCAGATATCAAATTAGTCTAAAGCCCAATAGCTAAGCTGGAAAAAGTAACAGTAAATGTGGAGAAAAAAAACCCAACAAAAAACCCAGCAGAAATCCTTAAATAATCAGCTGTATTTCAAAAGCATTTTAGACAGCCACTACAATTGTAGCTTTGTTCCTCTCTTTTATTTATTTATAACATAAGCCTCACTCAAAGCTCATGGCTCCCTGGCTCCCCTCTTATACCCCTTTGATACCTAATCCCAACCAAGTTTAATTTGGCCTTTTTTGATTTTGCATGCATGCTTTATTTCACTTCTTCATTTACTTCTACACACCGGGATTAACAGCTGCATCATACCTCATAGGTATTTGTGATTTAATGCCTTTTGAGAGTCAATTATTTCTCTTAATGCCCCTGGCAGCCATGCAATTAAAGGCATGATAGGATCTAATCTTTTATCCCAACAATTGTGCTTCCCGCCTTGCCACACATGCATGACAGGATCTGTGATTTAGGATCAAGTATCAGATTCCACTCATGATCCCGGGCTCCCCCTGCACCACCAGGTTGGGTGCCTTACCATCATCTAATAGCTGGCTCTGGGGACCCATAAGTCTGCTCAAGCCCCGCCCCCCGTAGTTTATGGAGCTGGCCAAGCATCTGACTATTGGCAAATTAGGACTGCCCCAGGGCTTGAATCCACTGACAGGGATTGCCGCCCCCGCCAGGTTTCAGCTCTTGAGCAGTCCTGGCTAGCCAACTGTAAGGTGATGGTCATAACCCTGGAGCCACTCATCTCTTATCAGCAGGTAGGGACTACCCTGGAACCAGAATACGAGGGTGGTGCCTGCCAGCTAACAGGAGATTGGTTTAGCCCCCAGGCAATCCCTGCTTGCCAACCATCAGCTGACTGGGCAAGTCCCAGGGTTCAACCCCAAGGGCCATTTTGATCAGCTCTCAACTGGCAGACTACTTTGGGACAGTCCTTGCATGGCATGCTAAACATTTAAGTTATGGTGCCATACAAACCAACCACAAAGATATACATTTTTCAAGTAATATTTTTGTTGCTGGTTAGTGATTTTATGGTGCTATAAATTCTTTGAACATGTGACCACTTCCCATTTATGGGATGATTAACAGGCCAAAAAAATAACAAGTGCCAGGGGCCTAATGTAAGATATCATGGAAAAAACTGAAAGTTTATCTTTAAGTCTTCTGTTGAAGGTGAAATATTCTAAGTGTTCCCACCCCACTCCCATGATAAAGGGATTCTTTGGATTGTATATTAAAGGGTATTAATAACTCAAACAGCAAAATGAGTTTCAGAGATTAAGATACCTTGGTGCTGCTTTAATAATATCATCTACACGAAGAATCATTTCTGCTGCTTCAGCTGCACTCAGCAATACTTGCCGCTTGACTTGAAAGCTTTCAGTTATTCCCAGGGCTGCCATATCTCCAATGACTCCATCTTTCATATCTTAAAGAAAAAGACATCATTTATTCCAGAAAGAATTTAAAGACAACTTAAAGAAGCAGAAAGATAAATGACTAAAGAGAGAAAAAATTGTTAACAACTTCTCCATACCCGGAAATGACAACTTAAATCTAACATAGTACAACTCAGATTTATAGTGGAAACTTTGTTATTGGGGAAGACAAGTCTTGGTATGTCCCCAGCACTTTCCTCTAGCTCTGGAAAGTATCAAAAATAAAAATGTGTCACGTCCCAAAAATTAACTGTCCACAAAAAGCTACTCTGGTAATTTAATGTGATCAGTGTAAACTGCATATAGCCACATGTGTAATGCAACCATACCAAAACAAGCCAAAAAGGTCTGACATTTCATTTTGAAACCCAACACAGAAACACGAGTGAATAAGGATTTTTATTTATTTATTTATTTTTAAGTATTAACTTCAGAATCTGCAGATATTGCTTACACTATAGAAAAAGCTTATTCAATGTAGTGGTGTAGGTTGTAGCTGTGTTGGTCTAGGCAGACAAGGTTCTTCAGGTGAATCTGGTGTCTTTTATTAGACCAACTTAAATAGCTGGAAAAAAAATTTCTTAGCAAGCTTTTGGGTTTAAAAACCCTTCCATCAGGCTGAGGAAGCCTCTGCAGTTGGTGTGTGCTCTTCCTTCCATCCAGGAAGTGCACACACCAACTGCAGAGGCTTCCTCAGCCTGATGAAGGGTTTTTAAACCCAAAAGCTTGCTCAGAAATTTTTTTTCCAAACTATTTAAGTTGGTCTAATAAAAGATATCAGATTCACCCGAAGAACTTTGTCTGCCTATTCTTCTATGCAGAAATTTAAAGTGATATACACTTCATTATAACCACACTTTTTATTCCAAGCAGTTAATTGTCAAATTGGAGCATCTGCCTGTTACAGTTACTGATCATTTCATTTAGTATTCCTCACCTTCCATGTTTCAGCACTTTCTAATTCTGCTCCCACTTAACTGAATCACAGCAGTAACATTCACTGATTTGACCCATATACTTTATCAGGAATGCAAGAGTTTAGTTAACAGCCAAAAAGCCATCTCTATTCCAAAAGGTGAAGATGAACAACCTTATCTCAGAGGTCAGTAAACTGGAGAGTCAACATGTTAAGATGGCATAAAAGACTAATAAGAACCGAAATCAGTTTTAAACTTAATATCTAATGTTGCTACAAGATACAAATAAAGTTGATGCTGATGTTAGATTTATACTTTCATTATAATTATTTTCTTTTTGACCCAATAATTTTTTAACTTTGTTTTATTAAACAATAGTTTGCTTCCAGTCAATCTTAAAAGTAAAAGCAAAAAAGTCTCCATATGATGTATCAAACTCCTCACCAAGTCCATAAGTCGTTTTCCCTTCACTGTGAGCAGCTCTAAGCTGAGCAACTAGATCTGCACTGTCGTAGCCAGCATTATCAGCTATGATGATTGGGATCTAAGGGAATAAGCATGAACAGTTGAGAGGACATTCCAAATTCCCAAGCAATTCCCTTTACGGTTCCTAAGTTACTTAAGTCACAAGAACAGTAGGACTAGCAAATCATGCAATTGCAGAAAAAATACAAAGCTTTTCCCATTAGGATTATCAACAATTTTTCACTAAAGTCATAGGTATCTAAAGTTACATTACAAAATGTTACTGTACTACAAACAATTTTAATTGTAGAAACTTGTTGAGATCTCTGGTACACAATTCTCTGTGCTGGAAAATAGCACAAATTTTCAAGCCCAAAAGAGGGGCATTTACAAAAGCTAGATATTACTTGAAAATATATTTTTGAGAACAGACATAGCTGAAACTTTAGTTACAGAACAGATACTAAGCAGCTCTAAAACAAACTTGGGGGTGTGTGTGTGTGTGTGAGAGTAATTAGGAGCTGGAAAAGACCATCACATCTTGATTCTGTCTTAGGCTTTTGACCTTATCAGATATCACAAGCCAAAAGTAGAAGAAACTCCAAGATCAAAATAAAATGCTAATTAAAAACAACTGACAAAATTAACACACTGACCTACTCAAATACAAAACAGGTACGTGAAGTAATGATTATCATATCAATACATTAACAAGAGGAAAGATTAGTCCAACAATTTTTGTCTAATTACACAGCCAGGATAAGTGATTTAATAAATATAGTTTCTGTACCTCCAAGTCAATCAAAATCTGAAAGAGTAACAACTAAAATATTTGGATAGTTGTCTTTTACCTTACTCAAACAAGTCTTAAAAATGTTAGCTCTACTGGCTACTCCAATAATTTGAATGAACTCTGACTTACCATTCTTAAAGCCTTAGCAAAAGAGTCCATTGCAACAGATTCTTTGCCTGGTGTCCTGTTGGCAAGCTCTGTGACTGCATGAGCCATCAGCATCTCTGAACAACCTGTATATTAAAAGACACACAAGCATCTTATATGTGAGTCAACTCACAACCACTAATTGTGTTAAAGGCATCGAGAAAAAAAGAAATCTAAGTATTTACCTCCACCATATACAGTTCTAGTGTCTTTCACAGTTTGGGCAAGGACACAGAGAGCATCATGCAAAGATCTTTCTGCTTCATCTAGAATTTGCTTAGTTGCTCCACGCAGAACTATGGTGCAAGCTTCACCTAGTATGATGAAAAATAGCAAACAGTTAAGAACATCTAACAAAACCAATAATTTAAACATTAATAAAAAGCAAAACCAAAAAATAAGCTACCTGAACATTTAGACTGGTTTTACTACCATTAAGTTAAGACATCAGCATAAAAAAAAAATAATACACATGGCGTCACAAAAGGAATGAATTTTTATGGTACCACTTTTTTCATTTTCTCTCATCCCCACATTACTCCAGATTAAACTGTTTATTCACAAGTAAAAGCTGTAACACAAAACAATTCTTTGCCAAATTACGTACGGTTTATAGATATTGGTACCTATTTACCAATTAAAGTTATTTACATAACAGATCAGCATTTGTGTCACAACAGTTTCATCTTGCAAAATAAGTTATGTTGTTGTAAAAAAAAAATGCAATTTTGGGCAAGATTAACTGGAGCATTATTAGGTAAGACACATGGGCTGATTGTGACACTAATAGATGCGGGTGAGGCATCATCTATGTGACACTCTGGGCTCTGCATTTTAAGACTGATGGAGAAAAGTTAGGAGGGTCCAACGTCAGGTAACAAAAGTGATAAAGGGGTTAGGAAGGCAAGAAGTAAAAATAAGAAATACAAGAAAGAGCTTGGAGAAAAGGGGAGGGCATGATAGCAGTCTTCAAATATTTGGAAGGCTATCATAAAGAGGAGGAAGAACTGCTCTCCCTAGCTGCAGAGGGCAGTACACAAAATAAGGGATTTAAATTGCAATATGAATTAAATAGTGAAAATAACATTAAGTGAATAAGGCAGTGAACAGACTGTCCAGGGAAGTTTTAACACCTATTTTGTTGGAGGTTTTCAAGAAGAGGTTGGCTAGGCATTCAATAAGGATTATTTAGGAGTAGAAGTCCTGTTTTCATTTAAGAGATTGGATCCCTCAAGGTCCTTTCCAACTCTGTTATTTTACCAAGACACAAGCAACTGCTGATTAATAATGTCAGCCATATATACACTTCTCTGCAAGATTAGGGTCTTTCTGTTTGCCAAGCTTTCAAATACAAAACAACACTTTTTTGGCGCATCTGGCATATATCTATTCTCATGCAATCATTTACTGGACAGTTTCAATA
Organism: Alligator sinensis; assembly: GCF_000455745.1. Taxonomy (NCBI): domain Eukaryota; kingdom Metazoa; phylum Chordata; order Crocodylia; family Alligatoridae; genus Alligator; species Alligator sinensis. The sequence continues at coordinate 971,949 of NW_005842215.1, forward strand.
CAAGTGGTTTCAATAAGTAAATGCAGTTACAATGGCAAGCCAATGGTAAGACACTTACCCATAGCTACTCCAGAGAAGTGAATAAGCTTATCTTCTCCAATCATGACTTCTTCAATAAGCTTGCAACTTCCTAGTTTTACCAGCTCTGGGTGCTCAAAGGTTGATGCAATTTCACCACCTAAGAACATAAATTCATATTAAACTGCTTGTTCAATTTCCATCTAAATTAGCTCTTGCAAGACCTGAAGCTTCCTTTGTTATTAGTAGAAACACACTGGACTAGTTTCCCAAGATGATAGGCAAGTATGCATTTCTCAGCTGTTCTCTAATTCACATTTTGATATTTAAAAAAAGAAGATGAAGAACCAGACTGAGCTGATGACTGGAAAGAAAGCCTTCATATGGCAAGTCTTCACCAGAAAACCAGGGTAACTAACTCAAAATTAAGTCCTAGTGAAAAAAAAAAGGTGTTAACTAACCCAAGTTAAGAGCACAACCAAGTTGAGAACACAGCATTTTCATTTTATAAAAAGTAAACCAAAGGTGTTAAAGTGGAAAGAGCACTTGGCCAAATCCAAATGGTCATAAAACTTCCTCGCATGTGTGGGCGAGCTCTACCTGACTCAAGAAGTCTATGGACCGACAAGAGGTAAAGAGCTGCTGGACCCGGTACTGGCCAAAGGGGATGATCTAGTCACTGACCTAAGAATCAAAGGAAAGCTGGGAGACAGTGACCATGAGCTGATCACTTTTACTATCCATCGCAAAGCTGGCAAGTCAGCCAACAATGCAGAAGTCCTCCACTTCAGGAAAACTGACTTTGATGAACTTAGGAGGCTTGTTGTTGAGGCCCTAAGGGGCCATGGCTCGACAGGGAGAGGAATCCAAGATGAGTGGCTGCTCCTTAAGGGAGTGATCCTGAAAGCATAAGGAATGTCTATTCCATCTCAGAGTAAAGGTAGCAAAAGGGCAAAGCAA
>NW_005842215.1:972936-1013399 GCF_000455745.1 Alligator sinensis
CCTTGGCGCAGCAGGAAACTCACTGACCTCCTATGTCTAAAAAGAGAGGCTTATAAAGGATGGAAGACAGGAACCACCACTAAGGAGGAGTATTCTGCACTGGTCCGTATCTGTAGGGAGTGAACCAGGAAAGCCAAGGCTGTAACTGAACTCCAACTGGCTACACGTATCAAGGACAATAAAAAGTCCCTTTTCATATATGTGGGGAGTTGGAAGAAAAGCAAGGGTAACACTGGACCCCTGCTAAACCAAATGGGACAACTGACACGCAGGAAAAAGCCAACCTGCTTAATGGGTACTTTGTGTTGGTTTTTCGCCAGCCTAGAGGGACTACCCTGCCTTACATGATGCGGGATGGCTACGGTGAGGGCGAATTTATACTCAGCATTGGTGTAGATCTTGTAAAGAAACACCCTGAGAGGTTGGACACCTTCAAGTCACCTGGTCCTGACAGTCTGCACCCCAGAGACCTTAAGCAGCTGTCAGGCATCATAGCCCAGCCACTGACAAGGATATTCAAGAACTTGTGGTGCTCAAGTGAAGTACCCGAGGACTGGAACGCCAGCATAGTGCCTATCTTCAAGGGAGGAAAGTAGATACAGGGAATTATAGGCCAATCAGCTTGACCTGAATCCCTGTGAAGATTTTGGAAAAAATTATCAGAGACCATTCTACACAAGCTGGCTGATGGCAACATCCCAAGGGACAGCACAGGTGTGTTGCAGGTATGTCTTGCCTGACCAAATCTCATTTCCCTCTATGATCAAGTGACATATCACCTGAAGAAAGGAGAAGAGATCGACATCATACATCTGGACTTTAAAAAAAGCCTTTGATCTGGCGTCCTACAATCTCCTCATGGAAAAATTGGCTAACTGTGACCTTGGCTACATCACAGTCTGATGTCTGGGGAATTGGCTCAGAGGTCGGACCCAGAGAGCGGTAGTCGGCAGAAGTGAACCACCATGGTGCTCCGTGACCAGCGGTGTCCTCCAAGGCTCTATCCTTGGACCTGTACTCTTTAACATCTTTATTAACCATGTAGACACTGGTGTCAGAGGCGAACTGGCCAAGTTCACCGCTGACACCAAACTTTAGGGTAGAGCATCCACACCCGGGGATAGGCTGGTGATCCAGGCTGACCTTGATAGGCTTAGATGAGCAGATAAAAACCTAATGACATTCAATATGGAAAAATGCAAGGTACTCCAACTCAGGGGAAAAAAACCCCTGCATCACGCTTATAGGCTCAGCAGCGGTACGCTCGCTAGCACGACAGCCAAAAAGGACTTGGGGGTCATGACTGACAATATGAATGTGTGCCACCAATACGATGTCACAGCTGGTAAAGCAAACAAAACTCTGGCTTACATCCCTAGATGCTTCTCAAGCAAATCTTAGAATGTCATCCTCCCACTGTACTCGGCCTTGGTCAGGCCGCAGCTGGAGTACTACATCCAGTTCTGGGCTCCACAATTCAAGAAGGATGTGGAGAAACTTGAGAGTCCAGAGGACAGCCACACACATGATCAGAGGGCAGGAGAACAGGTCCTACGATAAGAGACTGAGAGCCATGGGACTCTTCAGCCTGGAAAAAAGCAGGCTTAGGGGTGATCTAGTGGAAGCCTATAAGTATATAAGGGCTGTATATCAGGATCTGGGGGAACACCTGTTCACCAAAGCCCCCCATGGGATAACAAGGTCCAAAGGTCACAAACTTCTCCAAGACCGTTTTAAGCTGAACATAAGGAAGAACTTCTTTACTGTCCGAGCCCCCAAGGCCTGGAATAGACTCCCTCCAGAGGTGATGCAGGCACCTACCCTGGACTCTTTTAAGAAATGTTTGGACGCTTATCTTGCTGGGATCCTTTGACCCTAGCTGACTTCCTGCCCCTGGGGCTGGGGGCTGGACTCAATGATCTTCTGAGGTCCCTTCCAGCCCTAATGTCTATGAAATCCATGAAAAATGGTACAACTGAAGTAAAAATGTCTGAGTTTACAGATAGGGCAAAACAATAGCTTGCAAATTTGAACTCCCCCATTAATTTCAATACATGTTAACTCAGATGCCAGGGGTGAGTGCTAAGGTGCATAGCTGACAACCTAGAGGTCATAAATTCAAGGCCATAGCAGAAGCACTCACACCGTGGCCTGTCAGATTCCAATGAATCTGCAAATTCTGCTAAATACCTTGTCACATGGACACAAGGAAGGAACTCAGATGTCAGTTATACAGTTAATACTGACAAGCGAAGAGTTTTTGGAAAGTGATACACTCTACGTTCACATATTAGGAAACACCAGACTCTTGATATCCATGTACGACTGATTCAAATTTATTTAACATAGGAAAAGAGCTCTGTCTTGGATTCAAGTGCCAGAGTGGGGACTGGAACTGAAGTTGCTGCAGCTTAGCTGGGATCAGGGTGGCTCATGCAGTAGGGGAGCACAGGGGAGACTGCTGCAGTGTGGGAAATTGGGGAGACAAGGGGATGAAAGTTTCTGTTGGGGAGACAGCACAGTAGCAGCAAGAGCTGCTGCAGCCCCAATCTAGCCATCTCCTTTTCCCTGGCCAGGGCCAGAGGTAGAATCAGAGGCACACCACAGAAGGGGATGGGGGACACAGACAGATTTAAAGACTACTATCCAACAGTTAGATTTCATACATGAAATATTATAACAAGCTTATAATTTTCCATAAATGAAGATAATTACCAGGGGGCAGGGAAGAGGGGTGTCAAATTCAAAATGGTCTTGGATTCGGGTAAACATGGTATTAAGGAGAGCTTACAAATAAAGGGCAAAAATATTTGGTTCATCTCCGCAAAGCACTCCGAGATGTACAAGTACTGACAAGTATAAATTGGTATAATGCAAATTTGAAATTGTTTGGAGTTCTTTAAAATCAAAGGCATCAGCTGCTATGTGTTAAATACACACCGCTCTCAACTATATTCAAATTCATTCTCTTATTTCACCACCATTTTTGGACTATGATGCATGTAGGATTACTGTTTTACAGAATACTAAGATAGTTTTACACAGCTATGATCATATTACTTGCATAGGAATAACAATGATCCAAAATACCCCTTCCATTCCTAAATCCAGTCCCCTGACCAGTCCAACCGGTTAAACTCCATCTTAAGACTAGTCAGTGTTTCTTGTCTCTACTACTGCTACTGGAATGTTGTCCAAAAACTTCATTCCTAGCTTTTAGCTCAAAGTTTATTCAGGGCAGGTTTACACACATTTGTACTTCCACTTAAAACATTTTTTTCTTTCCTAGTGCTTTCCTATGAAGTGTATTTCTAGACAGCAGTCATATCCTCACTCAGTCTTCATTTTGCTACGGATATGGACAAAACAGCAAGTTATAGCCAGTTAGCCTTGTTTCATTAAGCTGGCTTAAACAGGGACAGGCTAACCAGCCAGTTTGGCTTTTATTTACTGTAGGGTAAGAACAGACAGATGAACAGCTACAACAGAGCAGCTGCTCTGCAGTGAAGTCCTCACTTCTTAGCATATAGACAAAGTACAGTGAGTTAAGTCAAACAAACCAAGTATTAACATTTAATGAAAGATAAGCGACTAACGATACCCAGGTCCCAATACTGGAAAATTGCTTCTTTATACCTGTAACAAGAGCCAGACGTTCTACACCTGCAAAATCTGCATGTTCAATAGCCATAACGCCAGCAGCTCCAAAGAGCTGCTCAGGGTAGTTATAAATCAGCTGCCTACAATTAAAGCACAAATATAGATTTAATGTTACAGGAAGTAGGCACCCTTCAATATTTCATAGCAGCAAGAAACCCACTGAACATGTAAGAACAGATTTGCTATGGAATCTGCAGTGTGGCTGGCCAGTGCAGTTTTGGCTCAGCCAGAAACTGCTACCAGTTCAGTAGGAACTGTGACAGGATGAAGTCTTACCCAGTAAGAGGGTGAATTATGCTAACTATAGGACTCTGCTCTATTTGCATACACAAAAGACATTTAGCTATGCTAAACCATACTGTGGCAGTTATGAATGTGGAAAAAACATTCCCCTTCCGTTTGCTTTCCCAAAAAAAGCTGTGTCTTGTTTGCTGGTACAGGGCAGAGGGGGGCAGGATTGAATATGAGACAATATAGTATGGTAGAAAAGCTGGATCAAAAATTTCAAAACAATAATATGTTACCAATTTATGAAGATCAGTCAAGCACCTTATTCCTCACATAAGGACATACATACCTGTTAATAAAGCAGTTTATCCCATGTTTAAGAATACGCTCAACTTTCTCTTTCATTTTTTCTTTTTCTGCTTGTTCAATTTCTGCTACCTTTGCAGTTGAATCCACTCTTACACGAGAGCCAAAAATCTAAATTAAAGATACCCCACAGAGATTAGGATCCTAAATTAACTGCCAAGAATAGAGAAGATTTCTACTGCAGTAATCACTTACCTTAATTTTATCTGTATCCATACCAGTATTTGCAATAAGTATCTTCGCATTTTCAATTCTTTTTGGTTGGTTGACACCAATTTTTTTGTCTAGCAGAAAGCCTGCAGTGAAAGAGTGAGTAAAATATCAAGATTTTACATTAGGAGAGAAAAACAATGTAAGAAAATCTTGGAAAAGATTATCTAACAGTAACATAGATGTTTCTTGAAACAAATGCATATGAGTGCATCTCTCACACACACGATTAGCAGAGCCTGGTTTAAATCACAGGCCCAGTTCGGTAATATCACGGCCCGATAGTGGCGGGGGCTGCGGTTTTCAAAACCAGATCGTGGCTCCCCCCTCACAGCCTGGCTGACAGCCTCTCCCTCTCTACCCATCCAGCAACAGCCTGGCTCACATGCACAAGTTGTGCTGCAGGCGAAACACGCTCCTGGGCCAGATCCACCTATTCCCCCTGCACTGAAGCCAGCTTATTCAGGAAAACCCTCACCCTCTAGCACCAAGGAGGAGGAGGAGAAGATGCCGGTGCAGCAGGCCAGCAGAGCCCCACTCCCCACCACTAAGCAGGGACAGGTACTGAGGGGAGGGAAGGATCTCCCTCCATCCCTCACAGCTGGGGCTTCCCCCTCACCTCTACACCCAGCAGGGGACATGGAACCCCCTTTTCCCCTGCTGCCTCCTGGAGATTGCAGAGGGAACATGAGGGGAAGAAGAGGGGCAGGGTGAGGTAAGCGGAGGTATAAGGGAAGGCCTGGCCCAATGGTACCTTTGCTTTCTTTTCTTGGCTGAGCTGCTCCACACAAAATCACTTCAATCCAGGCCAGGGCCAGGACTGGGGCTAGGCTGGGAAGGCAGCCAACCAGCGACTTCCTCTAGCTACCACTGCTGCCTTGGGGGCCCCAGCCTCCTAGTGTTGCATCACCTCCACCCCTTCCAATCCACAGGCTGAGGATGGGCTGAGCAGGCAGCAGCTCCACCCTGGTGCCAAACAAAGCGCAGGGCTGGGCAGACCAGGCCAGTGCACAAAGATGGAGCTGGGAAGGCTGCTGTTGCTGCCACCTCTACCTCATGGAGGCCAGCAGAGGTTAGAGGAACCCTGGCAGCAGCAGGAGGTAGGGTAGAACTATTCTACTCTGCCCTACTGTCACTGCTGCTGCTCCCCCAGCTGGCCAGCCACACTGCTCCCATCCAACACTTAGTGGGTAGGAATCGATGGGGTGATGGACACTGTGCATCAAGAACAGTGGGGTTGGGAGCTGTGGGGCAAGGCGCATGGCGCTACTGGGGGCCATGGCTGCCACTCTGGCTGCAATGGGGGCATGAAGGCAATGGCTGTAAGGGAGGGGTTGTCAGGGTGGTCCCACCCACAGCAGAAGGCTAAGGTGTGGGGGCAGAGCTGCTGTCACATCCATTTGTCCTGCAGCTTCTCTGTTACCCCAGTGATTTCCTGCAAGGAAGAGGGGGCAGGGAGGCTGGGGTTGCTACTCCCTTCTACCTAGGGCAGGGCAGCCATCTTGTCGCAACAAAATGCCACATGGCCACTTGCTAGGGAACTCCCTAACAAGTGACCACCATATTGTAATATTTTGTTGCAAATCGCATTTTTTGGGAAAATTACTTTTGTTATTTTCATGAAAAACGTGAAATCACAATTTAAATCAGGCCCTAGTGATTAATTACAACTTAAATTTGCCGTCACTGTATAAAGACATACCTTCATCCAAGTAAGAGTCTGCCAGACTTCCACCTAATTTCTTGATGACATGGATAGCTTCCAAATTACCAGATCCTTTCAGTCTAAGAACAGCTTCCACTGCTAGTTTGGTAAAATGGTTTTTATGATGAGTAAGCAGTTTTGAAGAAAGCGTGGTCCCTGCAATATTCATTAAATCTTCACGGAACTTTACTTCATCGTCACTAAAACAAAACACCACATTTTATCTACATATCCAAGTGAGCATAATTAAGTGACCAAAACTGGAGAAGGAAATGGTTGACGGTCACAATATATTCTCTCTCCTTTTCAAAGTCAATATACAGCAGTAAAAGAGGTTAATTTTGGACACCTGACACATTCTACAGTACCATACACCTCTCCATAGAAAAGGTACTCGCTTCATAATGGTCTGACTTTATATAATTAGTCTCCTGAAAGATACTGTTTTCCTGTTTATCAGAACCCAACAAATAACTTCAACCCCTACACAGCCTGTTCTATTTCTCAACACACATCCTAGGTGAAAGCATAAGTGCAAAGTAATCCTATACTTTTCAAAATGTTTAACAGGAGATAAACAACCTCAATCAATAATGTATTTTTAAAAAAACCTCAAAATGCTTTCTTCTTTTAAAAAAAAAAAAAAGAAGTCCAAAACTAAGACGTTCTTCAAGTTTAACTGTGTCTGTTTTCTGTTTCTCCATTAGTGACCAGAAGTGCCTTTTCTCATTTTCATTAAAACTATACAACTGAGATTATGTCTGGTATTCTTAAAATTATTTTTTAAATACAAAATTGGGTTGTTTTTCCAAGGAAGAAGTAATTTTGAAATGAAGTTTAGAGAGGCTGTGCTTTCACTCACTGATAGTGAAACTACAAGTCTTCAGATCAAGCCAATGTTAGGAAAAATTACAATTGCTACTTAATATGGAGCAAATTATGTTTTAGATCAACAGCTATATGCATTTCTTAAAATTCTAAATACATTTTCAAAGCCCCATATTTTACTGAACAAACCAGTAAGAAACATCTGTATATTCATTCCAGCAATTCTCAACAGGGCTGCTAGTTGAGAGATTTGAAAGGAAAATCCATATTGTTAAAACATTCTAACCCATTACAGTTTAAGTTCTCTGCTAGAAAAGAATTGCTCTACTACCTTCTGTAGTCAAACAAGTGAAAACCAACTGGACTAAGAACCGGAATTTTCCAAGGGGCACCCTGAGTATATCAAGGGATGCCTAGAGCCCAAAAAAGTCACTCTTCTATTATGTGGACTATGTCAGCAAAGAAGCAAATCATTTTTCATCTGTTGCTTAATTTTCACCTCTACTCGTCATAGTCTTGGACAATTTCTATAAAAACTACTTAAGCAGCAAGATAAATTATTTCAGAATTTTAACACGCTAACCCGTGATCAACTGCAGCTTTCAGAAGGGCTTCTCTCGCTGCCTTTGTGGCTTCTCTCCAACCTGCAATAATAGTTTGAGGATGAATCTTCTTTGCAATCAGTGACTCTGCCTCCTATTAAAATAAAATACATAATTAATTTACTCTTGCACAAGAAGGACAATACATTTGGGAAAAGAATTCAAACAGGACATTAATTTGCTAAGTAACTGAAATTATCAGCATAAATTAATGTTTAGGTGAAATATTACATATACATACGCGCGCACACACACACACACACACACACACACACTACCAAAACATACGCGCACACACAATTCCATGCTGTGAGTAGTAAGTCATAGCTGGCTAAAGTGTTGATATCTACCCTTGAAAAAATCCCTCAGAAATGTTGACTGATGAAAACCAGAGTTTCATGTAAACAGCAAGCAAGCTTTTATAAAAGCATTATCTTTCACTGCAGTTGTGCACTTGCTCCCTGTTCAGTCACAAATGAAACTCAAGGTGTTGGGTGTTCAAAGCCAGGCTTGGTTTAGAACTGAGCTATCACCCTAGTCCTTGTAACTGCAGTACAAGCAAACTAACAATCTCAATATCAGCCTCTGAAGGTGGATCAGAAATAGTTTAACAGCCTTCATAACAGTGCAAAACATTTCATCAAATCTATTTACTTTTTGTTGTTGTTGCAAAAAACAGGTTTTATAAATGCTTATTAAAAAGATTACAATTTTCAAAATTCAGCATAAAAGTATAATAGAAAATGTCTTGAAGTTTTTACAACCCAGCACTGTAGCATGCTGCTAAATGCAAGAACCAAAAAGGTAAAACTATTCATTGGCAAATAATCTGGATACAGAAAACAGGAGAAACAGAGGTAATTATAAAAATTAAATTGTAAAAATTGAAAATAAGACATGAAACAATTAAAAAAATTAAACGTTAGTAATAAAGACAGCTCTCAAGGTTTTCTTCTATCACAATTTGGGCACAGGGGTGGAAACGATGCAGACTTACCACAGTTTAGCCTGAATCCACTATAATCGTTTCATCTACCCATGGTACTTCCCTCTCCCCAGTTTCATTAAGAGATAAATCACTGTTTCTCAGCTCCATTTACAGAAACAAAAATTACAATAAATCAGCTGAGCAGCACTCATGAGCAGTACATCTCCCATCCCAAAGAGAGACCGTTGTTTCATCCATGCAAGCCCACAGGTAGGCAGTACATTAAAGCTTACACCACTAATTGCATGTTGTGTTAGCATTTGCTATACCACAGTACTCGGACACCAGAGCTAAAAGCAGCACTAAAAACATGAACTGTCAGTATATTACCCGTAGCAATTCTGCTGCCAAGACGGTTACAGAAGTAGTTCCATCACCAACTTCATCATCTTGAACCTTTGAAATATCTTAAGAGGAAAAAAAAAAGAAATCATCACTATTAATTTATTGGTTCTAGTATCCTGCTACTCATTACAGACTTGAACTACGCATGCTTATATAGAATACTTGTTACCTGGAGCAGCACTTATCTGCATTAACTAAATATTGCATCACCAACATGCTTTTAGTGAAAGCAAAGAGAAGAACAAACAAAAAGCAATATCCTTTAAAAAAATATTTAAAAGTATTTAAAATACTTCTCTGATGAACATTTAGCTAAAAACTCACCGACCAAGACCTTGGCTGCTGGATTGTCAACTCCAATAGCTTTTAAGATGGTTGCACCATCATTGGTTACCGTTACTGCACCATCTCTTCCAGTACTTAGGAGAATCTTGTCCTACAGGATGCAAGATTTAGGAAGCTACTTGAAAAATGTACTTTGTGTCATCAAGAGCTGCAAGGAATAGTAACAGTTATGGTCTCTAAGAACCTGCAAATAGCTTACCATGCCCTTTGGCCCCAGGGTGCTCTTAACTAGATCTCCAACAGCAATGGCACCAACAAAGGAGGACTGAAATGAAAGTGAACAAGCTATCAGAGAAAGAATCATCATTTCTGTTCTGAGCAATCACCTGAATCTCAGACTCACTGGAGAAGATATTATAGATAACAGTCACAATCTAGTATGTAGGGTGTAGCTCAGGCTCCCCTGCATTTAATTCACCAATCGATTGCTAGGAATTGGGATCACTGAAACCAAAAGAATACTTCACTGTCTTCCCATTCTCAATGTCTGACAAGCAGAGCCCTTGGCAACTGGGGACAACAATTAGTAGAGTTCTTGCTCAACCCCCTAAACAGAGAACGCTCTGCAAAAGTGGAATCTTACTAGTCATAGAAAATGTAGTTCTTACAATTTAGCAAGCATCTAATGAAGAATCACAAACTATGTTTTTTTTAAAGTTCCAAATTGAGCTAAATTGTGGCCGTTTTTCCATGGGAACAAAAGGCATGATCCTGAAGTCCAAGCCCCCCTGACAAGCATCAAGTCCTTTCAATAAAACAGTTGCAAGATTTTAATTAATACAAGAAAAGTATTTCTCTCATTTTCTTCTCAGACATGCCTGGATCATTTTTACTTGGCTTTTTTGGAAGGTTAATGTTAGGCAGTACCTAGCAAGAATAGTTTCAGCCTTAACTGATACATTTTGGTTATGAGCAATACTAGTGTTTTATAGCAGGAACTGCCAGGAAACCTTTTTTGTTATATAGAAGGTGTAACGAAAATATATGAGATGTTATCAGTTTCACAGATGATTTAACTCACCAAACGAGCTGTTTCTGCTTTTTCTTCATCTGCACCTGCCTTGAAAATATTCACTGGAGCAAGGGAAAGGGATGCCTGAAACAAGAACAGTTACAAATCCAGCATTCAGCTTTAATATAATGCGTTTTTTTTAAAAAACACACCTCGCAAACATGGCTACCACCAAAACCGGGAATCTCCATCTGGGAAAACTTGAGAGCAGGTTGGACACTTGGCTGGGAAGGGATGAGCCTGCCTCCAGTAGGGGGCTGAACTAGGTCACACCTGGTGAGGTCCCTTCCAGCCCTACTTCCTTACGAGCAACAAGGAAAGCTTCCGCCTTACTGCTGAATCACAGGGCTGCAGCTATCCTTTCTGTCCAGTTGGATACATTTTAATTTATTTCATGTTTTTAATAACTGTAATAAACTCATTACTGCTGAATCACAGAAGTGCAGGGGTGATTTCTGGCCAGGGCTGGATTACATTTTAATAGTTTGATTGTGTTTTTAATAACTGGAATAAGCTGTAATTAGAGACAATAACCTCCACTCAAGGGGGCAGACTGGAGTCGGGAGTCGCCGGGCAGGCGCTCAGCACCCCGCCACATTGCCCAGAGAACATAAGTAAAACCCGCTCGGACTCGGGGAACACGCTGGACCCGCTCCTTCATCTCTGCGGCTCCTCTCTGGAGGCCTGAGGCGGCGGCGGCGGCGCCGGCCGCTCGCTCCCCACAGGCGCTGTTGTCCCGGGGCGCGCGGGCATCCAGCGCCCGCTCCATCGTGGGCACGTGACTGGGGGAGGGGGAACCCCGCCACCCTCGAACCTTCCAGACCGCCCCGCCCCGCCCCGCTAACGGACCAGGGGGCAGGCGAGGCCGCCCGCGCCGCCAGCCGGCCCGGCCCGCCCAACACTCACCATGATGGCGGCGGCAGCGCTGCGAGTGAAGCTTTCCAACCGAGCCGGCCCCACGAGCTGCCTCACGAGCCACCAGAAGTTGCGTCGATCATAAGACGCCGGAAGAGGCTGGGCTGCCCGGCCGCTCGCCGCCCTCACTGCCTCTCAGCGCGCATGCGCCTTGGGGAGCGGTGCATGCTGGGAGTCGAGGGCTCCGCCTTCGGTTTGGCTGGTGTGCGCTCGCGGCGAGGTTCCGTTTGCCTCTGACCTGGGGAGCGGAGACTGCTGCTGAGACGCTGGCACACGTGTTGCTTCCCCGAGGCCAACTCACGGCGTGACTAGAACGAGCCCGGCCTGGACGCGTTCCTCGAGCAGCAAGTGACTGAACGTGTGGCCGCGCCACAGCTCCAGCTGCGATTAACGCGGCTCCTCGCTGTAACGTCTCCAAGGAGGCTTCCCCCTTCCCGCCAGAGCTGCAGCAGCAGCAGGAGAGGCAGAGAGAAGGGGAGGCTGCTCCACAGTAGTAGGGTTACCATATTTCCAGTTTCAAAAAAGAGGACACCTGAGGGAAAAAAGGGGGTATATGATTGTAAAAGGGGGAGATGCTATGCCTGTGCCCTACCCCTCACTTTCAAGCAACAGACCCATGGGTTACTGGAGCTTCTTGAGTCGGGGGGTACATGCCCCCCGACACCAGTCAGTGAGGAGAGGGGCCCTGGTGGCCGATCGCACTGACCGATCTCGCTCACCAAAAAGCAGCCACTTCTGGACAGGCCCAAAACTGCACACAGTACCCCAAGTGTAGCCTCACCAGTCTGGACTAGGGCAGAAGGATCACTCCCAATGATTTGCAAGTGACTTTCCTGTTAATACAACTGAAGATGCTGTTGGGTTTTTGTTTTTTTCACAACTGTGAAGCATTTACCCAGTCTATCCAGGTCATTCTGGATCCTAGTCCTGTTCTCTGGAGTATCTGCAATTCTACCCACCTTGGTGTCATCTGCAAATTTGCTAAGCATGCACTTGATCTCATCATCCAAATTATTAATAAGATGTTGAACAATACTGGACCCAGGATAACCCCCTGAGGACTCGCACTTAACACCTCCTCTCAGCTAGAAATTGAGCACTATTTGCCAAGTATGATAAACCAACCAGCTATTTATGCACCTTACAGTACTTATGTCTAGTCTGTATTTCTTTAGTTTGTTAATGAGAATGTCATGAGCCTTGCTAAAGTCCAGGTATATCGTATTCACTGCTCTCCCCTATGCACAGAGCATGTCACCCTGTCACAGAAGGAAATAAGATTGGTCGGGAAAGACTTGCTCTTAGTGAACTCACGCTAACTGTTCCTGATTACTCTGTTCTCTTCAGGTACTTCACAATGGATAATTTCTTGAGAACCTTCTCCATGTTCTTTCCAGGTACAGAGGTCAGGCAGAGTGGTCTCTAGTTCCCCGGATCCTCCTTCCCCTTAAAGATGGGCACTATATTTGTCCTTTTCCAGTCATCATCAGGGACCTTGCTTGACCTCCACAAGTTTTCTAAAAGGATTGCCAATGACTCTGAATTTACCTCAGCCAATTCCTTCTGTACCCTTGGGTGGATCCCATCCGGCCCTATTGACTTGAAAACACCTAGCTTCTCTAAGTATTCCCCAACCTGGTCTGCCATTACTTTCAGCTATTTGTCTCCTTCCATAATCACTGTCAACTGCACTCGCCAGCTGGTAGTTGCCCCTATTTGGGCAAAATAAAGGTATTAAATACTTCAACCTCCTCTCCATCATCTGTGACTAGATTGCCTTCCACATTCTGTCAGGGATCTGTGGAATCTCTCAGCTTCCTCTTACTTTTGAGATACCTACAGAATCCCCTTCTTTGCCTTATGTCCCTTGCCAGCTGCATCTCAAATTGTGCCTTGGCCTTCCTAATTTTCTCCATGCATGCCCACAGGGAGTTAAAACTTTCTGTGTATTAGGAAGGTGAAAGAACTGAACACCACAATGAAAAAGAATAATAGATTTGGAAATTACGCCTGGTGCATTAAGGCCTGCTTATTTTTCAGGCAATAGGTTGCAGAAAATGAGTGACTATAGAATGGCTAATGTAGGTGATAGCGTGCCAGAGACTGGAACAGCTTTTGGTCTCTCCCCTTCCCTCAGCCCCCAACAAAGGCAAAACACAGTAATATTAATAAAAAATTGTAATTCCCACCTCACATTAGAAGTAATCCACACACACACACACACACACACACACACACACACACACACAATGTAAAATCAATATTTTATTGCCATGCTACAATTTAAAAAAAAATTAAGTTGGCACTGATGAAGGGGACAACATTGTCAATATTAACATTATACATTTTTTTAAAATGAACATTTGGTAAGCTCTCAATAATGAAAATGCAAACCAAAGATTAAATTAAATTCTAATATGTCAATTTGGAACAGCATAAAAATACATTATTTCTGCATAGTACGGTATCACTTTTTGTGAAAAAAATGGAATGTTTGTATAACAAATCCAGCAGGGCAAAGTTCATGGAAATTTCATAAACAATTTGGCAATGGTACTCCCACTGTTTAGACTTTTTATAAAAAGAAATAAAAATCTAGAAAGCTACCTTTATACAAAGTTGTTATATTTATGCCTTTAAGTAGGAAAACAACATTTTATAATGCAAATTAGGACACAATAATCTTACAATATCATACAATGTAATGACAATAAAAACACAAAACATAGGAATTTGGCCTGTATAGAAATGTATATTTCTGCATTTAATAAATTCATTTGTGGCACACTGGTGCTACTGTACTACAACTACCAGTCAGGTTTCATACTAGAAGTGTATTCAATTGTACTGTAATACCAAATCTGTAGTTTAGTTTAGGACAGACAATGGTTCAGAAAAAATAGCCATAGGTTACGTTACAATGGAATGGAGATGTTACATGCAAGAAACAGCAACATGCTGGCTGGCGGACAGTTGTGGGATACCATAATACTATTTTCATTTTCAAACCAGAAGTATTTCCTATACATTCAGTCATTAAGTACCCAAGTCTTAAAAATGAAAACATCAGTGTTCAAGATTTGGCAAATCTCAGGGAAAATACGAAGTTAGTACCAAATATATAAAATGTGAGCATATGTCTACATACACATATATTCCAAGGCAAAAACTGCATTAATGTGGAATTAAGGTCGCTGATGTCCATTCCTAAATAAAAACATTAAAATATGGGTGCAATCCTGAACCGTTTCTTTAGAATCACTTCCTCTTTCATACATAATAGTTCCAGCAATATACACACAAGTATAACTAAGAAAGCAAAATTCACATAGTAATCTAAACTCTGAACACAACTAACAGGAATTTTTGTTTTTCAGTACATGTAGTTAAATATATTTATATTTTTTACATTTTTTTAGACCATTTCTGAAGAACTTGACCAACCAGGTCCTCTAGCGTAGCACAACCATTTTGCCAGCAAAATCTCATCTTGCACCTGATCCAAATGGCCACAGGTACTTTCCCTTGGCTTCAATGATATTGGACTGGGCCCAAGCCAAGCATATTCAGCTCTTGGAAGATTGCCCCAGTACAAAAGCTGTCTATTAACAGACAGATTCCAACCACATAACCCCATCTCTCCTGCCAACAAAGTATGCAACTGGAATGAAAGAGAACATATCCCTTCTGTGGCTATGGGCCCTCTGGGTTGTTTGCAGATGGTGTGGGAAACATGTCTGCGAAACAGCCATGTACACAGTGGCCTCCAGATCAGAAAGTGGAGGGGTGAGCTTCATGGCACCTTGGTATGCTGGCTTCTTAACTAGAGCAGAGGATCTGGCTCTACTTCTTCAGCATTTTTTCTATCGTGGTAGGACTCAGACATGAGACAGGACTGGGGCCTCATCGTGTTAGGTGCTTTAGAAACAAATAGGAAGACGGTCCTTGCCTGGAAGGGCTCACAACCTAATTATTAATTATATTTTTACATTATCTTCTTTGTATTTACACATTTGCTACATAAAATAGAATTACACCAAGGTAATGGATATATCAGAACACTTTGTCACAATATATGTATATTACCATACTAAATAATTATTAAAACCGCAATAAAAATTTCAAAATGCCCTTTGTAAATATATAAAAATATAAACATGTGTGACATCTATTTAATGAATTTTGTAAGGTAACTTACCGCAGATGTTATATTTCCACCTACACATTTCCACACAAAACACTGCGTTAATCTGGAGTAAATACTATGTTAGGATAATATCCTAACAAGACTGATAAAACTCTTTAGTTGTACCTTAAAATCCAATATTACAAGAAATAGAAATATGCAACTCTTACCAGGTATAGTTCCTACATGAATTTGATTTCTTATCTACTTTGTGTGTTCAGTACCTGAAAGAGGAAGTAATTTCTAAAGAATGTAAATGAACCTTAACTCATGATGTGTCTTTTGTTGTGTTTTTTTTTAACATGTATTACATAGGAATGGACATCAGTAACCTTAACTCCTATTAACGCAGTTTTTTGTGCTGGAATTTCTTCTTATTTTGGAGTGTAAATGAAGAATTTAACATGAGTACAGCTTAAAGTAAGTTCAATGAAATATTTTTAACAAGCAAATACTGTCAAATGTGAATGATTGAATTACTACCTGATGGAAAAAAATATTTAAATGCCAAAAATATCCAAATTGCCAACCAAGAGAATCAAACTTTTATTGGCCTCATCTAGCAGAAGGGAAATTTTCTATAAAGGAGACTTTAAAATCCACTCCCAGTTCCCAGAGAATTTTCTCATGTTTATATGAAAACATAAATAAAGTTAGTACACTGCAGAAATGAAGTTTTACCATAGATTTCATCCTACGTGAAGTGGGCAACACTGTTGGAAACAGAATTCCAAATGTGATATAATATTATACATTTTTTAATGTAGTAACTGAACTCAGGGAGACCCTCTTGAAATGAAAGATGGCAAAGTCATCTGCTCTGCATTGCTACCACCCTCATCCTAGGTAGGCAGGAATATTCTGGACCTTATCTTCTGGAAGGGCACCTGTGCCAGTATTAACTCTAGCCAAATTAGTTACTGACAATTAGTTATGCCCATGAGCTAGGGACAGAAGTTACACAAACTGGATTAAGTGATCAGAAACTGATTTAAACTTGTAACAGAAGAGAATCCCAATGCACATAAACAAGTTTTCAAAATGACAAACTGGTTTAAGATAAACCTGGTTAAATGTAGTATCAGACTCAACTGATTTGGGTCAAACTGGTTTATGAAACTTCTGTCCTAGACCCCTTTGTGGTTCAAGTTAAATTGCAGTCCCCCAGCATCCCACCATACTTTGCAGCCCTAGTGTGGGCTGTGCTGTCTGCTTGAGAGATCAGGGCTGGCCCTGTCCCTCTGCTCCCTACCTGGAACAGTGAGGGCTGGCTGACAGGTGGGAGGAGTGCTGGTGCTGCATTTCCTGAATCAAAGGTAAATGTTTGTTCACTTCTATTTCAATTTAATCTGTGCCGTTTAGACTAACATGCAAAGACTGAATCGATTCAACTTTGGGCTTTTTGACTGTCTGTACTTAGTCATGAAATTTAACTGAATTGAGTATGGGTGCCTCCATTTCTTTCAATATGGGTCTGGATCAGGGGCGGGCAATTATTTTGGATAGCAGGCTGTTTAACAAGTTTTGGTGAGCTGTCGAGGGCCACATGGGTAGCCCCGCCTCGAGAGTTGTCCTGCCCCCGGGTTGCCATCTTGGGACTGGAAGTCCCATCCCTAACCCTTGCCACCAGAAGTCCCTCCCTTGTGCCCTCCCCCCCCTAAAAATACTTCTTTTTGGGGGGGGGGGGGGGGGGGGGGGCCATCTTAGGACCAGGAAAAAAAAACAAATCATGCATTAGAAGTCAAACACCTACTATAACATATTTTAATTTTATTACAAAAAAATATTTTTATCATGATTTGTGTTTGCGTAGTGTATATTAGAGGTGGTTGCATAACAACTCAAAATACATGTTTAGTCTTGTATATTGTGTGTGTGCATATGGTGGTGGGGCATCAGAGGGTGTGGGGCTGTGTATGGGGGGTATAGGGTATGTTGTGGGGGTAGGGTGTGGGTGTGTGGTATTTGTATGATGTGGGGGGGGGGGGAGGGGACCCCCCCCCTTCCCGCTCCCCCCATGGCACAGCAGCAGCAGGCAGGGGCACTCAAGGCACTTGTGCTTAGCAGTGCACAGCTCTGGCCAGTGCTGCACATTGGGATGAGAAGTGCAGCCCCTGCCTGGCAGTCTCTATTGCCTGTGCACTCCACCATACATGCGCAGGACAGCCCCATGCATTGGACCTAGCTGCCTTTCCTGCTGCCTGGGGAATGCACCTGGGGCTTCCTTCCCATGCTGCACAGCCCCAGAGGGAAAGGCAGCCGGTTTCAGTGGCGGGGGGCACTTTCCTCCCATGCTGTACGAGTCCAGGGGCTGCACATGTGGTGGGGAGTGCGGGTAACAGAGACTGCCTGGCAGGGACTGTGCCCCTTGCTGTGATGTGCAGTGCTGGCCACAGCTGCGTCCCACTGGGCACCAGTGCCTGTGCCAGACACAAGCACCCTGAGCACACCTGCCAGCTGCTGCCACTGCCTCCCTAGCCATGGGGGAAGTGTGGGGGGGGGGTCCCCACAACCCCCCTGCTTCCTTACACACATATGCTGTGCACCTAAGCTCCGCCCTGCTGCCACTCTCCTTGGTGCAGGCTCCGTGCTGTCGCCAGCCCCAGCTCCACACACTGCCACCCCTGCCTGCTGCCTGGGGCGACCTGGAGGCAGGGGAAGCAGAGCAGGTCCCTGGGGACTGCAGCAGCAGCAGCAGCAGAAGCAGAAGCAGAAGCCCCACTCAGAATGTCTGCTGGCAGGGCTGGGCCCTTCTGCCCATGAGGGTGGGTGCGGGGTGCAATAGGGTAAGTTTGGGTGTGTGTACACATGGGTGCCTTGCTCCCACCCTTGTGGGAGGAAGGGCTGGGTGGGGCACAATTTGTTGGTGGGTGACACGGGCCGAATGAAAGTGCATGGCATGCTGGTTTTGGCCTGCAGGCCGTATTTTGCCCGCCCCTGGTCTGAATTGTAAATAAGGGTCTCAGCCTGGTTTTTAGGGAAAGTGAAACAAACCCTAAGAGAGAAGGGCGCGAGACTCAGAGAATGTTACAGACGCTACTGTAATGAGGGGATAGAAGTAGAAAAATGAGAGTCAGAAGTAACAACTGTATCGATAAACAAATGACAAGTTGTCATGATGTGACTTACATGTGCATGTTTCTGTAGACATTTTAAAAACTGGCAAAACACTTAGAAACTATCACTTACAGGAGCATGGATAGTAACATCATTATAACTGATGCAAACTTCTGGGACACAGCTTCTCCTTCCCCTTCAAAAGCAGTTAAAAGATACATTTGTCCATAGCCACAAAGTGACCCTGTTTTAACATCTTGTCCTGGACTTTGTATAGTATAGCTGTGGCCCTGCCTTAAGGAATTCCATGTTTTTTTCATTGCAATAAATTGCATGTCTTTTCAAAAATTGAAATGCATTGATATCCCATTGTCTTGGCAGAATTTTAAAAGTTTATGGTGCAAAATGTAAATATAAATATTTTGAGGCCTGATACTACGCTACTAAAGCTCATAGAAGTCCAGCAGTCGTCCCCCACTTGGTTTAAATGAGAACAAGATTAGGAAATGGGATTATTGTGTAACACTTAATCCAATGCCTAAAATATACCTAATTTAAGATATCTTGAAGTTTTATATTTCAAGTTTTCCCCACCTTTTTGCCTTCAATTAAATGAAGGGGAAACAGAAGAAAATTATTGTTCAGTTTTCTATTGAAAACTGAAATTTCATTTTTAAAGACGATTAAAAGGAATCTCTGAGAATTTTTGAGAAAAAAGTGGACCTCTTCAGTGTATGGTATCAATTTACATGCATTTGCTTCATGTAATGCATTCCATTTCCGCTAAACGCTTTTTCAGTGCAATCTTAATTATGCGGTCTTGGCCTATGCTTCATCACTTGTTTTATACACTACAAATAACAAATAACTATAGCAGACACTCAAAAATTACTATAATATATAGACACACACTGCAACTTTCACTACTTATGGCACTGGAGCAATTTAGATTTTAAGGCTTTACCCTTTCAGACTGGCTTAAAAGGGCAGGGATTGGTTGCATACTATGCATAAGCAGCAAAACTGAAGGAAATGTTGCCACTTTTTAGCAGTGCTTCCCTCTCCCTTCCCCTCCCCCAATACATTTCATGTATATTATGCCAGTTAATGTCCAAAAAGTAATTGTTACACATTTGTTGCTTCTCACTCTATAAACTTATGGATCAAAGTAAACATGCTCTGAAAAGCGGTCGACAAATTTTGGCTAAAAAATGAACCCCAGGACCTGCAGACAGTGATTTAACATCACAACTTTAAGGAGACTTAAGCTGCAAATAACTGCCAAGTCTCCACCGGTAAAGTGCACTGCAACTACTTCTAGCTCAACAGAGAGAGGATGAGGAAATGAAAAAAATGCCAAGAATGAAAGCCATATGACCAAAGGACTACCCAATTTTCTTTCCAGCTTAAATAAAGAAGAGAAGTATTGCCATCTTGGACAACAGTAGATATGTGGTGATGCCTGGAAAACAATGAGGATCAGCTAGAGCCTGAACAGCATGGTTAACATTTTTTAATACTAAAATATACTGTGTACTACAGAAACTTTTCCCTTAAATTCAGCCTGATGTATTTTTTTTTTATTTGCAATATTAAGAGTTGCCTACACCAAGTATTTAAGGAGTCAATCTTGCCGTGTCTCCCTCTTCCCACAACCAAAAAAAATCATGAGACTGGCTTAAAAATCATGAGATTTTAAAAAGAGTTCTGTTTCTTTGCATTTCGGATATTAACATTTTAGAACTCACATTTTCAAGTTTTTCTTTGAAACCCTAAAGTTTAACATTTTTCCACTAGAAATGAAAGCTAAGATTCTGATGTATCCACAATTCTAAGAGCTAAAGCTTTAAGAATATATGTACCAAACATTATAAAACTCAAAATGTCAAGTGTTGGCAAAATTTGTTCCAAAAATGTATAGTAGATCTTAAGCAGGAAGGACCATCTAGTAGATAAGATACTGTATATGGACTGAGGAGATGTAGGTTCATTTCCTGGCTCAACCACAACAGGCTATTCATCATCTGTCTTGAGCCTTCGTTCCTCATCTATATGTTGGAAGTAGTACTTCCCTACCTCACAGACGTGATAAAAGGCCAAGATGCATTCGTGGTTGGGAGACATTAATTTTATGATGAGGGCAAACAGCAGGTTAAATATATCAGCTTGTTAATGGTTGAAAATGTTGCTGAAATCTGGCTTAGCTGACAAATGAAAGAAAATTTGTTGGTCTGGTCATGGTTTCTAGTTCACATCACCAGTACACAACAGATTTTTCCTTCTTCAGGAAAAATCCAGGATTAGTATGCAACATGGGGTACTACAAATCAGGATGGAGATGCAATAGTCAAGTTGTGTGAAGGAAGTCTTTACTACCTCATAGTTGCTGCACACTGTCTAGCTCTAGTTAGTCCCTCATCTCTTTGAGCATCAAATTTATTAAACAAACTTGCTACAACACACGTGTGCAGACTAAGGAGAAGTTTCTTGATCTCAGTAACATTTTTGTTTGGTTTTTTAAACAATCATTGCAAATAAGATTCCCTTCTCTCAACTGCAAAAGGTACCAGTTGCATACTGGATGCATTTCAGTGTTAAGTTTGTAAAGATTGAACATCCTGCAAAATAAATTAGGCAGACATCATCCCTTATTGCATTGAATAGAAAACATTTCAGGTGATGGCACTGTTGCTACTATTATTACAGAAGGAAAATTTAAACGGAAACAGGAATGCTTTCCACATAATTTAGCAACAAACAATGTTTCAAACAAAGGCTTGATTCATATTGCATGAAGACCCCTGAACTTTCCCAAATCCCAATGCCTTTTCTTATACATAATTTTCTCTCACACAGTTCAAGAATATTCTTACATTACACCAGTTCATACAAACATCGGTTTCCTTTGCAATCACAGGCTTATTAAGTTTACTGTGTTCTGCTGCCAGTCCTGTGCTGCACTTGTTGTACCTATTAGCATATTAATATTCAGTGTAAAAAAAGGGGGGTTGGTTAAGGGTGTACCAGGCAAATTTTACTTTAATTTTGCTGCTGTAATTTTACTACCTGTAACAGAGCAGCAATTAAGTCACTAATGCAATTGAATTAGCCAACTGCAAAAAGGAAAAATTAGTATTGCCCATAGATACTATTACCTCCAGGGAGTTTTCTATAAATTGTAAGTGATTTTCTCTAAAACCAAGCAAGTATGCTACTGTCTCTAGATGCACATTGCTAGAAGGTAAAATTTGCTATATAAAATTACCAAGTCTAGTACCCTGCCTCCCGTGGTGATCTATGTCCAATGCTTCAGAGGAAGACAATAAATGAATAATATACCTTTCCAGTTGTGCAATAATGCATGCTGCTGGAGAGTTAGGATGTTCCTGCCAGACAAAACGAACGCAGAACATTAAAACACTGGACAAAGGCAACTTTGTAAGTATCTAGTAGACCTTAAAGAGTTTCTCTTTGTCAATGAGTAGACCAAGACAAATGCACAAACAACCCTGAACAATAATTAAAGCTATATACAGAATTTTAACTTTTCTTAAATAAAAGACATTAATGGACAAGTCACAACAGACATCCCAAATGCTAAGAAGGGAAGGCAAGCAGAACTGAGATACTACAAAAAGAGCTTTAATATTCAACCAACCTGTGAACTCCTTCACAAACCTCTGATGAAATGAAAATTTTAAGACTACAGGAAACTTGCTTCTGTTACTTGGATACCTTTTTCTAGTGGAACAGCCTAAGACTGGTTTCAGATGCAATGACAGCTCTGACAAAGCGAGCCTCACAGACCCCTAAAATGTTACAGAATTTAAAACACACCTTTGGACATCTGAAGCTTTTTTGTCCACAGGATTTCAGAAAAATTAACTGACAGATACACAAGAAGGTGTAGTGTTCATATCCTTTAAGATGATACAAAATAGTCTGCATAAATCAAGCTGACTGAACAAGGAATTACTTGTCTCATACTGGAGGCCACATGAATGAAGACTGAACATACAAATATTTACCTTGAAAGATTAGGCTTACCTGCTAAATGCACATATTAAGAGGTTTTATAAACTGTTATAAATGCCATTTAATGACTACAGGCACAGGGCCAGAATAGTGATAAATTCAAAACTGGCATGTCACTCCAACTCTAATCAGTTAAAGAGGCACTGTGAAAGGTGGCAGTGCTGCTATGCAGCAATTGCTACTACTGTAGAATGAAATAGTGTTATTTAATGAATACTTGCTCTACATTAATTCCCTTTAGTTAAACAAGCACGAGTATTCAGAAAAAAAAATCTATTAGTCTATAAAAGGCGTTAGTGTTAAGAAATGCAAATAAAGTACTTGCATCTTCAATTTTATAAACTTCACAAAAGGTGCAAATGATTTAAACACTTCCCAGGCTCACATAGGCAGGTCAGTACTGTTATGTCTAGTTTTCCTAGAAGTACCATCATCTCGTGGCAGTGCTTTTTGCAAGCTTGACATAGCAGCAGTTCTTTCAATGTCTATCACAGCATACAGCTCTGTGCGCCTGGTTGGAGTTTGTGGAAGTGGAGTGGTAGGAGTTTTTGGAGTCTGAGGGTTGTCGGAGTCACTACCACCTTCCAAGTCAACCTGTATGTAATTGAGCTGCCTGTGTTCTAAGCTTGGACGTCTAATATCAAAGTTAAAGACCGTTGGCGTACAGTCCCGACGTCGTGTTAATTCTATTTTATGAGCACTTGCTGGCACTGTTACATTCTCTGTATTTACATAGTTATGCATGGGATCTAGATTATTGTGGTAGCCATTCAGAGATGGAGTCTTTGGTCCTAAATTATCATCATCTTCTCTACTTAGCTTGCGAGCTTCCCAAACAGGAGGCAAAGATGGCAAGTTTTCATAGTTTAGTAATGCAGTTCTCCTTTGAGCAGAGTTGTTGATATTCTGGGTATCTGAGGTACTTGTTGATGTCAGACGACCTCTCCTGAGCCCTGAGGCACTAGGGATTGATAACCTATTTATATTTTCGTAAACCAATTTGTTACCAGAGGATGTTTCTCTGCGTTCGTCACTGTCGTACCCAGTGTCCCATTCAGTGTTGTTTGAACTGCTACCACTAACTTGGTCTCTTCCAAGTTGCTCCAGTTTTTCTCTCTCCATTAACTGTCTTTGAACAGGAGTTGGTCCTAAAACAAATTTGACTCCTTCAGGCTCCAGAAGAACCTGAGCATCTCTTTCATCGCTACAATTTGGATCTTCTCTTGACTTGCTTGTTTCAGTATTAGAAAGCTTTGATTCCAGTGGGGCATGCACACTTGATCTGTTTTTTCTTTCATCTTGTACACCGGTAGTGTTGACATACGTGTGCACCTGTAAAGGACAAGTTCAAAGGTTAATTACCTTTATTTATTTGTTTGCCTGTTTTAATTTTTTAACGGGTTCAATTCCTTAAAGGCTCTTGACTTCGTATTCTTGGGGTTCAGAGAACAGCAGATTTCTAATGAGGACAACTGTTTGTGAGGAAATGAGTTATGAACATAGAAGTCCTACCTGTCAGATTGTGCTGACTGCACAACTTTTGCTTAAGGATTCTTTTTTATGGTTTGCTGCAGGTGCCCAAAGGTGCCCAGAGTAGGTTATAAGAATCCTTTGTATATCATAAATTATTAATAACTTTGTTTCTATGCTCAATTCGAGCCATTCCACACATGTGTGGCAGGATGCATGATTTTGGAATGAGAGATCAGATCCCAATTTCACCCTACTTGCCAATGCAATCATAATCCTTGGCTCCCCCTGCACCAGCAAGTGGAAAGCCAGGTGCCCAACAATCAAACGATTATCAGCTGGCTCCAGGACGGCATCTAGGTTTGATCAGCTCAGTCAGCTGGCTCAGGAGCACAATGGGACTTCAACTGGTCCCAGTATAGTTTCTTCTGGCTGACAATCAGCTGAGCGTTGGCTGGATTGAGACCACACATGGGGTGGTTGGAGACCCTGGTGCAGTCCTAATCCTGCTACACATTTAATTTAAGATGCAATGGAAACCCACCACAAGCGTCACACATTTTGCGTAATATTTTTGTGGCTGGTTGCCCTTTTTGTACTGCCCAAATGGCAGTAAAGGGCAGCTGGATCACGCTGGAGAATTTGTTCCACAGTAGAAACTGCACCTTCCCTCAGAATTTTCAGTTTAATAATAAGAGGTTACACTGGTATGTTAAAATACTTGGTTCAGACTTAAAAAGGACATAAACTTTAGCAACAAAGGTACTTTGGGAGACACAAATCTGATCTCTTATTAGACCGACTAAAATAGCTGGCAAAATTCTTCTTTGTAAGCTTTCGTGTACAAACACCCTTCATCAGGCTGAGGAAGTGTCTGTGGTTGGTCTGTGCTCTTCCTGGATGGAATAGAATAAAAGCAAGAGGCCAGTATGCCCATCAGTGAAAATGCAAACTGAGGTAGTCAACAGATGAGAAACAGGTGGCAGGGGTGGGGGAGAGAAGGGGAATGTAGACCTGGTGCTAAAAATATAGCTGGTAAATACTAGAGAGGTTACCTGGGGTACCAGATGTTAGGCAGGTTATAATGCACCATAAATCCAATGTCTATATCTAGTCCATTTTTTGTATCCAGTAGGTTGATGAAATGAAGGTCATAGGCTCATCAACAAAAGGTGTTTTGTAAATTCCCTTTGAGGTTTAGAACAGAGATTGGAGAGAGAGAGTGGTTTTCTTCTGAGAAATGTGGCCCCACAGGTAATTGGGTATTCTTGTCTTTGATAGATTTATGGTGCACATTCATTCTGGTACACAGTTGTTGCTTGGTTTCTCCTACATATTTTCCATCAGGTCATTTAGTGCACTGGAATGAGATGTATTACATTTCTGGAGGTGCAAGTGTAAAATCCAGGAACAGTGATGGCTCTGTTGTGGGGTGTAGTTATTGTAGGGGTGGTGGAGATACGTTGGCAGGTTTTACATTCTTATCATGGCATGGTCTGGATACATTTGGTGCATCTTGGGCTGTAGAAGTTTGCTTCTGGTGATGAGGTTGGCAAGGTTCAGTTCTTGTTTAAAGGCTAGGATGGGTGGTTCTAGGAAATCTCTTTAAGAATTGGGTCTTCTAGTATGGCTTGCAACTGTTTGAGGATTTTCCACATAGGTTTCAGGGAGGGATGATATGTCATAACTAGTGGTGTGTGATTCATGGGGGGTTTCTTTCCATACTGCACCAAACCTTCACATGGTATCTGGGTGGCTCTTTTAAAAGTGCAATCTCTCTCTCTGGAAGAATGTTCTTGTTCAGTGAAATCCCTTTTGAGATTTGAGAGGCAATGATCACGCATGTTCTCCTCAGTGCAAA
Organism: Alligator sinensis; assembly: GCF_000455745.1. Classification (NCBI taxonomy): domain Eukaryota; kingdom Metazoa; phylum Chordata; order Crocodylia; family Alligatoridae; genus Alligator; species Alligator sinensis. The sequence continues at coordinate 998,750 of NW_005842215.1, forward strand.
TTCAGTGGTATCAGAGGGCTTGGCTGTATATTACAGCTTTCTTGGTGTGTTTAGAGCAACTGCTGGTTCTATGCATCTATGTATGTTGGTCCATAGGTTTCTGGTAGGCATTTACAAAACATCTCCCCTGCCCCCCCACCTGTTTCTCATCCATTGACTGCTTCAATTTGCATTTTCACTGATAGGCATTCTCGCACACTGGCCTCTGGTTTCTATTCTATTCCATCCAGGAAGAGCATAGACCAACTGCAGATGCTTCCTCAACCTGACGAACGCTGTTTGTATTCAAAAGCTTGCAAAGAAGAATTTTGCCAACTATTTTAGTTGGTCTAATTAAAGATATCTGATTTAGCCAAAGAACTTTGCCTGCCAGAGTTCTTTACTGATATACAAAAGGGAACTTGAAATCACAACTGCACTAGTTAGATAAGGGCCTGCAAACCAAAATCAGCTGTGCAGTCCTGCATTACTCGTATAGCACCCACTCACAAAAGAGTTTCCCTGACCATGGGATGGAAAGGAGTTACAGACCCAAGCAGAAGTGGTCCTGGCCAGCCTAGAAGCGGGGGATACTTTTGGTGCGAGGGCACAATGTCGGTATAGAAGTAATCACCCTGAAGGATGAAAACACCCATCTTTCATGCTTTAGAAATGATAGTGACGAATATTACCAACTTAAGCATGAGGCTATGGATAAAGGAGCTGAGCTTTAAGTCAAAGATGCGCTACTATCTCCCATTCCTTTTTGGAATCTAAGCAGTAACTGTTGCTTTGAAATATAGCTTCAATTCAACTTCTTCCCTTGAGTGAAGACAAACTTCCTCTATTACCCCAAGAGCTAATAGGGAGACATCTTATCACTTCAGGGATCCCTTGAGAAAAAACTCACATCCCTCCAACATAGAAAGAACTGTGTCCATGTAACCATGGTTGTCTTCCAAGCTGAAGAGGTCTCCTTGTCAGGCTCTTCCTGGAACTGAAGCTGCAAATAAGCTGCAAAATAGTAGTGCAAACAATTCTCAAGTGTCGCAGGTGATTCTCTGTCCTGGACATCACCAGAGCAGTCTCTATGGAACCAGAAGTTAGTGCTGCATCTTCAATACTAATGCACTGCCAAGCTCTATCATCAGGATCTTCACAGGACTGTGCAAAGTCTGGGAACAGGTGGGATGGGCAAGTGGTGAAAACTGTAGGCTGGCAAAGCTTCAGGATGGGGACCTTTCTCTGGAACCGTCTTAAGGTCTGTGCTTAACACAGGAAGAGGAAAATTGCTTCCTCAACAGGAAGTGGTATCCTACAAGGTTTTGCACCCTTAAAGCTGAGGCTGATTCTGTGGACTTTCCTGAGGAGGCAGACCTGGAGATCCTGGCCTCATGCTCCTTACTAGAACAGGCATTGAGACGCACTTAATATGCCCATCCATTGGGGGCACAGCTTCACTGCAACATGGTCACTGTCTAAATCCTAGAGACTTGGGAGGCACCACAGTGATGGACAAGAAATAGGAGGGAATAAAAACACACTGAGAAGAGGGAAAAGGAAAAATTACAAAGATGTGATATAACAGGGAAGACAGCATCACACAGTAGCCCATGTGGCGTGGGCTAAAGGAAATCCAAGGTCTTCAAGAGAACAGAGATCAGGAAAAATTAGAAAGTTCCAAAAAAAGGTGTGTGTTTAAGGGTTGGGATGGTGAAAACCTGGTTAGGGTAAAAATATAACAGCTAAATTGACAATACTGGGCTTTTCATAAGGCTGTAAACCAAATGCTATCTGAGCTGACTACAGAAAGTTCCATCTTGAGGCAAGGCAATTGAGAGAAACAGAGAAGTTTGAAAGCATGCTTAAGTCCTTTAGGCACTCAGTGTGGTACAGAAAGAGATGTCAGGCACACGTGCTGTACAGATACTGCTACAGCCAAAAGTCTTAGCTAAAGTGTAAGGTGCATGGGCACTCAAAGGACAAGTTATTTTGTCCCAGAGATGCATCCTACAATAGTAACAGCTTAAGATGATACCACATACTGCATTCTAAGATAGCACAACATATGCAGATTATGTATGGATCAGAAAGAGATCTTTCACCCATGGAGAAAGAATCAGGAAAATTAAGTGCAAATATGAATTTAGAGGATTAATATATGAGAAGTAAAATTAATGGTGGACCCAAAATGTTTGAAATAAAAACCATGTACTTACTTGTTCCTCTGCTACAAGCAATGGATGCGTTGATTCTTCACCTACTGAGGGGAGCCGTGCACTTCCTACAGAAGGATGTCTGCTGGAAGGGTGTGAAGAAGCATCTCCAAAGGAGGGATGTCTGGGATATCCATTAGGTAAACTTTGTGCATTGAAACCAGGAGCTGATTTAAGAGAGAGAGAGAGAAATCCATTAGAAAGATGGTACTCACAGTAACTCCATGTGCATGAATTAGATGTCTTCTTTTCTCTTTCTAAAGTGCTTTGTACACTGAATGTTATCAAAATATGTAAATTAACAAATTCCGAACATTTATAAGACCAGGCATCTGCCTGGAAAAAAGGCACCACTCAATTGGAATGGACTCAGTATTTACTTGTGAACAAAATTATTACAAGCAATTTTTCATTCCCACTAAAAGATACTGAGAAGTAGCATCACTGATTTAAAAGGGAGATGGAATTAGAATCAACATGTATTTTCTTAACTTCATTGCAAGCTGTACCATCTGCGCAGGAGAGAAAGAAAGAGGCACCACACACAATGAAAACGTAACATAAAAATGCCATGAACAAGGAATTTTCAAAATTACCTTGTATTGTTTGCCATCATATTTATTATAAAGGTTATCTGAATGAAATGCAAAAGATGCATCAAATTCCAGCCTAAAAATACGGTACGCAAAGTATTGCCTCAAATTATTTAATATGAGAAACAAAAAAAACAAGTCAACTGTTTTTTCCAGAAGATTTTAATCTTTCCTTTCCAAACTGCCAAACTGTTGCAATTTTCTAGGTAACATAGGGATGTCACAAGATATTTCTGTGATGTCTCTAAATACAGAAGCATCTACTTTTGAGCACAATATACTTTTAACCAGTTAGCAGCATGCACACAGACACCCAAATCAAATTTGAAAAGTTAGATGCTGTTACATTCAGAAGTTGTACTCTGATAGAAGAACCATGCTTACTGGTAGGTGTTCGAGGGGTTCTTGGAGCTTCCAACTCAGTTTGATGATAATTCCTTTCTACTACTGGTTCTTCTACTACGTTTATACTATTATTCTGCATGATTTCTTGCAGCATATTAAATAGATCTTCTGCACGAGCACACTTAAAAGCAAAGATTCCTATAAACAAAATAAAAACATTTTAAACCCTTTTGTGAAAACAATCATCTTGGAAAATTAGTACATAAAAACCATAATAACTGAGCAGGACTCTCCTTAATGAATACCTGTTAAAGGAATAAATACGTTAAAGAAATGTTTTGTGCACCAATCAAAACATACAAAATACAGTTATCACCTTTTAAATGTATACCTAGTAACTGAATAAATTTGCAATACAGGAAGGGTGCTAAAACAAAGGGAAAGGCATATGTCATGAAACAGCAATGCCTTTAACTGAATTCTGATAAGAAGTCGACCTGTTATAACAATACAACTTTAGTGTTTCATGGTTATATCTTATCAGTTTTTTAAATCAAGTTATCATGAAAATGCCTGCACAATAGGAAAGAAGGGTTTTGACATAGGGTACTATCCAGGTTCTTAAAGAAGGTTAAGAAGAAGGGCTAGAAGACAGGTTGTATGAAATAGACAGCAAACAAACCAATTTTTCAGTCTTAGGGATAGACAAAATACAAAGTTGGCAGCAATACCTGTATTTTACTTGAGCATTGTGCCACTTTGCCTTCGAACAGCAGAGGGAGCCCAACTTACCATCACCAGCAAAGAGACAACCAGTGAAGTCGCAGCTTTGGGTTATTCTTCCATTGAAAGCATTAAGTTAAAGTTGATATTCTTGTTAAAAGAAGTGCGTGTATGTGCTTTTGCTCTTTAAAATAACTGGGTTACTTCTAAAAATGCTCTTAATCTACAACTACCTATATGTTAATATAATCCTGAAGTGTAATTATGTTCACATATTATATAGGCAACTAGTTATAAGTGAAGTTCATTTTCTGAATGCCACTGAAGTTACAGATCAAAAGTATGGTTGCAGCTTATAGACTGTATTATACTCTCTGTAGTCTAACAGTTCTTCTGTGAAACTTCATACTGAGAACCTCAAAACTGACATTTTGCCCCCTGAATTACAAATGCTTAAGAAAACTTAACAGTGTGTTCTTGAGAAATCCAGTTTGCTTTTCTTTCATCAAAATAAAAATGCTCTACTCCCAAATTAAAATTATTCCAAATATGAACACTTAAGTTGAATACACAGTGAAAAGGGAACCAAAATCAAGACTGCTCCATCGATTTCTCAAATGCTTTCAAAGCTAAAATCATACTGTGATTAGGTCAAACTATCAAAAACAAATGTTCTCCATTCAAACCTTCCCCCTGCCCCAAATTCTCTTCCCTAAGATAAGTTAGCGAAATAGTCAAAGTTTGTCCATGATTATTTCTATAACCAGCACAGAAACCATCCTAGTTTTGAAATACCTTTGAATTCAGAGGGACAAAGAATCTGACTATACCATCTTGGATTTTAGGAATTGGGGGAAAAGATAGGAGACAGTACTTTGCACCGTACGCCCTAATGTCTAACATAAGCAGTTTAAGTTTCTTTAGGTGCAGTGCTGTACAGAAAAGAGACAGCATAGAACAAGTATTTTCTGTCCCCCCACTTCCATTTTCCTGATATTCCCTGCCTCTTATATTAGGTAAGGAAGGTAAAAAGCAGTTGCTGTTGCATACACTGCAGGCTTAATAACTCGCCTTCAAACTGTAATTTTTGCAGATGCACAATTAGACTTTAGGAAAATGCTTTAGTGCTGGTCATTCACCAAAGGAAAAATAACCTTGAAATCAGTACTTCCAGTTGAATTTCATCAGTATCGTAATACATTTAAAAAATATTAAGGGAAAAACTGAACAAGCAAAATCATTTTTAAAACTGTGTCTTCTTTAAAAGAAGTCCTATTCATTTCCCCCTAGAATTCTTATTTTTCAACAAAGGAAGAATACAGCATGAAGCACACTGTAACATTTACAAAAAATTAAGTTCTTAATTACTATTTATATGCATGTATACGTTTAGTGCCAGCCAACCTGGTTAAAAATGACCACCAAACTAACCATAGGGGAGCTGAATTTAAATGACTGAAAGCCATTCCCCAAAATGCTTTATATTGTACGAGAGCTGTTTTATATTTAAAACTTTTGACTTCTAGAAATACGTTTGGTGCTTACATTTGTTAGGTTGCAACTTTTAAAAATACGGGGTAAACAAATTACTTATTAATTTCCAAAAAACAAAACAAAGTAAACCTAGCTTTATTTATCTTTTTAATTGTTCATTTCTCTCAATTCTTACAATGACGACCAAATTGAAGGTAAATCAGTTTTTCTTCTGTGAGGGTCAGATTTGCTCTCATGTTTTTAGCATGGCAGTGTTTAGGGTGCACATGCTGAAGAAAAATACTTGTTTAAAACAATGATTCTCATCTCTGTACATTGGAGTTGCATTGTGCAAATATACTGTTTACACATTATCAATATCAATCACAAAAAAGTGAGGACACACAGCTCAGCAAGGTCAAAAGCACAGTACAAGATGAACAATGGATAACTACAATTACTTTTACATTAAAAAAAACACTTTTTAAAGTCAAGTTAATTAACACATCAAGCCAGATCCTTGGTCCTAGTCTGGCAGCTTCAGCTGTACTGAAGGGAAAGCTCACATCTCTTGAAACAGTGGGTGCATTTATATGTGCACTTTACTGTGGAGTAGATTAATTAACTCTGCAGTAAAGCATCACACTTTATACATGCAGTGGTATTAGGGCACAGTAAACTAATTACCTCCACCATAAGATAGTACTTTCCCCAACAGTACTGTTTTATGGTGGAATACTTTACTGTGTCAAAATGCACACGCAGATGCTGATCAGGGCTGTATGATGCACCTGGTCAGTCCACCAAGCCAGGTACTTGTGCTGCCCTGGCTCAAACTGCTGCTGTTTACTCCAGCTCGAACCACTCCAGAGTTTATTGTGTCACATTAACTGCATGTGTAGATGTACCCAAAGTAAGCCCATTTCTTGCATCCCTGCTCTGGAGGGATGCACATGGGCAGGGAAGGGCAGGAGGAAGCAGGGGCAGGAAGGAAAACCAAGGAACAACATAGTACTTGGCCCAGGCCTTGGCCAGTGTTGGTGTCCCTTTAGTGCTGTGGTTTTCAATCTTTTTTAGGCTCTCAGCACCCTTCCTTAACGCCTTTGAATTGAGCAGCATTCTATTTCAATAACTAATTTATTTACTGCAGCAGTTATCTCGAGGCACAGGGGTGTACATGGGGTGGGGGGGAAGGAACAAGTACTTAGCTCCTCACAAAGCAGCAGGGCAGGGACAATCATGTGCTTACCTCCTTGAACTGGAGGCCAGCATGATTAAGCCTGCACTTAGCTCCTCACACATGGGAGGGGGGAGGAGTGAGCATTTAGCTCCCAACACAGGGGCCAGCAGGGACAAGCATGAGCTTACCTCCTTGCACTGGAGCTAGGCAGAAAGGAGCCTAAATTTACCTGGCATAAGGGCTGGGCACAGAAGAGCGACAGCTTAATCTCCTTGCACCCTGCGGCACCCTCAAAAACATTTTTTGCAGCAACCCTATTGAGAACCACTACCATAGTGACTGGTGCAGTGAATGTAATTTAGAACCATCCATAGATCCTTTCACAGAAAGCCAATTTGACCCTGCCAAATCAGCTCAGGATTTGGAGAATGGAAAGGTAGCCAGAGCTGTCTTTTTATTTCAGCTGCACAGACAATTAACTCAGTGAAACCAAAAACCAAGTTCTTTCCATTTAAAACGTGATGATAACGGAATATATGTCACTGGTGTTTGACTTTTGTTTTAAAAATTAAATAAAAATAAGGTATTTGTAGTGCCTGGTGGGGGGAAGGGGGGGAATGTATGTTTTAAATACCATGCTTAAAATGAGTACCTGATTATACAAACACTTAGATCTGTTCTTTCTTTTTCCATTTACCTGTCTTCATAACAGTTGTATGATTTAGTGATTGAATTCAATAATAAAGTAATTTTTGTTAGTTCTTAAGATATTTGATATGGCTTCTGAGACCTCCATGTCACAGGTTTTCTCCTCCAAAACAGCAAAATTCCAGGCCACCACTCCAGAGTCAGGAGAGCTGGATAGATCCCTCAACAGAACTCATCAAAACAGTTCCTAAATTTAGGAGTGGTATCAACATATGTAAACCTAAAGTACCTCAAGTCTGACTACTCCAGGAACCAGAAGTTTCCCAGTGTTCTCATTTTACATATGGGAGACAATTGGTTATGAGGCAACTAAGTATACTCTACTTAAAGTGTAGCCATTTACCAGAACATCTTGTAAAGGGCATTTACTTTTTCTACACATACCCATTGTGCCCCACCCCAAGAATCTACACACGTGGTTCAAAGAAAACAAACCAAATCCCACATAAATTATTTTACAGTCCTGCTCTTAGGAAGGCAAACCTGAGCAAGCTGAATTTAATTTGCTTTTCCCATCTATAGTCTACATACCTTGTCCAGTCTGACATCGTCGACCACTTTCAAAAGAGAAGAGATTTGAATCATAGCCATAGCGACGGAGACAGAGGTAGTGCCATTTTACAGAGTCACGTTTACGGGTGTATAAAATTAGTTCTGTATCTGTAAGTTCCATTATGCCAGAACCCAGTTCATTACCATCATCATCCACATTAATGACCTATAAAAAAAAAATTTTTTTTTGAGTACCTATACTAATACCTTCTTGCGTTATTATTCTTATACCACATCTCAGAAAACAAAACATGTTTATAAGAGCAAGTCAAAAAGTTCTAATTCTTTAGAAGATTATTTTCCCCCTTAAAATAACCCAAGAAGCGCGTGTTTAAAAGCCATGGGAGACAGGGGAGGATGAACCCTTCTTTAACTTGACTGACAGGAGAAATTTGAGCCTGAAATGGTCTATTGAATAAATTAGGACTGCATTTGTAACATACATAACTTAAATAAATAAATACTACATAACTCTCTTCCCTTCTATCACTGTATCCTTTGAGGATCCCTCTTTATCCCCAATGTAACTTGGGCACTGTCAACATTTATTCCCCTAGAACAGCACTTCTCAACCTTGTTAGACTTAAGGTCTCTGCATTAGACTTAAAGCACTCCTTGGAATATGACAGCTCTCACTTTTCACTCATTTTTTTACTGAAGTAATAGAGCAATTCTTCTGTTGCTCTGTTACTCAGAAAGACCAAAACAAGTCAGAATGTTTTTAAACATTATGAATTCTGATTTGAAATCTCTGGATTTACTTTGTGAATGAATCATGGTTGCATACCTAACAACGATAACATTGTGTGACACCCCACAGCACCCTGGTTGAGAATCACTGCCTAAGTAATACTTCCACTTTTAGGGCATATTTACTCACTCTGGGGATAGGGATGGGAGTGGAGATGGGTGGCTCTTTAATAAGAGCAGCTCTCAGGGGGCCACTCCAATTAAAGTGCCTGCAGTGTCTTGTGTATTCAGAATCCAGCACTTCAAAATGGATTGCTAATTGTTTGAATAGCACGATTAATTGAGTCTGCTCCGACAAACTGTAGTTGGAGCAGAAGTACCTTATGTCTACAGGCACCCTCAGTGTCTTTTGTCCTTTAGTTCTTATGCAATAGATTCGTGATATCTATTCTATGGTATTTATTATTTCTGCTCATTAGAGAGGCACTCTCATATTAAAATCTGATCTATATTAAAAGAGTTAGTATTAATTTAATCTGCTTTGAGGTCCAGGCCAATTTTGGGGGGCTAAGTGAGAGATCTATACAAACAATAAAAGAACTACCTCTATGGGCAAAGAGAGAAAAACTCCACGCAAAATAAACCAAGAGCTAAATTAAGAAAACTTTTGATCTTTCTTTAAAGATGAACCTGTAACAACAGTTTTCAAAAGATTCCAGACATTAAAACGATATTAAAATTCACAGCATCTTTTTAAGTTGATTGCAAGAGTAAGCGATCAATCATGGTGAAAGAGCTGCATTCTGCTCCAGTATCAAGATTTATCTGCACTTACTGGGTTCTGCTGGTTGACTGCAGCCATCACTGCCAACTTGTCTGAGAATGCAGACATACTTATTTCCAGCAGCTGCACACATTTTCACTGCAGCAGAAGCATTGCTAGACTGCAAAGTGCACCCTGTGAAAGCACCAACTGCCAAAGAGACTGCTTAAGACAGCAGGGCATGCAGGAGTATACACACATCTGCTGACAGCAGGATGGTGGTAGAAGCTCACTCTCTCTCATGCGACTTTCCTGCTGTAGAGGATCTTTGAGTGCGGATGCATTAAAGGTCTGACTAGGCTGGAAAGCCAAAATTGACTCCTGTGTGGCTGTGCAAAGCCAAGCTACCAAAGTCAAAGGAATTAACGGTAGTATCATACAAAAAGGGACCTCCAGAGGTCACCTAGTCCAGGGATCAGCAAACTTCACCCCAGGGACTGGACCCAGGCCACAATAAGTCCCACCTGGCACAGGGAAATTAGTCTCACAGCTGTGCTTTGCCACACTGCCCCTTCACATTGCAGTGATCCCCTCTGCTGCAGAGATCACTGCCTGCAGCATCTGAACTCAGAGTGAGTGGAGGGCAGGGCAGACACTTTCGGCCTGCACTGAGGGCTGGGTCAAACTCTAGACCCTGCCAGCAAAAGGCTAGCAACTAGTGATCTAAACCAACCCTCTGCCTGAGGCAGGACCATCCCTATCCAAACCATCCCATACAAAACCTTGTCTAACCTATTATTAAAACTACAGTCAATCCTAACACACACGTCACAGCACCCAAATTCAATGCATGCATAAATATTTACGAACTTAAAACACCTAGAAATTCTTTGAATGTGATGAGTCATGAAAATATAACAACGTACAGCAAGTGATTCCCCAAAAGCTACATTGTACATTGATATGGATCTTTTGTTTAAATAATGATATATTTTTTAGGTTGTGTAAGACAGGGCTTTTTACCCTACTGAAAGGCCAAAGGTTTATGAATCTCCACTGTAACTGAAAACCAGGCCTGATAAGGGACTCCCCCAAAGGGTTGTCTAGTCATACATACTGGTGAGTCTGATAGCTTCATTTGTGTGCTTTGCGCACATTTCTCACTCAAAGTTTTATCTCTGGGTCTTGTTTTTCTAGGGTAAAAAAACCCAACAAAACCGTCTACACACCATATAAAGTCAATGGCTTACCTTAAACTTGTTTCGATGGTTATCTGGGACAGTTTCTTTATCTGGACAGCTACAACAGCTACCCATGACTTCTTTAAAAGACCATGTGATCTCTGAAGTTAAAAAAAAAAAGATAAATTTACTTGGGGGAAGGAAACATTACAATACCTACTAACTCTAGGTATTTCAGTAGCATGATAATTAAACAGATTTGGTTGTAGGATTACAAATCTTTATGATTCATTTTGCAGCAGTCAAGTTATTGAAAAATGGTAAAGGCTACTTTTCACATTTTTAAATATTTATTTCCTTAAGATTTTACTCCAAGAAAATTCTCCTCTTACAAATCATTGGCTACCAAAAGTTACATTTGTGGTAGCTTCCAAATAGATCTATTCAAGTTATGAACTAGAATCCAGTAGTAACACTTGGAAAAATAGCTCTTGGGCAAGATCCTCACCCCTTCTCCAACCCTTTTACACCAGGTAGAAGGGTGATGAAGATCATTCATGCCACTAAGTCCCAGCTCTGGGACATGCGCCACAACACACACACAGTGAAAGATGGCCTTAATGACGTCCTAACAGAAGCTGGTTGTAGGGGGATTAGTAGGGCAACATCGTAGCCCTGAAGATAGTTCTAGAAGACTGCCTTAACTTAGATTCCAAGCAGAAGTTACATCAGAGATCTTTCTAGCCCTAAAGGATCCTAGTATTGGGAATACTTGTGAAATTACAGCACAGCATCTCATCCTTTTTATTTTAAAAACAAATAAATACATAAAAATAGCTATTTAATAGGGGTGTGCGAAGCGGGCCCTATTTGATTCGGATTCAGCCTGAATCAGGGACAGTGATTTGATCCATTCATTCGGATCACTGTCCCCGATTCAATTCAGCCAAATCTGAAAAGTTGATGCTGATTCAGAGAATCAGCGATTCAGACAGACACAGCTTTCATAGTTGGTAGGGTCGGAAGGGACCTGAGCAGATCTTCAAGTCCGACTCCCTGCCAAGCCTTAAGTATTTTTTTCTACATACCTCAAGGTACCAGCGCAGCTCGTGAACGCTGTGATGCTGGGGCGCATGGAGCACCCCACTGTGATGCTGGAGCGCATGGAGTGCCCCACAGGAGTGCAGGGGGGCCCTCCACGTGCTTGGCAGCAAACCCGGAATTGGACCAGAAGTACTTCTGGTCCAGTGCCAGGTCCGCTGGGGAGCATGCGCCCCCCCACCCCCCTCGGCTCAGCAGTCGGCCATGGGGGGGGACCCCAGGTGCCCCACCAGATCCAGGAGGCACCAGCCGCTGAGCCGGGGGGCTGCAGGGGAGCCACCCCAGCGTGCTACCCAGCAGACCTGAAAGTGGACCGGATGTGCTTCTGGGCCACTTCCGGGTCTGCTGCCGAGCACGCTGGGCAGCTCCCCGCGCTTGTGGGACACTCCATGCGCCCCAACATCGCAGCATTCATGAGCCACCTGCTACCTAGAAGTTTGTAGAAAAAACGTTTAAAGCTGCATCTGTGTCCGAATCACCTAATCTTTCTGATTTGATCCGGAGAAATTAAAGGGTCTCCCAATTTGATTTGGATTCGCAGATTCGGCCACAAAATCTGCTTAGTATCCAACTGAGTCCATAGAACTGAAAAGGATAATTTAACAGGAAGCCTTTTGACAGAAATAAATTTAACAAGTCAGACAATTTGGGAAGTACAGAGAGGAGCCACCAGTCAAAAACACATACTTCTCTCTGGTCTCACTAATGGTTACAATTTAAAGCAATTTTACTCAAACTAAAAGAATGACTGCATTTTTGTTATTGTTCTGAAGAGAAAGACGTATTGTTTTCTTTCAAATGATAAAGAGGAAACTTGGATTCTCTTTTGGTCAATCCAGTTAATTCTTACTATTAAACTGTTGGCCAGACAGTCCTCTTACCTTTTTCAATCTCTCTCACTCCTCCACCCCTCCCATATCCCACTTTTACTAGAGCAGGGGTGTCAATATCCCATGCTGGATCTGGACTCTGGGGTTCTTCATGGGTCAGGTCCAGCCTGGGGCAGTAGCAGATATGACACAGGGTATGAGGCAACAACAGATCTGGCTCAAGGAACAGAGCATGGGGCATCATCAACAGGTCTAGTAGTGAAGGCAGTAGGGCAAGTGCATGGGCCAAACAGCTGCTTGCTACAGTGGTAGAGAGAGGCCCAATCCCCCATCCTGCCAGCAGAGGGGATCTAGCCAAGTTTTTTTTTTTCTTTTTAAACTTCCTGCCTTTAAAAGCCCCACCATAAAAACTCCCCCTGTACAGTTATGGTTCAGGTCTGTTTCCCTCTAGTCCAATGGTTGGCAATGTTTTCCAGCAGCGAGCTAGAATGGTCCATCTCTGATCCAAGGTGGGCCAATGCCATGGTACTAGAACCCAGCTGCCATCATGCCTCCTTCTTGCCCCCTGGCTGCAGCATAGCATGGGAAGGCTCCCATCACCCAGCCATGGTTTAGTGCAGGCTAAAGTCTTGCTACTGAATGCCAAAGTCCAGCTCTGCAGGTTAGATCCAATGACTCCAAGGGCTGGATCCAGCCTACAGGCATAGGTTGCCAACTTCTGCGCTAGTCCATTGACGGTGTTCCTCATTTATTCTGATAAAATATTGTTTAAAGCAGAAGTGGCAACAAGGAGCTGTAGAACATTAAAGTTAATATGCATAAACACATTTGTAGACAAGGTTCTCAAACTGTGGTCTGCAGCACTTCTACAGTTATAAAGTGGAAAACTCTGGTAGTATTCAAGAAGAGATAGCTGTGGTTGGATAAAGCTCAGTCTTGGGACATCCAGCAATATTTGCTCAAGCTGAAGACAGAACTAAGCAGCAGCATGCATTGATGAATTCACAGTATTTCTTTGGTGCAAACATAATTATAATCCAATGTGATAGCTTGGGGGTTGAAAACCTACAGACCCTTGGGTTGGATCTGAATTGCCAAAAGATTTAATCCAGCCCACAAAGTCAGCAGGATCAGTGGCAATTTAGCGGTGGTGAAACCAATGACAGCAATAATGGACAGATTATAAGTGGTGGCCCACCTTTGGGCCGAGCTCCATTAACTTAGCTCACCACACCTAAAAGGTTGCTGAATCTTGCGTTAGACTGTTCAGAACTGGGGTGCCAGCAAACTTGGAAGACAAAATCAAATTGTAAAGCAACTCAGGAAAATTAACAAGAGACCCAGCAGTTAAAATTTGACATGACATCTCAAGAAGAGATAATAAACAGATACACAAACCAGAAGAAAAGGAATGTAATCAAGTAAACAGAAGATTTTTTTCTTTCCTCCTTAATATCCTGCGATTACTGCTTTACGTAACCATGCACTACAAAGATGCTTCGGGGAATGTATGGCACCAAAGTGAGAAAAGGATAGGCAGAAGATATGGCAGAAGTCAGAGAACTGGTGAAACTAAATTGAATTCACTCACCTAGATTTGGCCATTAATATTCCTAGCCTCTGTTGCAGCATCAGGACTTCTGTCATACTTCAAAATGTCATGCTGTCTCTTCACATGAGCAACCACTGGATCTAAAACTGAAAATGAGAAAAAATAATACTTGGCATGTCTTTCTTATACTCTTCTTTTTCAGACACTGACACACATTAGTGTACACACACACACACACACACACACACACACACACACACACAGGCAACACTGTATTTGCAGATGGTTTTATTTTAGAGGTAGTATAAATTTTCATTCAGAGTTTTGTATACTGGCCCAAACAATTTTCAAGATTTTATAGGTGTCATGACCTTGTGGATGTTTATAGGAAGCTACTTGCAAGTGAAAGAGGACATACTGGAAAAAGCCCAAATCTGCTGGTTTAAGAAGTTATCAAGTGGACAATGGAGGCTGGCATCATTAATCAGCTGGAGACAGGATCCAATTTCAAGAATGAATCAAAGAAGGCTGGGGCAAACCACAAAGGACCTTGAAAGTGAAGACAAGCAGGTTATGATTAATATGTCAATGAAGGGGGAACAAGCAGAAGGAATACACTGATATTATCCTAAATATTCTCTAGGATAAGATTTATTTTTGTTGTCCTGTGCAGGCATTCCACTTGTCTCATAAAAGCTGGGGAATCAAGGAGCTGTACACTTGGTGCCTTTCCCTCCATCTAGGTAGATGGAAAGTGGAAAGAG